>NC_052076.1:71077866-71381508 GCF_015852505.1 Tachyglossus aculeatus
CAAACTCTTCCCTATACTTTTCAACAAAATGATAGTGGATGACAAGGAGATAGGTTTGGGAGTTTTGGACCCAAGTTTAAACTCAGAAGGGAGCTTGGGTTGGAATATTAATGTAACGGAAAAGGAACAAAGGGGAGAAAGAAAGAGAGAGAGAGAGAGGGAGAGAGAAAGCTGTCTGTTTCTGCCAAGCACTAACTCCAGTGCAATAGAGATATACTAGGAGTTCAATTTGTGTTTGCCTGAGCTTGGGAGAAAATCTAATTAAATATGGTGTCTGGGTTTGGAGAAGGTAGTATGGGCCTAGAATATAAAGTATGGTGGCTAACCATAGATCAGAGGGCAATATTAATAAAGCCGTGGAAGGGGACAGAGGATCAGCCAGTGGTACTGATAAAATGCAAAGAAAAGACAAAGCAGCCAGGGGATATTGGATGGTGAAATGCTGATAAAAAGCCACCTGGGTCTGTGGCCTCCAAGCCAATGACTGCACCCCACTCCCTGGGAACCTCCTCTCCACTTGGTCAGAGCTCTGTGGGGAATGGATCCCTGCCTCTCCTTTGATCCTTGTGGGATTGGGAGCTGCCTGGCCCAGAGGGACCCCAGGGAGACACACTTATGGAGAGGGAGCCCATATCCTGAAAATGTGTCTTCTGTCCTTCTTCTTCAGGAACAACGTACCCCACTCCACCTGACCTATAGCTTTGGGGCTTCCTGTGGCCTTCCTCACCCTTCACTTCTTCTGCCTAGGGATGGAATGGGGCCGTGAGGGTCCCATCAGGCCTTGTAAAGGGCCCAGTGTGGCCAGGGCTGGTTGTCCAGAAGTACAGTCCATAAAAAACAACTGAGATGGGCTATGTGTGGAGAAGAGCACGGGCTTTGGAGTCAGAGGTCATGGGTTCAAACCCCGGCTCCGCCAATTATCAGCTGTGTGACTTTGGGCAAGTCACTTAACTTCTCTGTGCCTCAGTTACCTCATCTGGAAAATGGGGATTGAGACTGTGAGCCCCACGTGGGACAACCTGATCACCTTGTAACATCCCCAGCGCTTAGAACAGTGCTTTGCACGTAGTAAGCGCTTATTAAATGCCATCATCATTATTATTATTATTATTATACCTGGATGCTGGCAATACTGGTAGCCACAACACGGGGGAAGCAGCAGGAGGAATCTTGGAGGCCTCATCGCCAATGCGACGGTCACCACTGCTTGGTCATCTCCTCCACATTTCAATGTGGCCTAGGAGAGGATAAGCTCCTCCCCCACCATCCAGTCCTATACAAGCCTCTCCTCCATCATCCAGCCCCATGCCAACTCCTCCTCCACCATCCAGTGCTTTGCAAGATCCTCCTCTACTGTCCAGCCCCATGTAACCTCATCCCTCAGTATCCAGCCCTGTGCAATCTCCTTCTCCACTGTGCAACCCCATGCAAGCTCCTCCTCTACCATTCATTCCTGTGCAAGCTCCTCTTTCACCATTTAGCCAGGACAAGCTGCTCCCTCACCATACAGCCCCATGCAAACTCCTCCTCCTCCTTCCAGCCCCTTTCAAGCTCATCCTCCATCATCCAGCAACAGGCAAATTCCAACAATCCAGCCCTATGAAAGCTCCTCTCCCATCATCCAGCCCATATACCTCTGTCCTGACCACTGGGTGTCCCTGGGCTAGGACCTGTCCCTTTCTCCAAGCAGAGAAGATCAGCTCCCAGTGTGAGGAAGGGAATTTGGGTCTGATCTTCTCAGTCTGAACTCCTTCCCGGCCACTAACTAGTCCAAGAAGCCTGGCCTCCTTAGCCTCCTCCCCAGGAGCATCTTCTGACTTCCCCCAGTCCTGTCCAAAATCCCCTCCTCACCTCTGGGCCAGCCGTGCACCTGCCCCCAGGGCTTTGTCAGCTGCTGACGGCTTGGGAGGCCTGAGTGGCAGCCAGATAAGTGCAATCCCAACCCAGTTAAGAGGGTTGGAGGGGCACGGAATCGCGGGATGGGGTGGGTGGCACTGTGTCAGGGTTGCCAGTCGCCAACAGTGGTTTTAGCCAACAGAGCTGATGGTCAGTTGCTACTCTCCCCCTGCCTCCAAGCCCCGGGGTCCCCTCACCGCAAGGCCTTCCCTCCATCTTGGATCTGTCAGCAAAAATGTTTGAATCTCAGTACTTTTTGTTCATAGTGCTTGATCAAATTGCTGGAAACAGTTGGCTATCCTGTCCAGGACCTCATTCATGGTCTTGCCATTTCCCGGGGGCAACCAACTCTAGAACCAGCCAACCCTGTCCAGGGAAACTGCAAACTGCAAGAGAGATTGAGGGCTTCGAGATTAAGAAATGGTCTTCCATTAGAGCATGAGTGATTTAGGTTAGACTTTCAGAAGCAAATTCAGTGTAAAAATTGGGACCATCTGGGATGGGTTGCGTTGGAAGACTGTTGCATCTCCTTTTCTGAACATGTTCAAGATGGAATGGCCAGAACTTTCTGGATGCAGGGGGATGGACTTGATGATTTCTAGGTCTGAGTTCCTGTGAGACTATAACAATAATAATAATGGCATTTATTAAGCACTTACTATGTGCAAAGCACTGTTCTAAGCGCTGACGATAAGCAAAGTGGAGAAGGTTGAGTACTCTGAAGCCGAACCTTTATTGGAGCAGTACACCTCTTTGGGGTCAGAAGGCTCCCTTTCGGAGACTTTGCTCCCCTGGTGTTTCAGGGAGAAGGAGAATAACAACAATAATAATAATGATAACATCTATTATTATTATCACCATCATTATTATTATTGTTATCATTATTAAGCACTTACTATGTGCCAAGCACTGCGATCGGCACTGGGGTAGATACAATACAATACGATGTCAGAGTTCCTGTTCCACAAAACGGGTATGTAATCCCCATTTTACAGATGAGGAAACAGACACAGAAAAGTTATGTTACTTACCCAAAGTCATATAACAGTCAAGCTGCGGAGCCAGGATTAGAACCCAGGTCACATGACTCCCACGTCTGCTCTTTCCATTACACCATGCTACTTCCCTGACTGGAGGACCTTCCAAGCTCTTCTACATCTTGCCTAGTGGATAGCTCACAGGCCTGGGAGTCCAAAGGTCATGAGTTCTAATCCCAGCTCCACCACTTGTCTGCTGTGTGACCCTGGGCAAGTCACTTCACTTCTCTGGGCTTCTAGTTATCTCATCTGTAAAATGGGGATTGAAACTGTGAGCCCCATGTGGGACAGGGACTGTGTCAACCCGATTTACTTGAATCCACTCCAGCATTTAGTACAATGCCTGGCACACACAGTAAGTGCTTAACAAATGCCACAGTTATGACTATTATGATAATGCTTCTAGGAAGCAAGCAAGGGGCTAAGGATTCATGGTTCTCAAAGATTCAACTTGAGTCCAGGACAAAATCCAACTTAGTTATTGTTTCCTGCTTTTTGCCTGAGTCCTTGAAACAAATTGATAACTCTCTCCATCCTAATTCTTAATTAGTAATAAAAGAAGACAGGTCCCTGGTGATGCTGGAACTTTATGTTTCAATTTGTAATGACTTTGAAGACCAAAGGAGCCAGGGCAGCAGTGTGGCTTAGTGAAAAGAGCACGGGCTGGGAGTCAGAAGACCTGGATTTTAATCTCAGCTCTGCCAATCGCTTCCTGTATGACCCTGGGCAAGTCACTTAACTCTTCTGGGCCTCAGTTTCCACAGCTGCAAAATGGGGATTCAATACCAGTTTTACCTCCTACTTAGACTGCGAGGACCCATTTGGACAGGGACTGTTTCTGACCTAATTAACTTGCACCTACCTCAGCGCTTAGAATAGTGTTTGACACATAGTAAGTGCTTAGCAAGTACCATAAAACAAACAAAAACAACAGGGCTATGTGTTGCTGATTCCAGAGGAGTCAGAACTAGGAGCTGCTGATTCCAGAGGTGCCAGAACTCAGCTCCTGCCCCAAATTAGCCCTGCTCTCTCTAGCCTCTCACTGGGTTCTGGACAACGTGCACGCTCTCCCTTGCTGGCTGGCTGCACTCTTGGAGAGAAGGGCAGTCAAATATGTTTTGCTCTTTCAGGGGGATCTGCACCACCAGAACAAGTTTGACGGCCTTTATTGTTCTCTTGTCAGCTGTATCTAACATCTTAGGAATCTACCCTTTCTATCATCTACTATATTATGACTTCCCTTTGCTTCCCAAGATCTCGTTGAAACAGCTAACACTTGTCTCCCATGCTTCCAGCTTTTTGTTCTGAGCTGGGCTGCCTATAATACTTTATTATCTTCCAATCAATCAATCAATCAATCAATCGTATTTATTGAGCGCTTACTGTGTGCAGAGCACTGTACTAAGCACTTGGGAAGTACAAGTTGGCAACATATACAGTCCCTACCCAACAGTGGGCTCACAGTCTAAAAGGGGGAGACAGAGAACAAAACCAAACATACTAACAAAATAAAATAAATAGAATAGATATGTACAAGTAAAATAAATGGAGTAATAAATATGTACAAACATATATACATATATACAGGTGCTGAGGGGAAGGGAAGGAGGTAAGATGAGGGGGATGGAGAGGGGGATGAGGGGGAGAGAGAGGAAGGGGTTCAGTCTGGGAAGGCCTCCTGGAGGAGGTGAGCTCTCAGTAGGACCTTGAAGGGAGGAAGAAAGCTAGCTTGGCGGATGGGCAGAGGGAGAGCATTCCAGGCCCGGGGGATGACGTGGGCCAGGGGTCTATGGCGGGACAGGCGAGAACGAGGCACGGTGAGGAGATTAGCTGCAGAGGAGCGGAGGGTGCGGGGTGGGCTGGAGAAGGAGAGAAGGGAGGTGAGGTAGGAGGGGGCGAGGTGATGGAGAGCCTTGAAGCCCAGGGTGAGGAGTTTCTGCCTGATGAGCAGATTGATTGGTAGCCACTGGAGATTTTTGAGGAGGGGAGTAACATGCCCAGAGCGTTTCTGGACAAAGACAATCCGGGCAGCAGCATGAAGTATGGATTGAAGTGGGGAGAGACACGAGGATGGGAGATCAGAGAGAAGGCTGGTGCAGTAGTCCAGATGGGATAGGATGAGAGCTTGAATGAGCAGGGTAGCGGTTTGGATGGAGAGGAAAGGACGGATCTTGGCAATGTTGCGGGGCTGAGACCGGCAGGTTTTGGTGACGGCTTGGATGTGAGGGGTGAATGAGAGAGCGGAGTCGAGGATGGCACCAAGGTTGCAGGCTTGTGAGATGGGAAGGATGGTAGTGCTGTCAACAGAGATGGGAAAGTCAGGGAGAGGGCAGGGTTTGGGAGGGAAGACAAGGAGTTCAGTCTTGGACATGTTGAGTTTTAGGTGGCGGGCAGACATCCAGATGGAGATGTCCTGAAGGCAGGAGGAGATGCGAGCCTGGAGAGAGGGGGAGAGAGCAGGGGCAGAGATGTAGATCTGGGTGTCATCAGCGTAGAGATGATAGTTGAATCCGTGGGAGCGAATGAGGTCACCAAGGGAGTGAGTGTAGATCGAGAACAGAAGGGGACCAAGCACTGAACCTTGGGGAACCCCCACAGTAAGGGGATGGTAGGGGGAGGAGGAGCCTGCAAAAGAGACCGAGAATGAACGACCGGAGAGATAAGAGGAGAACCAGGAGAGGACGGAGTCTGTGAAGCCAAGGTCGGATAGCGTGTTGAGGAGAAGGGGGTGGTCCACAGTGTCAAAGGCAGCTGAGAGGTCGAGGAGGATTAGGACAGAGTAGGAGCCGTTGGATTTGGCAAGCAGGAGGTCATTGGTGACCTTTGAAAGTGTAGACCATGGAGTGTAGGGCACGGAAGCCAGACTGGAGGGGGTCGAGGAGAGAGTAGGTGTTGAGGAATTCGAGGCAGCGCGTGTATACAACTCGTTCAAGGAGTTTGGAAAGGAATGGAAAGAGGGATATGGGGCGATGACTAGAAGGTGAGGTGGGGTCAAGAGAGGGTTTTTTTAGGTTGGGAGAGACATGGGCATGTTTGAAGGCAGAGGGGAAGGAACCAGCGGAGAGTGAGCGGTTGAAGATGGAAGTTAAGGAGGGGAGAAGGGATGGAGCGAGAGATTTCATGAGATGGGAGGGAATGGGGTCAGAAGCACAGGTGGCTGGAGTAGCACTTGAGAGGAGGGAGGAGAGCTCCTCTGAGGATACTGCTGGGAAGGATGGGAGAGTAGCAGAGAGTGTTGAGAGCTGGGGGGTTGGAGAAGGTGGGGAAGTGACCTTGGGGAGGTAGGACCTGATGGATTTAATTTTGTTAATGAAGTAGGAGGCCAGATCGTTGGGGGTGAGGGAAGGAGGAGGGGGAGGAACCGGGGGCCTGAGAAGGGAGCTAAATGTATGGAAGAGCTGGCGGGGATGATGGGCATGGGTTTCAATAAGGGAGGAGAAATAGTTTTGTCTGGCAGACGAGAGGGCTGAGTTAAGGCAGGAAAGGATAAACTTGAAGTGAACGAGGTTGGCATGGTGTTTAGGCTTTCGCCAGCAGCGTTCGGCAGCTCGAGCATAAGAGCGAAGGAGGCGGACAGTGGCAGTGATCCAGGGCTGTGGGTTAGTGGTACGAGAGCAGCGAAGGGAAAGAGGAGTGAGTGAGTCTAGCTGAGTAGAAAGGGTAGAGTTGAGAGCAGTAATCTGATCATCAAGACTGGGTAGAGAGGACAGGGAGGCGAGGTGGGGTGTGAGGCGCTCAGAAAGATGGATGGGATCAAGAGAGCGAAGATCTCTGTGAGGGAGTAATATGGATTTACAGGGGAAAGGAGTGTGAGTGAGGAGGCAGGTGAGAAGATTATGATCAGAGAGAGGGATTTCAGAGTTGGTGAGGGTGGACACAGTGCAGCAATAGGAGATGATGAGGTCGAGAGTATGACCAAGTTGGTGAGGGGGTGAGGTGGGGTGGAGCAAGAGTTTGGCAGCGTCGAGGAGAGATAGAAGGCGGGCGGCAGAGGAGTCGTCAGGGATATCCATGTGGATGTTGAAGTCTCCGAGGATCAGAGTGGGCATGGAAAAGGAGAGAAGGAAGTTGAGGAAGGGGTCAAAATCATTAAAGAAGTTGGCGGTGGGGCCGGGGAGGGCGGTAGATGACAGCTACAAGAATCTGGAGGGGGTGGTAGAGGCGAATAATGTGGGCTTCAAAGGAAGGGAAGGAAAGGGAAGGGGGAGGAGGGTTAGTGCGAAAGCGACATTGAGGAGCGAGAAGGAAACCGACACCTCCTCCTTTTCTGGTGAGTCTGGGGGAGTGGGAGAAGAAGAGGCCTCCACTGGAGAGAGCAGCAGAAGAGACCGTGTCGTCCGGAGACAACCATGTTTCAGTTAGGGCGAGGAGGAGTAGAGAGCTCCAATTTGTGTGAGTGAGAGAGAAGCAAGAGAGACAACGGTTGGCAAAAAGAAGGCAGATCCAACAGACAAGGGGCAGAGTGCAGAATTACCCTCCTACCCCTGGTATCGGTTCTTGGAGCTAAGGCAGGGTGCACTAATCCAAATCAATACTTTTCTAACATCCTGGTAATGTCATCCCATCAGCATTGTGGCATTCCTGCATTTATTGGTTTAGTATTTTGGTATTGGCTGATTTATTCATTTGGGTCTATTTTTTATGCATTTGCTATCACTAACTGGGGTTTATTATCAATTTATGTCTGCCTTCTTCTCTATTAGATTGTAGGATTTCCAGAGGGCATGGATCATGCCTTTATTTATTTGGTTCACCCCCAAGAAACTAGTAATGGGCTCTGCAAACTGCAAGTGCTCAATTCATATTATTAACACTAATTCTGATTTGAAACTCACCTGCAAACTTGCCCCACCTCGCTTTCTCAAACACACACACACACACACACACAATCACTCAGGTTAGTCTACATTACATGAGTAAAGGTGGAATTCACAAGTACTAAATAATGCCCTGCTACACAGAGCATCAGTGAGAACACTGGTGAACGTTCAGCATGGCCTAGTGAAAAGAGCACAGGCCTGGGATTCAGGGGACTTGGTTCTAATTCCAGCCCTATCATGTGTGAGACCTTGGGAAAGTCATTTAACTTCTCTATGCCTCAGTTTCCTTACCTGCAAAAATGGAGATAAAATACCTGTTCTCCCTCTTTCAAGACGGTGAGCCCTCTGTGGGACAAGGAGTATATCCAAACAGAATATCTATATTATAATCATCATCATATCATCAAATATCATGCTGTCTCCAAGTGAAATCCACCTCAAATGTAAGACAACCCCCTCCCCCAAATATGAGGCTTTAGAAAGGAAAAGTTCATTAATTTTACATAACAGTTCATTTATATTAATGTATGTCTCCTCATCTAGCCTGCACGCTCATTGCGGGCAGGGAACATAGCCAACTCTGGTGTACTGTACTACCTCAAGTGCTTAGTGCAGTGCTCTGCACACAGTAAGTGCTCAACAAATACCATTGACTGATTGAAAATACTTTCATTCACATACTCTTTCCTGTAAATATCCGCCCTTCCTTTCTAAATCGGGCAATCAAGAGTATTTATTGAGCAACTACTGTGTGCAAGGTACTGTACTAAGTGCTTGGAAGAGTGCATTAGAGTTAGAAGTTTACAATCCAATGAGAGAGACAGACTTTAAAATACATTACAGAGAAGGGAAAGCAGCAGGGACTTTAAAGATACGTATATAGATACCACGGCGGGAGGGAGAGGGGAAAGAGTACCCAAATCCTTATGTGATGCAGAAGTACTAAAGTTGCAGAAGGGAAGGCTTGGAGGAGGGGATGAAAGATGGCCTGGATCTCCCTCTCCCTTTATATCTGACAGACCACCACTCTCCTCTCCTTCAAAGTTGTATTAAAACCACAGCTCCTCCAAGAGGAGCTAATCCCTCATTTCCTCTATTCCCTCTCCCTTCTGCATCCCCTATGTACTTGGATCTGTATTCTTTAAGCATTAAATAATCACTCTTCTCTCAGCCCCACAACACTTCTGTAACTATCCATAATATATATTTTAATATCTGTCTCCCCCTCCCTCTAGACTGTAAGCTCAGAGTGGGCAGGGAATGTGCCCGCTTATTGTTGTATTGTACTCTCCCAAGTGCTTAGCACAGTGCTCTGCACACAGTAAGTGCTCAATAAATACGATTGAATGAGTGAATGAATGAATGAATGATGGTAACCTCCTTGTGGCAGGGAATGGATCTATCAAGTCTCTTGAATTATTGTATTCCCTCAACCACCAAGTACAATGTTCTGTACACAGTAAGCCCTCAATAAATACCATTGCTTGGCACATTAATAATATTAATGTTAATTAATTAATAATAATTACCATTAATAACATTAGTGAGCACTGAACAATATTATTATCAGTTAATCACTCGATCGAGAGTGTTTACTGAGCACTTTATTGTATAAAGCACTTTAATAAGCACTGTGGAGAGTGCATTAGAATTAGCAGCCAGTGAGTTCACAATCTAGCATGGAAGACTAGCATGAAAATAAATTACAGATAGGAGAAAGTAACAGAGTATGAAGAGTTATGCATAAGATGCTTAGGTAACATGGAAATATTGAAGTAGCATTTAATAATAATGTTGATTATGGAATTTATTAATGGGCTAGAATGTATCCTGCAATGCAGATACAATAAAGCATATACAGTATAAACAGACTGGGCAAAATCCCTGTCCCCTGTTGCAGTCTAAAGGGGCAGGAGAACAGGTATTTTATCCCATTTTCCCGATGAGGAAAAGGCCCAGAGATGTTAAGTGACTTTCCCAGGGTCACCCAGCAGGCTAATGGGGAAGCTAGGATTATCCCAGTCCCGTGTTTCTTCCACTAGGCCATGCTGATTCTCAGAGTCATATATTGGGGGAAATGGGAGATTACTCAGGTAAAAGCTCCAGGAGGAGATGTGATGTCAGAAGGTCTTTTTAGATGGAGAGAGCAGCGGTCTACCTACTGTTAAAGGGGAGAGAGTTATAGGCAAGAGAAAGAACAAGACCAAGAAGCTGGAGCCAAGAATGAAACACAATGAGAAGCTAGTTTGAAAGAAAGGAAGTAAAGTGGAAAAAGAGAGAAGGATAAGTAGAGTGGGCAGAGAGCTGATTGAATACCCTAAAGCCAATGGTCAAGAATGTCTGCTTGTTGTAGAGGTTTTTGAGGAGTTGGGAGATGTGTGCCAAATAAAAAATGATCTGGGCAGTAAATTGAGCTATGGACTTCAGCAGGGGAGGTTGAAGGATGGGAGACCTGTGAGGAGGCTGATGCAGTATTTGACAAATGCCTGGGCCTGTACGGTTGACAGCTTGGTTGGAGGGAGGGGGTGGATTCTAGAACTATTGTGATGGAAAAAGCAGCAGGAGTTCATGACAAACTGAATATGCTGGCGTTAAAAGAGAGGGAGGAGTCAAGGATAATGCCAATGTTACAGGCTTGAGGAACAGGGAGATGGAGGTGTTGTCTACAGTGGTAGGAAAGTTAGGTGAAAGAGAGGATTTGGGAGAAAGGATGAGGAGTTCAGTTTTGAACATGTTCAGCTGGAGTTGCTGGCAGGATTCCCATAGCAAAATGTCCAGGAGGCTGGAGAAAATGTGAGCTAGCAGAGGACTGAGGCCAGGATTAGGGAAGTAGATTTGGAAATGATCTGTGTACAGTTTGTAGTGGAATCCATGGGAGTAGTTCAAGAAAAGAATGGGATTCAGAACTGAACTCTGAGGGACACCTACAGTTAGCAAGTTGAAAGAAGAGGAGGAGTTGGTAAAAAAAAATTGACAAGGAAGGGGCACTGAGGTACTAGGAGAATCAGTAGAGAACTGTCAGGTAAACCAAGGCTTGACAGAGTTTCCAGAAGAAACTCTGGAAGAAAGGGTGTGCTACAGTGTTGAAGGCAACTGAGAGGTTGAGGAAGGGAAGGATGCAGTTAAATTTGGCAAAAAAAGAGATCAATAATGAGTTTGGAGATGACATCTGGAAGACCAGTCTCTAGACCCTATGTCTGTGAATATTAAAATATAATAATAATAATGATGGCATTTATTAAGTGCTTACAATGTGCCAAGCACTGTTCTAAGTGCTGGGGAGGTTACATGGTGATCAGGTTATCCCACGGGGGGCTCACAGTCTTAATCCCCATTTTACAGATGAGGTAACTGAGGAACAAAGAAGTTAAGTGACTTGCCCAAAGTCACACAGCTGACAATTGGCCGAGCCAGGATTTGAACCCATGACCTCTGACTCCAAAGCCTATGCTCTTTCCAGTGAGCCACGCTGCTATCCAGGCAACCCCTTGGGATGGTTGAGTTAAGCTTGGCCCACACACAGAGATAGGAGGGAAAAGTCCTGGGGTGTCTGGAATAATCAATAAATCAATCAATGGTATTTACTGAATGTCTACTGCGTGCAGAGCACAGCACTTGAGAGAATACAATAGGGTGGGTAGTTACTGTCCCTGCCCACAAGAAGGGAAGCACCATAAAGAAGTGTGGCCTAGTATAGAGAAGCATAGAGAAGCAGTGTGGCTCAGTGGAAAGAGCACGGGCTATGGAGTCAGAGGTCATGGGTTCAAATCCCAGCTCCGCCAATTGTTAGCTGTGTGGCTTTGGGCAAGTCACACAACTTCTCTGTGCCTCAGTTACCTCATCTGTCTAATGGGGATTAAGACTGTGAGCCCCCCGTGGGACAACCTGATCACCTTGTAACCTCCCCAGCGCTTAGAACAGTGCTTTGCACATAGTAAGCGCTTAATAAATGCCATCATTAGTAGTAGTAGTAGTAGAAAGAGTGTGCGCCTAGGAGTCAAAGTCCTTGGGTTCCAATACTGGCTCTACCACTTGTCTGCTGTGTGATCTTGGGCAATTCACTTAAATTCTCTGGGCCTCAGTTACCTCATCTGTAAAATGGGGATTAAGACCGTGACATGAGGGACATGGACTGTGTCCAAACTAATTAGATTGTATCTGCCCCAGCACTTAGTGGGTAGGTAGCACTTAGAGGATGGCACAAAGTAAGGACTTAATAAATACCATAAAAAAAGAAAATAGATCTGCCTAAGGGCTGAGTACTTGCCTGATGGCTTTATATAGAGATGGGTGAATGATGGGGGAGATGAAGGAAAAGAGGAGCAGATGAGCCACAGAAGAAGGAAGCACAACCATTTTAAGGTAGGAGGGTTTGAGTGATCACTAGAATAGGATGTTGGAGGAAAGGTTCTCCATTTGGGGGACAGAGACAGAGGTTCAAGGAACTAGTATCCCTCCTGAGATGGCTGGGGATCTCCAAAAAGGGCTATATGAAGCAGGGAGAGTGGAACCAGGGCATCTGTGGATGAGGAAATCCAGCAGGTCTCCTCGTAGAAAAGGGTAAGTGCTCTGAGGATGGGGAAGGAAGTTGCCCTAGGGTGAATGCATTATTTTCAGGGATTGGCAGTTTGGAAACGGGACTTGTTTTTACTGCTGTTCTCTGATTTTAAATGTTATGGTTAAGTTCATCATTTATTCAAACCACCTAAAACTACTAAACTTGGTTAACGTAATACCTGTGATTGTGAAAAACACTGTACCCAGGGAAAGAGGAGGGGGAGAAGCCTTTCTAGGCTCCTGGCAACCAGTTTTTAGGAAACTGGATGAGCCAGCTGGACCTGAATGTTCTGCTTGTTATTTGGGTTGTTTACTTAGATTCTCTAAGGGGTGGTGCAGCTAAATGAGGGGTGAATTTGGGGGGTGTTCTTTGGGGAGTTCTAAAAACCATCCTTGCCACTCAAGGGCTTTAGCACTCTGGAGACACGTTCAAGGCCCTCCATCTCCTGAGAAACACATCATCATCTTTCCATTTTCTTACACTCCACCAAAACTGCCCTCTCAAAGGTCCCTAATGACCTCCTTCTTGCCAAATCCAATGGCTCCTACTCTATCCTAATGCTCCTCAACCTCTCAGCTGCCTTTGACACTGTGGACCATCCCCTTCTCCTCAACACGTTACCCAACCTTGGCTTCACATACTCCATCCTCTCCTGGTTCTCCTTTTATCTCGCTGGCCATACATTCTCAGTCTCCTTCACAGGCTCCTCCTCTCCCTCCCATCCCCTTACTTTAGGGGTTCCTCAAGGATCAGTTTTGGGTCCCCTTCTGTTCTCCATCTATACTCACTCCCTTGGTGAACTCATTCACTCCCACGGCTTCAACTATCATCTCTATGCAGATGACACCCAAATCTACAACTCCTCCCCTGTTCTCTCTCCCTCCATCCAGGCTCACACTTCCTCCTGCCTTCAGGACATCTCCATCTGGATGTCCACCCACTACCTATAACTCATCATGTCCAAGACTGGCCCTTATCTTCCCCCCCAAACCCTGTCCTCTCCTTGACTTTCCCATCACTGTAGGTGGCACAACCATCTTTCCCGTCTCACAAGCCCTCAACCTTGGTGTCATCCTTGACTCCGCTCTCTCATTCACCCCACACATCCAATCCATCAACAAAACCTGCTGGCCTCACCCGCACAACATTGCCAGGATTTGCCCTTTCCTTTCCATCAAAACCTCTACCTTGTTGGTTCAATGTCTCATCCTAACCCGACTGGATTACTGCATCAGCCTCCTTTCTGATCTCCCATCCTCCTGTCTCTCTCCGCTTCGGTCTGTAGTTCAGTTTGCTGCCCAGATTATCTTTCTATAGAAACGCTCTGGGCATGTCATTCCCCTCATCAAAAATCTCCAGTGGTTATCTATCAACCATCACATGCAGCAAAAACTCCTCACTATTGGCTTCAAAGATCTCCACCACCTTGCCCCCTCCTACGTCACCTCCATTCTCTCCTTCTACAGCCTTCCCCACAAACTCCGCTCCTCTGCCGCTAACCTCCTCACTGTGCCTCATTCTCACCTGTCCTGCCGTCAACCCCTGGTCTACATCCTACCTCTGGCTTGGAATGCCCTCCCCCAACACATCCGCCAAACTAGCTCTCTTCCTCCCTTCAAAGCCCTACTGAGAGCTCACCTCCTCCAAGAGGACTTCCCAGACTGAGCCCCTCTTTTCCCCTTCTCCTCCCCATCCCCCCACTCCCTCCCTCTGCCCTACCCCCTTCCCCTCCCCACAGCACTTGTGTATATTTGTACATATTTATTACTCTATTTTATTAATGATGCATATATATCTGTAATTCTATTTACCTATTTTGATGCTATTGACACTTGTCTACTTGTTTTGTTTTGTTGTCTGTCTCCCTCTTCTAGACTGTGAGCCTGTTGTTGGGTAGGGACTGTATCTATCCATTGCCGAATTGTACTTTCCAGGCACTTCGTACAGTGCTCTGCACACAGTAAGTGCTCAATAAATACGATTGAATGAATGAACGAATGAATTTTCTTCTTCCTCTGGTCTCTAAATTAGTTTGGGTCTGTCTCCCTCATTAGACTGTAAGCTCTTTGAGGGTAGGCATTATGTCTCCCAAGTCTATTGTATTTTCCCCAGAACTTAATGCAGTGCTTACACAGAGTTGCTGCTCAGTAAATATTTATGGTTGATTCATCAGTTGAGAATGTTATAGAAATAATACCCGCTAAACGGAAAAACTCAGTCTGGATTCCCAAGGTGGAGAATCAGAAAATGTATTCAAAAGTGTTTTGGAGTTGGGATCAACTCTGCAAAGGGTCTTCACTGGAGGATACCCCTTCTCTTTAGCCAAGGATTTTCTTCATAGTCGCTCCTTCTGGAAGGAGAAAGTATTGTACAAGAAGGATTTAGTGTAACTTTCACACCCTTGAATATACTCTCACTGCCAGCAATTCTAACACACAGTGTTGCCCTTTGACTCCAGGGTGACACTGTTGATGGAGAGACTGTATGCTTGGGAGTGAGTGGCACACTGAGAATCTCTTACACACGGGTACATTGAACCGTGCTTTGCACATAGTAAGTACTTCCCTTCCCCACAGCACCTGTATATATGTATATATGTCTGTACATATTTATTACTCTATTTATTTATTTATTTATTTTACTTGTACATATCTATTCTATTTATTTTATTTTGTTAGTATGTTTGGTTTTGTTCTCTGTCTCCCCCTTTTAGACTGTGAGCCCACTGTTGGGTAGAGACTGTCTCTATATGTTGCCATCTTGTACTTCCCAAGCACACAGTACAGTGCTCTGCACACAGTAAGCGCTCAATAAATACGATTGATTGATTGATTAATAAATGCCATCATTATTATTATTATTATTATCTGGAAAAATATCACAGTACCCCTCTTTTGTGCCCTTTGTCCTTCAGAGTGAGCATTATGCAGGCACTGATGATTAAATAAGGAAAAGTATGTCCCGCTGCCAGCAGGACCTCCGCTTAAGGTATTAAAAGGTTATTTGAGTCGATCCCTCTCTGGGCCAGCCCCCGACCCCGGGCCCAGAGCTACACTTCACCAGGCAGTGCTGCTTGTGGTCACAAAACAGAGGCTCTCAGAGTCATCAGCAGCGACAGCCCCACTGTCCACTCCTTCACTGCACCAGCATCATGAGGGGTCACAATCCGAGTGGCTTACTAAGAGTCAGGGGACTGCTTGCCACTTTCTAGCAAAAATCAGAGGAAAGAAGAAAATCAGAAACAAAAAACAAAGACCAGCAACAACAACAGCAGCAGCGACAATGGCAATCCAAAAAAAAATCCATAGTAATTCCTTGCACAGCTTCCCCACAGCCTTATTAACACCTTGCAGTGCAGAGGCAGAGCACTTCAATGAGGAAATGAACACACACACACACATACACATGAGACCTCCACCCAGCCCCTCACCCCTCGTAATTTGTGTCTGGGTAATCAATCAATCCATCAATTGTATTTATTGAGTGATCACTGTGTGCAGAGCACGGTACTACTACTACTAAATACTTGGGAGAGTACAATATAACAGAGTTGGTAATAATAATAATAATAATGGCATTTATTAAGTGCTTACTATGTGCTAAGCGCTGGGGAAGTTACAAGGTGATCAGGTTGTCCCATGGGGGGCTCACAGTCCTAATCCCCATTTTTACAGATGAGGTAAGTGAGGCACAGAGAAGTTAAGTGACTTGTCCAAAGTCACCCAGCTGACAAGTGACGGAGCCGGGATTTGAACCCATGACCTCTGACTCCAAAGCCCGGGCTCTTTCCACTGAGCCATGCTGCTTCTCATGTTCCCTGCCCACAGGAGCAGAGAAGCATCATGGCTTAGTGGATAGAGCACAGACCTGGAAGTCAAAAGGACCTGGGTTCTAATCTTGGCTCTGTCACTTGTCTGCTGTGTGATCTTGGGCAAATCACTTGACTTCTCCGTGCCTCCGTTACCTCAACCGTAGAATGAGGATTAAGACTCGGAGCCCTGTGTGGGACATGGACTGTGTCCAACCTGATTATCTTGCATCTACCCCAACGCTTAGTACAGAGCCTGGCACATAGTCAGCACTTAAATACCATAAAAAAGGAGCCTACAGGCTAGAGGTGAAGAGGTAAAAGGGTAAAGGGGCTGAGGTTGAGGACAGAGTGATGGCTTTCACCACTGGGACAAATGGGAGCCACTCTGGGAGGGGGTTTTGGGGCAGGGGGGCTGCTCCTGCTGCCCTCTCTAAGCAGCCCTGGGTGCCTCCAGCCCACCCCCACCCCCTCCCATCCTCACCAGCCCCCCAGCATGGTTAGCAGCAAAGAGGCATCTCGGAGCCCTGGCCCTCCATCCTCAGCCAGGTAATGATAAGTGAAATGGCTATATAGTTACTGCATTGGGAAATTTCTGATTTCATTTTCCATTTTATCTAGTCCTTAAACTCCCTCAGCACCAAGGCCAATTTTTCTCTCTCTGTTCCCTATCTTCCTAATAATCTCCCTACTAAGAAATCAACAACATGAATCCCTGGGGCACTGAGAAGAATAACTAGATTGTGTGAGGGGGCAGTGATTAGCACCTATTTGTTGCTATTGCTAACAGAGGGTAACAGAGGAGGGGGAGGAGGAGGAGAAGAAGAAAGAGGGGAAGGAAGAGGAGAAGAGGAGGAATAGAGGGAGAAGGAGGTTGCTCTCCCATCTCTCTTTCATCAACAACCTTCTTCTTCACCAAAGTGGAGAAATTTGAAATGGACATCTCACCCCAATGCACAGCATAAGAAGGAGCAGAGAAAGAGCTCAGGCAGCAGGGACAGCGGGCCAATGTCAGCACCACCAACTCTAAGATTTTGCTCAAGCACGGTGGCCATTTGAGGAAGGTCCATTTAGGATGCCAAATTCATAATTCACCAAGCAGCAGCCTTGGTGGGAAGGTCACACGGGGACATGATTTCCCAGTTGGAGCTGGGAAACGGCTTAACTCCTTTGTTAATCTTGCCCTCCTCCAATTGTCTGGATTATTGTATTGTTATTCAAGTAAGACCCTCACTGTTGATGTACATGCTTTTATTTGTGTTCATTGTGTTCTTGCATTATTTGTGATTTGTGTTATGGATAGAACTCAACTGGGGAGATAGGGAGCATTCCTTCAGCACGGGTACCTATCTGGATTGAATGCAGTGCAATATGGTTGCACACATATGCGAGGCAACAGTCAAGGCACGACTTCTGTAATGCAAGATCTAGTAGATAGGTAACCTTCTATTGGAGGGGAAAAATGGCAAAAGGACTTATTAAAAAAACCCCAAAGTTTAAATATGATAAAACTGGAAGCTCTAGTTTGCAACTTGGGTGATTTGCTCAACGGAGACTTCCTGCACTTCCCAAAAAGATACAGAGTCAGATTCTGACCTCTTGAGCTACTAGGTGGAAATGCAATAAAGGAGAAACTATATTTATGAGTGTTATTGAAAATATCCTTTCTATCTATTCATGTCCTTGGTAAATGGTTACTCTGCTCTGTTACCTTGCCTAGGATTCATGGGGTGTACGAGAAAGACGTTCTACATTCTTTCCATCATCCACTTCTGACTGGGATATCAGTCAATCGATGGTATTCATTTTGCCCTTAATGTGTGTCAAGCACTGTACTAAGCACTTAGAGTACAAAAGAATTGGTAGACATGTTCTCTGCCCTCCAAGTGCCCACAGTGAGCTTACAGTGAAAAGATATGCATCAAGCTGCCTGATTTGTCACAGAGAATCGAGGGTAGCTCAGTTACACGATAGAAAAGGCAGTATTAGTGATAATAGTAGTAGCAGGAGCAGCATTTATTGAGTACCCACTTGATATGGTATACTATATTAGGTGCTTGGAGAATATAGAACAATGAACTGAACACTCTAAAGGGAGAGACAAGCATAAAATTATGGCAATTTGAGTGGTAAAAATTAATAAATGAAAATAAACACACTGAGTAGGCAAACGTATATGAGTGCAAAGGAGGGTGGAAATAAATTCATTAGTTCTGGAGTTGTCTGTAGTGATGATATGGCTCTGGGTGCTTGGAAATCAATCAGGGTGCTGGGAAAGAGGAGGTGGGATTTTAGGAGGGCTTTGGAAATGGAGAGCTCTGTGGTCTCTTTGATGTGGGAAGAGAGGGAGGGAAAGAAGGAGGGAAGGAGTTCTAAGCTGGGGGAACAGTGAGCTAGGGGGTGGGAGAGTCAAGAGAGAGGTACAGCTAGAAAGGTAGTTTGGGAGAAGCAAAACAGTGAATTGGGGAAAGGTGAATGAAGAGAGCAGACAATTAGGGAAGGACTAAATAGCAGAGAACCTTGAAGCCAATTGTGAGGAGTCTTGTTTGATGTGAAGAGACACAGGGAGTCCATGGAAGGTTTTGAGGAAAGGAGAGATATGGCCTGAATGATGCCTCAGGAAGTTTCTGTCACCATCTGACCGTTTCCCCACTGAGGAAAGGGAAGGGGAAACTGGAGCTGGCAACAAGAGAAGGTTGCTGGGCGTTTCTCTCAGGTTTCTGAGCAGAACTACTGAGAAGGTTATTTGAACCTGCTATTGGCAGTAGCTATAGAATGGACTTGCAGGAGATGCAAAGAGCTCTATGTTACTGGACTAAGATGCTCCTAAAGGAAAGAAGGGACAGAGAAAGGTTACCAAGGGCCACCTGCTGAGAGATTCCAAAGGGAAGAGAAGGGAAATGGAACTTCATAGCCATGACTTTTTCTACTTCCTCCAAAGCCCGCCAAAGTATCTGAGAGGTGAAGAGCCTATGGCTGCACAAAGTCGCTTCTGCTGTTGCTATTGCACATAGAGCAGAAACCCTTCCCCATCGGCTTCACTGCATTCAATCAACTTTCTCCAACTACAGCCCTGTCCACACACTTCATTCACTCACTTTACATACTGTGCCTCATTTTCCTCCAGCCTGTCCCTGTTAAAAATTTTATTTTCATTTGTCATCGTATTTCCTGTTTAAACTCTCTTCATTGAGTTTTTCCACACTTTGATTAACTGGTACAGGGTATCTTAGTTCATCTGAGTTAGTGCGATGGATCACTGCAGAGTTATCTCTTAGAGGGGACTTGCTTTCCTTTTCTAGATGCTGAAGGCAGGGCGAAGCTACCCATAAGTACCCTGTGTCCTATCCCCATAATGACAGGTTTTCTCAGCGTCAAGGAAATGGGAGTGATCATCCAAACCCAAGGAGATGCTCTCTGATCTCCAACCAGCTGGAGACAGCTGAATATGGAGAGCAGTGAGCAGAGGGGGACTAAATCCAGCCTCTGTTGTCATACTGTGGCCAACCTGGGGTCATCCAGGGTCACTGACTTATGGGACCCCCTAGGTCTGCTCTGGGTGTGCAGCTCTAGCCGGAGGCTGGAGCAAGGCAAGTCAGACCTTAAGGAGGCCCATCTTGCTCCACTCCCAGAGTGGAGATGGAGATCTCTGAGCTCCACGGTCCATCTCTGCCTGAACTTTGAAATGTCAAAGGAATGGGCTCGTCAATGGTTGATCTTTAGTTGTCTGATCTCCAGCCACTGGTCTCTCACCTGGCACCTCTCTCATTCATCCATTCAATCGTATTTATTGAGCACTTACTGTGTGCAGAGCACTGTACTAAGCACTTGGGAAGTGCAAGTTGGCAACATATAGAGACGGGCTGCACAACCCAGGCCGGAGCCCTAAAAGAACAAAACGGCTTTCTTCTGGGAAGAGAGAGGAGCTGGCTGTTTGCCAAGTGTAACCCAAATGGCCCTGCTGCCCACAAGCCCAACTTAAACCCCTTCCTCCCAGTTGTCTAGGGCAGAGGGTATTAGGGCTCCTGATTGGCATTCCCACCTGGCATTTCTGAGGCTGCTGTGAGGGAGCAATTGGGGCTAGGAGGCCTACCACGGGCTGGGGTGAAAACTGGCTCGAGATGTAAAGAAGGATGAAGAATGGCTTGTTTACAGTGCTCATGGTGAAAGATAGCTGAGAAATCAACAAACAGCTAGGGATTGATTGAAGGAGGCAACTGTAGACAGCTCTGGATCAACATCACCATCTTCTGGCTCTCGGGAAATGCCGCAATCCTGGGCCCACTAGTAGCTAGCTCCCCGTTCATTCATTCCTTCAGTGGTATTTATTGAGCACTCAGTGTGCGCAGAGCATTGTACTAAATGCTTGGGGGACTGCCTACAATGAGCTTACAGTCTAGAGAGGGAGACAGACATTAACAGACAAATAAATTACAGATATCTACATAAGTGCTGTGGGGCTGGGAGGGGGGCAGGAACAACAGGAGCAAGTCAGGGCAACGCAGAAGGGAGTGGGAGAAGAGGAAAGGAGAAAGCCTCTTGGAGGAGGTGAGCCCTTAATAAGTCTTTGAATGGGGGAGAGTAATTGTCCATTGGATTTGAGGAGGCAGGGCATCCCAGGCCAGAGGCAGGATGTGGGCTAGAGGCAGCGGCAAGATAAGCCAGATCAAGGGACAGTGAGTAGATTAGAATTAGGGGAGCAAAGCCCGTGGACTGGGTTGAAGAAGGAGAGTAGCGAGGTGAAGTAGGAGGAGGCACGGAGGTGGAGTGCTTCAAAGACAGTGGTGAAGAGTTTTTGTTTAATGCGGAGATGGATGGGCAACCACTGGCGACCTACTTAATCTCCACAGAAGGAAACCCAGGTAAAGTGGGAATTGGGTACCCCCACCCACTGGAGTGAGAGCACCCTCCTCACCCCAGCCGTCGATGCATAATTCTGTAAGCAAAGTGACTCTAGTTCCAGTGAGGGCTGGAGCAATGGCTGTACCACTTTGATGATGCTACTACTAATAATATTAATCATAATGCCCAAGTACTGTACTGAGCACTGGGCTGTTTGCAATAGAGTCAGATCAGATACAGTCCCAGTCCTTCAAGGGCCTCACAATTTAAGGGAATGGGAGAATGGGTATTAAATCCCCATTTCACAGATGTGGAAACTGAGGCATAGAGAAATTAAGTGACTTGTCCAAGGTCACACAGCAGAGTCCGAATTAGAACCCAGGTCCCTTGGCCCCCAGCCTGGGCTCTTCCCACTAGGCCATGCTGCTTCTTGACTGGGCCTACATTAATTAATCATTTGGATAATTTAAACCTAAAATTACACTCAGGCCACATTTGGCAGTAGAGTCTTAAAGTGAGGTGCCAAAGTGGGGTCACCATTTCTTAGATTGTGAGGCTTTTGACCCTGTATAAATCCCATCCATGTATTCTTTCCCAGGGCTTAGTACAGTGCTTTGCATAACATAAGCACTTAAAAATACCTCTACTACTATTACATTGCTGTTTAATTCAGGAAATAGATTCTGACGATGAAATTGGCATCAATACCGGCATTGAAACTTCCTGGAGATCTTCCCTAAGTAATTTTTCTTCTCTTCAGATCATTTCACCTCAGCACTTCTGCTCTCCCCAAAGCACTTCTGTATTTATCAGGTTACCTACGCTACTAATCTACATACCCATTCTACCTTTCTCTTCTTCTATCTGTACATAATAATAATAATAATAATTCTGGTATTTGCTAAGCTCTTACTGAGTGCCAGGCACTGTACTGCGTGCTGCGGTGGATACAAACAAATCAGGCTGGACAGAATCCCTATCCCACATAAGGTTCACAGTCTCAATCCCCACTTTACAGATGAGAAAACTGAGGCTCAGAGAAATAATAATAATAATAATAATGTTGGTGTTTGTTAAATGCTTACTATGTGCCAAGCACTGTTCTAAGCACTGGGGGAGGTACAAGGTGATCAGGTGGTCCCACAGGGGGTTTACCATCTTAATCCCCATTTTACAGATGAGGGAATTGAGGCACAAAAAAGTGAAGTGACTTGCCCAAGGTCACACTGCAGACATGTGGCGGAGCCAGGATTAGAACCCACAACCTTCTGATCCCAGTCCCATTACGCCATGCCTGCCTCACCCACTAGCCTGTAGGCTCCTTGAGGTGGATAGCATCTTCTTACTCTAGTGTACTCTCCCAAGTGCTTTATACAATGCTCCACACCAAGTGGGCACTCAACAAATACTACTGATTGATTGACACTGATCCTCTCACTACTGCTGACATTGATGCCGACCAGAACATTAGATTCTAACATTGACATGAACTCTGGCCCTGACATAGATATTTAACTTGTTCTTCCCAAGCACTTTGTACAGTGCTGTGCACACAGTAAGTGCTCAATAAATATGACAATGAATATTGACCCCAGTAGCAACTTACTGGTGCTGTATCCTCATATCCTCATATTAAAGATACTGTCTCTGACATGCACATTCTGATACTGACTCTTCCCAGAACCAAAGTTGAGCAGTGTAAAAATTAAGGAATAACCAGATTATAAACACGGACACACTACCAGCTCTCTACCCTGGGTATCACCCTAGTATTCTGTCTCTGTCCAGGGCCACAAGATGTTTGTGGGAGCTATCAGATGGCTGCCTAACCTCACTGTTGGGGACGGACCACCTAAGGTTTCTAACTTTTCTCTCATAACCAATTGCGAGCTGCTTATCTGTCAGTGAACTTAATCAACTCTTATTGAATTTACTAAGTTGCTCTGCCTGCACAGCTTCCTACAGTAACAAATTCCATATGTTTCCCCCCCCCCTCCCCTATTGGATAGAAAAGTGTTTGCTTTTGTTTGTTTTGCCCTTCTCATCCTAATGTTGTGGGATTCGGTGAATAATCATCATCATCAATGGTATTTATTGAGTGCTTACTGAGAGCAGAGCACAATCACTTGGGAAAATAATAATCATAATTATAGTATTTGTAAAGCACTTACTATGTGTCAAACACTGTTCTAAGTGCTGGGGTTGTCCCACGTGGGGCTCACATTCTTAATCCCCATTTTACAGATGAGGTAACTGAGGCACAGAGAATTGAAGTGACTTGCCCAAAGTCACAGAGGGGAGCCGGAATTAGAACACACAACCTCTGACTCCCAAGCCCACATGGGACTCACAGTCTTAATCCCCATTTTACAGATAAGGTTACTGAGGCACAGAGTATTTATTACTCCATTTATTTATTTATTTTATTTGTACATATTTATTCTATTTATTTTATTTTGTTACTATGTTTTGTTCTCTGTCTCCCCCTTCTAGACTGTGAGCCCACTGTTGGGTAGGGACCGTCTCTATATGTTGCCAACTTGTACTTCCCAAGCGCTTAGTACAGTGCTCTGCACACAGTAAGCGCTCAATAAGTACGATTGAATGAATGAATGAAGTAACTTGCCCAAGGTCACACAGAAGACAAGTGGAGGAGCCTGGATTAGAACCCATGTCCTCTGACTCCCAAGCCTGGGCTCTTTCCACTAAGCCATGCTACATCAGAGTTGGTAGGCGCAGTTCCTGCCCACAATGAACTTACAGTCTAGAGAGGAAGAGTCCCATGTCTTCCCTGTCCATTCTCTTCATATCCCCTCTTGGCCTTTGTCTTTCCAGACTGAAGAGTTCTAATCTTTTTAGCTGAGAGAAGACTGACTTCTCTATGTCTTCTCCAGCTCTACTAGGTCCCTCCTACTGTGATCAAAGGCATTTATTAAATTCACACAATACTCCATATTATCCTGGGTCATGAGGAATGGAACGATAGAATTAGCTCATCTTTACCTTGGTTAGGCATGATATTTATTAAGCACCTATTGTGTACCAAATATTGTGCAAACCACTGGAGTAGATGCCTGCAAAACAGATTAGACATAGTTCCTGTCCTATGTGGGGTTGGGTGGAGTCAGACAGTGGATTGGGAGGAGCAACAAGCAACAAAGCCAGTAAGTCAAGGCAACTGCGTGAAGACAAGTCCTCTCATAACACTCCTGGTGGATCCATGGGTGATATGAGAAAACTGGACAATGATCCCAGTTGAGTATTTTGTGGAGACCTGATGCTGCCATTGCTTCTGAACCTCTTACCCCAGGGGTGCACGGCAGGATGGGATGG
Organism: Tachyglossus aculeatus; assembly: GCF_015852505.1. NCBI lineage: Eukaryota > Metazoa > Chordata > Mammalia > Monotremata > Tachyglossidae > Tachyglossus > Tachyglossus aculeatus. The sequence goes on from NC_052076.1 coordinate 71,102,161, forward strand.
CAGCCTTGGAATAATGTGAAGGGGTCCTGGGATCCCAGGAGATCATGGAAGCTGCATTCCCCTTTCCTTCCATCATACTCCAACATGATTATCTTGTATCTACCCCAATGCTTAGTACAGTGCTTGGCACATAGTAAGCATCTAACAAATATTATCATTATTATTATTAATAATGATAATGCTCTTTCCCATGCATTTGTGGGTTCTTCACTGAAAAACTAAATGTACTTAAAAACTCTCATTTCCTAACCTGTTGTCAGCATGGAAAGCTGTCCAGCTGCCCAACTAGATGCTCCTGGGCCAGACATAGCCATAATCCCAACTACTCTTGGCCTCCCCAGGCCTTTCTGAAAGAAACATCTGACAGGCAGCCAAGGGGTTAAACATGAAAAACCCGATCCATCTGTCCCCTGCCTCCATGGACCATAAAATAAACAACAAAAGGAGAAACAGAGAGAAAGAGAGAGAAAGAAAGAGAGAAATCCATAATGAATTCAAAGCGGCTTTCCACCACATTACCCCCATCCTCTCAGATCTGTCTGGCTCACATTGAAGTTTCCAAAACTTGTAAAAAAACAACTGCTGCTTTCTCTTCCCTTTGTTTTCTCCTCTCAGGATAGAAAACGAATTTTGAGCACTGCTCTGGAGCCTGCCAAGTAATTGGAAAACATGTTGAACAATTTGTTTGTTTGGTTGGGAGAGGTTAGAGTTTTTTTGTTTTGTTTTTCCTCTCTGCCTTTCTGTGAAATATCAATTCCACAATGCTTGCTTGCAGGCTGCCGATTAATCAACCCCTCACGGGCCTCCATCAAACATTCAGTAGCAGTGAAAGGGTTGAGCTTTTATTTTTTTTTAAGTCTTCACTCCTGTTAATAATAATAATAATAATGGCATTTGTTAAGCCCTTACTATGTGCGAAGCACTGTTCTAAGCCCTGGGTTGGATGCAGGGTGATCAGGTTGTCCCACGTGGGGCTCATAGTCTTAGTCCCCATTTTACAGATGAAGTAACTGAGGCACAGAGAAGTTAGGTGACTTGCCCAAAGTCACACAGCTGACAAGCGGCAGAGCCAGGACTAGAACCCACGACCTCTGACTCCCAAGCCCGGGCTCTTTCCACTGAACCACGCCGCTTCTCTGCCAACGTCTCCTAAACACCTCTTCTGACCAAGGAGTGATCGTCCTCCCTGCTTTTAGGGTTCACTGGCAAAATAACCACATCAGTGCTGCATAGAGAAAGCTAGGTTGCCTAGTGGAAAGAGCATGGGCAGAGGACCTGAGTTTGAATCCTGCTCCTCCACTTGTCTGCTGTGTGACCTTGAGTAAGTCACTTCACTTCTCTGTGCCTCAGTTATCTGTAAAATGGGGATTAAGATTGTGAGTCATTCATTCAATCGTACTTATTGAGCACTTACTGTGTGCAGAGCACTATACTAAGCGCTTGGGAAGTACAAGTTGGCAACATATATGTTTCTATTTGTGTGACTACCCCTTAGTAAAGTGTTTGGCACAAAGTGGGTACTTAGCAAATACCCACATGAGACATGGACTGCGTCCAACCTGATTAGCTTGTATCTACCCTAGTGCTTAGTACAGTGCCTGGCCCACAGTAAGCACTTAACAAATCCATTCAAAAAAACCTGTTATGAATGGGCACACACTATGTGCAAAGCATTGTTCTAGGGGCTTGGTGAGCATACAAAGCTACAAGATATGGTCCTATAATGGGCCATGAGTCAAACTCCCAGCTCGGGCAAAGAATTCCTGGGGCAGGAGTTGTTCAATAGTAGGGTTCTTGGATACACGCTCTTGCTGGGGGAAGTCTATATTTCCCAAACTCTCCCCACAGTGCATTCTAATTCTTCTTCAGGAACCTAGCTATTCCATAGCCCAATAGCTGAGGCCAATCCTCAAATCGACAATCAGTATTCCAAGTTTCTTCCCCAATCCTCTCTCATTCAACCAACATTTATTTACTGAGCCCCTCACCCTCCCAGCTCCAAGCCTCGACCTCAGCCCACCAGGTCCCCAATTCATTCCAAGCTGCCGCCTGCCCCAGAGTCCCCAAACGCAGCTAGTTTGGGGGACCCTGCCGACCCCCCCGGCTAGGCCTAGGAGAATTCCCAAGAACTGTGAGGGCTGTTTGGCACGTATTAAATAAAATATACTGAAGTTCAGAACTGTTGGAATGATGATTTAAACATGAAGTCAAAGTCAGTAATGGTGTTGTCAGAGCTGTAATGTTAACACCGATCAATAATTCACTGATGTTGTGCACTGTGCCTCAGGCAGCTGAGATTGCCTCTGGCAGCCCAAGGAGGCTTCTCTCACTGACACAGTAGAGTCTAGGGTTTCTCCTATCCAACCACCTACAGGATTTCAGGATCCCATCCTCCCTCCCACTCAAAGGGCAGCTGAGCCTCAGTTTCCTCAGCTGTGAAGTGGGGATTAATAATGATGGTATTTGTTAAGCACTCACTATATGCCAAGCACTAGTCTAAGCACTGGGGGAGATATAAGGTAATGAGGTTGTCCCATGTGGGGTTCACAGTCTTAATCTCCATTTTACAGATGAGGTAACAGGCACAGAGAAGTGAAGTGACTTGCCCAGAGTCACACAGCTGGCATGTGGCAGAGCCAGGATTAGAACCCACGACCTGACTTCCAAGCCCGTGCTCTTCCCACTGAGCCATGCTGCTTCTCTAAATAATGATGGCATTTGTTAAGCACTTACTGTGTGCCAAGCACTGTTCTAAGTGCTGGGGGAGATATAAAGTAATGAGGTTGTCCCACATGGGGCTCACAGTCTTCATCCCCATTTTACAGATGAGGTAACTGAGGCACAGAGAAGTGAAGTGACTTGCCCAAAGTCACACAGCTGACACGTGGTAGACCCGGAATTAGAACCCACGACCCAGCCCAGGCTCTTTCCAGTAAGCCACGTTGCTTACCTGTTCTCTCTCTGTGACTGCTGGAGGGTTTTCAGCCCTACGTTCTGGCCAAAAAGGACCCTGATGTCACTCTAGGAGTGACCAGGCCCCACTCAAGTCCCAGCTGGGTCCCAAAGCCTTCCAGATTTCTCATTCTTTTTCCACATTTGGGGGCATTCTCCTCACTGCCCAAAGTCCTTGCACCCTTCTTACTGCCACCATCCTTCGGCTGAACCAGACACCACCACGAAGGAGTTTTAGGTCATCAAGGACTAGCCTACCACCCTCCTCTCGGGCGAAGCTGCCTTCAGGGAGATCTCAGACAAAGAATTCCCTGCCTCAGCTTCCCAGGTCATGAGTCTCCTTGGCATCCAGAGCTTCTCCCCCATTTTCTCCATCTTACATATCAGTTAACCATATTTATCAGCTCTCTTTACCCACTTCCTCCCAGCTCACACTCTTCACTCCTCCCAATATCACCCAAGTAGACAGCTTCTCCCTGGGTGACAAGCTGTCTGATAATGAGGGTGATGGGGGCTACTGACCTGAGCTGTGCCGGTTGCGCTGTGGGACGGAGACCAAGATCCCAGCTAGGAAGGTAACCATGGTGGCTTGGAAGAGGAATGGAGTATTTTGGCATTCCTGGGATGCAGACAGGTGGAGTTAGTGGGCAGTGCCAGGTCTGCGACACCGGTGGGAATGCACTCCATGCCGAGAGATCAGACTGCCACAGCAGCGCAGTAGGGGAGACTGCCCCGGGTATGGGATGCAGGTGAGAATGAGGACACGTGCACCCACCGTGCCAAGAGCTTAGGATGCCACGGCAGGCCGGTAAAAAAGGCTGCCCTGAGTCTAGGATGCAGGTGAAATAGGGGTGCCAAGAGCTCTGGCTGCTGCGGCGGGGCGGGACGGGAGGCTGCCCTGGAACTGCGATGTAGGTAGAAGCGAGGGTGGTCACACTACAAAGTTGATGTGCCCTTCCCCTTCTTCTCCGAGATAGGGACCCGGTTCCAGCCTCCCTTTACCCCCTTCTCCCGCACTCTGTACGTTCTGGAGTCAAGCAGCCGGCTGAATTCGGCCCAACCCTCCCTTCTGGCTCCTACTCTCCAGTGGTCAGACTTAAAGAGAAGAGGATCCGGCCTCCACCCCCTGTACTCTGGAGTCTGGTAGGGGTCTGACCCTACTGCCTCACTTCTCTGTCCAGTCTTCAAGCCCTGAGCCCCAGCATGTGGTAGCAGGGTGGAGAAACATTAAACCTTAGTGGAAAGAGCTTAATTCTAATCCTGGCCCCACCATTTGTCTGCTGTGTGATCTTGGGAAAAATCACTTAACTTTTCTGTGCCTCGGCTACCTCATCTGTAAAATGAGGATTAAAACTTTGAGGCCTATGTGGGACAGGGACTGTGTCCAACCCAATTACCTTGTATCTACCCCAACAGTACATGGAACTTAGTAAGCACTTAACAAATGCTATAAAAAAAAAGGTTGGTAGGTCCTGGTTTGTCCCTCCAGGAGTAGATGCTGCTGACCCCTGGTTAAGAGAACTGACTGACAGGCCAGCAAACAATTGGAGGAAATGGAGGATTTGTACCTGCCCTGATTGTCTGGTGGAGGGATTAGGTAATTGGGCAAAAGCTTTTAAACACCTGGACCCATTCTTTGACCCACAGGCATTGGCGGAGGGAAGAGGGAGGGATTAGAGGCACTTGGGCTGGAACAAAGTGCCTTGCAGGTGTTTTCTACACTCTCTTCTATGGGGGGAAGTGGTAACAACTGGGTTGGGGATACAGGTAGTTAAGGTGAAAAGTTAGGGATACTAGAAGGCTCAGAGTAGCTTGAAACAGCTTCACAGGGCGAAGTGCTCTTTCTGTACATATCCATAATTTATTTATTTATATTAATGTCTGTCTCCTGCTCTAGACTGTAAACTCATTATGAGCAGGGAATGTGTCTGTTACATTGTTAGATTGTACTTTCATAAGCAGCATGGCTCAGTGGAAAGAGCATGGGCTTGTGAGTCAGAGGTAATGGGTTCTAATCCTGTCTCTGCCACATGTCTGCTGTGTGATCTTGGGCAAGTCACTTAACTTCTCTGAGCCTCAGTTACCTCATCTGTAAAATGGGGAATAAGACTATGAGCCCCACGTGGGACAACCTGATCACTTTGTATCCCCCCTCCAGTGCTTAGAATAGTGCTGTGCACATAGTAAGTGCTTAACAAATGCCATCGTTATTATTATTATAAGCACTTAGACAGTGTTCTGCACACAGTAAGTGCTCAATAAATACAATTGATTTATTGTATTTATAAATACAATTGGCTCCCAGACTGGGCCCCCTCCATCCTCTCCCCTTCCTCCCCCTCCCCATCCCCCCTGCCTTACCTCCTTCTCCTCCCCACAGCACCTGTATATATGTATATAGGTTTGTACGTATTTATTACTCTATTCATTAATTTTATTTGTACATATTCTGTTTATTTTATTTTGTTAATATGTTTCGTTTTGTTGTCTATCTCCCCCTTCTAGACTGTGAGCCCGCTGTTGAGTAGGGACCGTCTCTATATGCTGCCCACTTGTACTTCCCAAGCGCTTAGTACAGTGCTCTGCACACAGTAAGTGCTCAATAAATATGATTGAATGAATGGATTGATTGATTGATTCACTGATTGGGTTAGTAGAAGGCAATGTCCGGGATGTGGGATGGTCCATCCCAACCCATGAGGACAGGAAAGCACCAACAGAGACTTTTTTCCCAAGCATCAGCATCCTGTCAGAGGGAGAATGCTGGGCTGGCTGGAGGGTCTGATCCTGGGCACCAAGTTTGTGTCATTTGGACAAACCTTCCCACCTAGTCCAGGTTTGTGTGCTGCCAGAAGGAGGCAATTGAGGGGGTAGGGGAAGTGGCAGGGGTGTAGCCGAGGGGCTCAGCATCCAACACTTTTGGAGTGTCATGAAAATGGGCACATCTTTCTTACAGTTTCTCACCAGGCCTGGGCCAGTGGTCTTTTGATTGATTAAATGAGGACAGTGGGGCCCTCTCTGGCAGACTCTGACAGACTGGCTCAGTGGAAAGAGCACTGGCTTCGCCGCTTGTCAGCTGTGTGACTTTGGGCAAGTCACTTGACTTCTCTGTGCCTCAGTTATCTCATCTGTAAAATGGGGATGAAGACTGAGCCCCACGTGGGACAACCTGATCGCCTTGTATCCCCCCAGTGCTTAGAACAGTGCTTTGCACATAGTAAGTGCTTAACAAATACCATCATTGTTCCCCCTTTTAGACTGTGAGCCCACTGTTGGGTAGGGACTGTCTCTATATGTTGCCAACTTGGACTTCCCAAGCGCTTAGTACAGTGCTCTGCACACAGTAAGTGCTCAATAAATACGATTGATTGATTGATTTGGAGATCTTTGGAAAACTCGGTGTGACCCAGTGGAAAGAACTCGAGGCATGGAGTTAGAGGACCTGTGTTCGAATCGCAGTTCCACCACTTGTCTGCTACATGACAAGCATGTAGCAGAGAAGCAGCGTGGCTCAGGGGAAAGAGCCCGGGCTTTGGAGTCAAAGGTCATGGGTTCAAATCCCAGCTCTGCCTATTGTCTGCTATGTGACTTTGGGCAAGTCACTTCACTTCTCTGTGCCTCAGTCACCTCACCTGTAAAATGAGGATGAAGACTGTGAGCCTCCCATGGGACAAACTGATTACCTTGTAACCTCCCCAGAGCTTAGCACACAGTAAGCGCTTAACAAATACCAACATTATTATTATTATTATGACCTTGGGCAAGTAACTTAGCTTCTATGGGCCTCAGTTTTCTCATCTGCAAAAATGAGAATTCAATACCTGTTCTTCCTCATATTTGGACTGTTGACCCCCTTGTGAGACCTGATTATCTTTTCATTCATTCAATCGTATTTATTGAGTGCTTACTGTGTGCAGAGCACTGTACTAAGCGCTTGGGAAGTACAAGTTGGCAACATATAGAGACGGTCCCTACCCAACAGTGGGCTCACAGTCTAATCTTTTATCTACCCTAGCATTTAGTATAGTGTTTAACAAATAATATTCTTATTATTGTTATTATTATCATCATCATCCATCAGACCAATCAGTGATATTTATTCAATCAACCAGCTGTATTTATTGAGCACTTACTGTGTGGTGAGCACTGTACTAAGCACTTGGGAGAGTACAATATAACAATAGAGCACAGTTGGTAGATTTATTCCCTGCCCATAATGAGCTTGCAGTCTAGAGGAGAGGTTACTGTGTGCCCGGGAGTCAGAAGGACCTGGTTCTGCCACTTGCCTGCTGGGTGAACTTGAGCAAGTCACTTCACTTCTCTGTTCCTCAGTTACCTCATCTGAAAAATGGGGAATAAGACTGTGAGCCCTATGTGGAACATGAACTGTGTCCAACCTGATTAGCTTGTATGTATCCCAGCGCTAAGAACAGTGTCTGGCTTAGAGTAAGCACTTAACAAACGCTGTAAAAAAAAAAAAAAGCAGGAACATGCATCTTTAAATTGCATACATAGCTTTAAATTGTATATTATAAATGTACATATTTATTCATATTAATGTCTGACTCCACCACTAGACTGTAAACTCATTATGGACAGGGAACATGTTTGCTAATTCTGTTGCATTATACTCTCCCAAGCGCTTAGTTCAGTGCTCTGCACATAGTAAGACTTAAATAAATACGATTGATTGATAATACAGACCGACAAGAAACAATATATGTATTAATTTTCCTTAACTTTTTGGAAATTATTTTGAGGTTTGGGGGGAAACTTCTGGGATGCAAGCAGCCCTCCCCCTCAGTGTATCCGTGGGGGTTGGGGGAAGTGGGAAGGAGGAAATACAATTCCATGATTATAGACCATCCCTGACTCTCCCAGACCTCTGACTCATCTTAATTGTGAACGGGGACACCTTCATTTACATCCCAGAAGTTCTCAAAAAACACGCTCAAAATAACCACCAAGAAGTTTGAGATAATTTATTAATACATACAATGTTCTTTCTCAATGGCAGGCCAAATGACCAAGTGACATACCTGTGGCTGTGTCTTTCTGTAAGACAGGCGATGTTGAAATGCTAAAAACCTTGCAGCTGGTGGGAAGAAACTTTAGACACGGAAACATCTGCATCCAACACCTCCGGCTGTACAGAGCAGAATAAGTAAACTATTGGGTGGCCAGAGGTGGGAGTGGGATTGCTAGCTGGGGTGCAGTGCGAGAGAATTAAGGAGCAGTCAAGAAACAAGGAGTTTATCTAGAAGGGGAGACAGACATTAACATACAAAGCAGATACATAAGTGCTGGGGAGAGGGGAGGGGAGAATGGATTGTTTAAAAGTGCTTAACTAAAGCACTTTTAAACCAGAGTCGGCTTAAAAGACAAATTAAAATCAGCATGACAATAGATGTTCAGAATAATGATTAAATCCGGGGTAAAAGGGCCATTTTAATTCATACTGTTTAAGTGGGAAGTTTCTGTTTGTAGTCATCCTCTCCAGTGCCTGAAACAGTATTCTGCACAAAGTGATGTTTGAGTGACTCAAGCTTCAGAGAGAGATGAAAGACAGAGTCCAAATCAGGCGGCTTCCTCTAAATTCCCAAACTGCTGAAAATGGGAGAAAGGAGTACTTTGAGCATGTGTCAATTCTCTCTCACAAACAACCTTAATTTCCATGTTGCCCTGCTCTGGCAGAGTCAGAGGGATTTCAGAAAAATGAATAGAGCTGGAAAAAAGGAAAATAAAAGACTACTTTAATTCTCTTCTTGACCTGCCTGCCCGCCTTCACCCCTGTTTCTCAATCAATCAGTGGTATTTATTGAGGGCTTCTAATAGAGTTGGTAGACCTGATGGTTGCCCACAACGAGTTTAAAGTCCAGAGGGGGTTACAGACATTAATATAAATGAATACCTTATAATATATATCTTCACCTCCATCTTCTCTCTGGAGCGAAACACTTCGTTCGGGATCTCAGGCTGTCCCGCAACAGCGGTCTCCACGTGCCTCGGCTTGGGCTGTGGGCAGGACCGTTTTGACCTTCTGGGTGAACTGACCTTCTTCGGCCTGGGACTTGGACGGTCTGGATCGCATCACTTGACTTGAAACTCAAAGTTCTGCCTCCCTCTTCCCTGAAGCCGCCCACCCGCCCGGAGAGTCCGGCGACCTGGTAATTTCAACTTGGCAGCGATTTAGTAGGGTGATTCCATAAGCCACTGCTTATTGGGATCACCTCAAAGGATCATACTTCATAACAAATCATAGAACAAAGTCTGGAAAAATGACACGGGACCATGTAGAACACTGCTAAAAGCTTGGGAAGAGTAATAATAATAATAATAATGGTGGTATTTGTTAAGCACTTACTATGTGCAAAGCACTGTTCTACGCGCTCAGGGGGATACAAAGTGATCACGTTGTCCCACGTGGGGCTCACAGCCTTAATCCCCATTTTACAGATAAGGTAACTGAGGCAGAGAGAAGTTAAGTGGCTTGCCCAAGGTCACGCAGCTAAGTGGCAGAGTAGGGATTCGAACCCATGACCTCTGACTCCCAAGCCCATGCTCTTTCCACTGATCCACGCTGCTTCCCTTACAGTGCAGTACAGTGGAAAAGAGCAGGTATAGGCAATTTCTGCCCACTAGAAGTTTACAGATTGGAGGGACTGCCAAGAGATGTCGTTACCTTCCTGAAACTCCCCCCAATTTAAGCCCTCTCTCTCTCTCTCCATGCTCCCTCTCTCCCACTCTCCTCACCATCTCTCCCTCTCTCCCTCTTTTTTGTTATTTGTTCAGTGCTTACTATGTGCCAGGCACTGTTCTAAGCACTGGGATCGGTACAAGGTAATCAGGATGGACACAGTCCACGTTCCCCCAAGGGGGCTCACAGTCTTAATCCCCATTTTACAGATGGGGTAACTGAGGCACGGAGAATTTAAGTGACTTGCCCAAGATCACGCAGCAGATAAGTGACAGAGTCGGGATTAGAACTCAGGTCCTTCTGACTCCAGGCCCATATTCTATCCACTAGGCCACACTGCTTCCCAGATCTCTTTATCTCTCTAGCTCTCCCTCTCTCCATCTCTTTTTCTCTCCATTTCCCCCTCTTATCCGTGCTCCCTCTGTAGGATCTATGACCCACCAAGTCTTTATTAGCTCTTTCAACTCTATTTAGCTACACAAATGGCTTGGTGACAACTGACTGGTCCTAAATTTGCCAGTGATTTTCTTTTATTTCACCAAGGCTTGGTCCTGCCCGTAACAAAGTAGAGGCAGCATGTTTGTCCCAAACTCTCCTCCTGGGGTAAATCACACATGGAACAAAACTCCATTTGAGCCTCTAAGTGATCTCATTTCCTCTTCAGTTCAGAAGAAGCTGTGGCCACAATATTAATGTCTTTTCTTTCACCACAGCATGTATGTGTGTGTGTTTGCACATGCATGCAAATGTGGATGTACATATTGTCTACCATGACATGAGTCTTAGAGAAAGATAAGCCATATGTCCTCCTAAGCCAGAACAATAGCTCAGCCAGTCCAATTGCTATTTCACTAACAGTATTTGTTGAATCCTCAGAGAGGTGGTGTAATGATCACTGCCCTCCTGACAGCGATCCTGGGGGTTAGGGTTGAATCTCCCATCTGTGGCCTACTGAAAAAAGCCAGGACTGGGAGTCAGGAGACCCGGGTTTTAATCTCAGTTCCACTGCTAGCCTGCTATGTGACCTAGGGCAAGTGACTAAACTTCTCTGAGACTCAGTTTCCTTATCTGTAAAATGGGGATTAAATATCTGTTCTCTCTTCCCCCTGGACTGTGAGCCCCAAGTGGGTAAGAGACTGTATCTGACCTAACTGGATCTACCTTAGTGCCTAAATGCAGTGCTTGGCACATAATAATTGCCCTCCAGTAAATCTTCCTTGACTAATCTCTCACCTCCCCACTCCATTCTCCCTTCTTTCTGCATCACCTATGCACTTGGGTTCATGTCCTTTAAGCATTTTGATACTCACCCTAACCCCATGTCCATCATCCATGTATCATCATACTCTGTTGCTTCCCCTGTTATTTATTTTAATTTCTGTCTTCCCTACTGGACTGTAAACTTCTTGTGGGCATGAATCGTTTTCTAAGAAATCTATTGTGCTCCCCCAAGCACTAAATATTATACTCTCCCAAGCACTTACTACAGTGCTCTGCACATAGTAAGCACTAAATAAGTATGATTGAATGAAATACAGGGCTCTGCACATAGTAATCACTCAAAGAATACCACTGATTGCTTGATTGATAACAATGTCATAATTATTCATATTATATTATCCCTAATTTTTCTCTCTACATCCAAACTCTCCCACTGTGGATAGTAAATCTCTTCCACAGATTTACCTATCCATCTACTCTTTCATTCATTCACTAATACTTCTTAAGCACTACCGTATGCAAAGTACAGCACAAAGCACTCGGCAAAATTTCATGGATGAGAATTAGACTCAGATCCTAGTTCCCAAGGGGCTTACAATAGAAGAATAAGAGGGAGAAAAGGGACTGTCGACAAACGCATGAAGAAATATGATCAATAAAAACACAAAACATTATAAAAGGCAAGGGCAGTGCTAAATCCAAACAGAGCGATAGAACACTGTGGCTCAAGGAACAGAGTGTCAGGCTCCTCACAGCTCAAAATCCATCATCACACCAGCCACCCCAATGTTCTAAAAGTTAAGAAGGCCTTGCTCCACCTCTTCTTCTTCACCCGGACCCACAGGAGAAGGAGGGGCTGATGGCGGTCTGATGGCATGGTGGCTGAGCAACCTCTCTCACAGACATCAAACCTCGGGGTCTGATTGTAGGGCGTGAGCTGGGGCTTGACACTGCTGTTGCTTCTTCCCCAAAAGACGACTGGAGAAGAAGAGGCTCACCATTTCTGTCAATTTTCTGAATTTCCTGTGGAAATCCCATATCCTGATCCCCTCCTGGGTGAAGAAGGGTTTCCTTCTGTTGGTTTGGAACCTCCTAAAACTTGTAGTTTCAGTTGAAAAGGTTGGGGGCCGGTAAGAGGGGGAGAAAGCTGAGTAAGTTGAGGAAGGATCCCTTATGGAAATGGAATGGTACAGAAGGTTAAAATTGAGGGTGAACCGAAGCTCTTCCTGATGTCCATAGAGCAGATGCTTCTGGAGGGCCGGCATGCCATTACCCCCATCAGCAGTAGAGCAAAGAGGGTCAGCTGTCAGAAGCCCCAACTTGGGGCAGAGCCTACTACAGACATATGAGAATCCTAGAGAAAAAATAAGGGCTAATCTTGCCTCCAACCAGGACTTTCCAGTCTAGCACAAATGTCTCTGGGCAGGCACCCTGGGTTCCAAGGAGTGATGATACACTTCCAGGTGCTTAGTACAAGGCTCTGTGTATTGTAAGTGGTCTATAATTACCACTGATGATGATGAGCCAAAATTCAATCTGAAGGAGCCTTATATCTAGCCCCAGAGTCGCCTGCATCACATGAAGACAATGCCTGAGTCGCATAACCTAGACTGTGAGCCCACTGTTGGGTAGGGACCGTCTCCATATGTTGCCAACTTGTACTTCCCAAGCGCTTATTACAGTGCTCTGCACACAGTAAGCACTCAATAAATGATTGATTGATTGATAACCTTCTCCTTACCCAGAATCTTTTTCACTGACAAAGGAAAGAGTTCTTTCAGGGGAGATCTTTCCTTTTTGGACTGTTAGGAGTCAGAGGGTTTGTGACCAGAGATTTGGCAGAGGGAAAATAGAGGCAGGTCTGCCCTGGTCAGCAAAACTTCCCTCTGGCAAACCCCTTCTAAAACTGGTCACAAGTTCAGATCCCAAGGGGAGCTAGAAGGTGTTGGTCAGCTGATGCTAAAGTCAAGCTAGGCAGACATCCCCTCATAGTCTCTTCTTCCCTCTCCTAAGCAACCTCACCCTCTCTCCTGGTCCCTACCCACACTGCTCAAAAACCACCAGCCCCCAGACAGAAAGTTGGCGGGGTTATGAGAAACTGCCAGGAAAGGGACAAGTGGTGAGGATCCCAGCTGGAGTGATAATATTAGATAATAACTTATTTAGTGATTGCAACATTCTATGATTCATTCTCGACTAAGCTGACCACTGAAGAATTCCAAACACCTCTTTGCTGACCCTCCCCTCCCAGTCTTCTTTTGTAATTCATGAAATGATGACAATGAAAAAGGTTCAAAATAAAAGCTAGTGAGTATTTATTTACCTTCTGTCCATTATGATTTGAAACGATGCTCTTAGAGCAAGCAACATGGATAGGGTCTTTGGGAAGTCCACAGGAGTTGCTGAGCTGGTGGCCAGGTGGAGAAGCAGTGTAGCTTAGTGGAAAGAGCACATGCTTGGGAGTCTGAGGGCATGGGTTCTAATCCTGGGAACACCACTTGTCTGCTGTGTGACTTTGGGCAAGTCACTTAACTTTTCTGTGCCTCAGTTACCTTATCTGTAAAATGGGGATTAAGAGCCCCACGTGGGACAACCTGATTACCTTGTATCTACCCCAGTGCTTCGAACAGTGTTCGGCACATAGTAAGCACTTAACAAATACCATTATTATTATTACTATTCAACACTACCCCCACCTGCTCATCTGAGAACCACTGTACCACCCCCCTCAGTCCTGGTAAACCTGGGCACCACTTTCAAGCTGTGGCACTTAGCGAGAGATAGCAAGCTTGAAGGGGAACTGGACATTTATAGATTAAAATACGAGCTACAGGGGCATCCAGGACCACATCAGAGCCAGATAGGGGCCAAACCAGCCAAAAAATGTCCTGTCTAAGATTAAAATTGTCCGCCCTCTTCTTTCTCCCTTCAGGAAAGAGGGGCCAAGAAATGGGTGAAATGTGGGAAATGTTTTGTTGCTGTTGTATTATTTTAAAAATGCTGAAAACCCAAGGAGGAGATCTCGGACAACACAGACAGGGTTTCAAATAATGAGGAGGTATTCTGTGCCAGTTCTGCTCTCCCCTACCTTGCTTTCTCTCCCTCTCTTTCTCTTCTCTTCTCTCTCTCTCTCTCTCTCTCTCTCTCTTTGTCTCTCCCCTTTTAAGCATCTCCTTCTTGCGGTGGATATTAAATGTTCTTCTATAGGGTCGTGACGCCATCTGCTGGAATCGAGTACCAGACTGCACGGCTTCTCGCTCCAGAGAGCTAATGCAGCTGCCCCTTGAAAACTCCCCCACTGGCCCCAGCTCAGAGACTCTGAAAGCGGGAAGCTGGAAAAACAGGTGAAAGATTCCTCCTGTACAAGGTGACAGAGGAGGGGAAAGGATGGTTCATTTGCTTCATTCAACCTTCGAATGAAGCAAAGACTCCTCACTCTCGGCTTCAAAGCTCTCCCATCACCTCGCCCCCGCCTAGCTCACCTCTCTTCTCTCCTTCTACAGCCCAGCCCACACACTCCACTGCTCTGACACTTACCTCCGCACTGTGTCTCGTTCTCGCCTGTCCCGCTGTCAACCCCTGGCCCACGTCCTACCTCTGGCCTGGAAAGCCCTCCCTCCACACATCAGCCAAACTAGCTCTCTTCCTCCCTTCAAAGGCCTACCGAGAGCTCACCTCCTCCAAGAGGCCTTCCCATACTGAGCCCGCCCTTTTCCTCTCCTCCTCCTCACCTCCCCATCGCCCCCCCCACCCTACTCCCTTCCCCTCCCCACAGCACTTGTGTATATTTGTACATATTTATTAATGATGTGTATATACCTATAATTCTATTTATTCTGATGGTATTGACCCCTTTCTACTTGTTTTGTTTAGTTGTCTGTCTCCCCCTTCTAGACTGTGAGCCCGTTGTTGAGTAGGGACCATCTCTATATGTTGCCAATTTGTACTTCCCAAGCACTTAGTACAGTGCTCTGCACCCAGTAAGCACTCAATAAATATGACTGTATGAATGAATGAATGGGTGGGCGTGAACACAGGGAAAGATAAGTCTCCTAGGTACCGTGTCTCTTTATTGGCCGTTTAAAGAGAAGATCCAGCTGTTCTCTTCGTAAGTAACAGGCTTCCCAGCTGGATTCCCCAACCCCAGGCTGTTCCATGCCGGGCAAACTTCATGGACATGAGGAATTCCAGCACAGGCAACTTCTGGATGGGCCTTGGGAGTAGAAGTAGAAAAATTAGTAGGAAGTGAGTAGAAGAAGGAAATGAGGGGTGAGGGGTGGGGTCAAGGAGAAAGGAATTGGAGAGGGGGCCAGGTGGAGGAGCTGGATATTTCTGTTAAATTGGCACATCCTGGACTTGGGTGGGGGTGGAGATTCAGGAGACCCACCTACAGTTCTGTTCAGGCTAAGTCTAAAGAACCCCCATCCCCCTCAACTGGTCCCCATCAGATTGGCCCTCCAGTCAAAGCCCTGGGGTCAGCTCCATCTTTGACCCGTGCTTTCCCATCCAGCTCCTGCCTCCTGGGGGCTGGGATAAAGACCCCTTCCCAGAGACTAGCGGGATACCCGAGGTTACCTGGAGGAAATGCAATCAGTGGGTAGGAAGGATGGGGAGACTCTTTGGGGAGGTGGGGACTGTACATTCAGTATCAAACACTTCCAAGCCCTCTCTCTAAGGTCAAGCCTTGAGTCCTTGACAGGGACTCAATGGACAGTTTAGCCAAGGGCAGTGTGATCTAGTGGCCAGAGGGACTGGGAGTCAAGAGACCTTGGCCAACTGTGTGACACTGAGCCAGTCATGTAACCTCTCTGAGCCTCAGTTCCTTCAAATGTAATATGAGGATAATAATAATATGAGGATAATAGTGCCGGCCTCTCCCTTTCATATAAGGATGTTGTGAGAGCAAGAAATGCAAAAGCACTTTGGAAAAGTGAAAATACCCTATAAATTCATTCCATGGTGTTTATTGAGTGCCAATCAATAATAAGAGTTTGAGATGATAGAACAACAGAAGTAAGACAACTGCCCTCAAATATGGTGGGCGGAAACAGAAGGAAATGATTTACACCAGTTTTGAGGCAAATTTTCTTCTCCCCAGGTCATATCCCCTCAACTCTCTCCTCAGCACTGATAAATCCACAGCTATCAACTGAGGCTATTACATAGATATTGCTCAACACACCCAACTATTTAAGTACTTAGTTATTCACTTATCCATCTTTCTAAACTCATTAGAGCCAGTAGTATCTCTGTTTCTTCCTAATGGTAAATATATTTGTGTGTGCCTCCTACATTAGATTGGAAGCTTTTGAAGTCAGGAATTGTGTCATTTACCTTTCTTGCATTCTTCCAAGCACATAGTACAGTGCACTGTGCAACTTCAAAGCCTTATTAAAATCACATCTCCTCCAAGAGGCCTTCCTCTCCTGAGCCCTCATTTCCTCTTCTCCTACTTCTTGCACTTGGATTTGCACTATTTATCCACACCACCCTCAGCCCCACATCACTTTTGTGCATATCTGTAGTTGATGTTTATTTATTTATATCATTTTTCCATCCCTTTCTCTAGGCTGTAAGCTCCTTGTAGGCAAGGAACTTACCTATCAACTCTGCTATATTATACTCTCTAAAGTGATGAGTACAGTGCTCTGCACAGTGTAAGCATTCAATAAATATGATTCAATCAATCAATCATTCTTATTCAGAGCTTACTATATGCAGAGCACTGTACTAAGCCCTTAGGAGCATGCAATACAACAAAATTAGCAGACATGTTTCCAGTCCGTAACAAACTAGAGGGAGAGGTGGACATTAATATGTTCATATTACAATATATAATTTTAAAATATGTACATGAGTACTGTGGGGTTGGGGGTGGGGAGATATCAAGTGTCCAAAGGTTGATGTGCATAAACGATGCTGAAGGGAGAGAGCTAGGGAAAAGAGTTCTTAATCTGGGAAGGCCTCTTGGAGGAGATGTGACCTTAGTAATGCTTTGAAGGTGGAAAGAGTGGTGTTCTGATGTATATGGAGGGGGATAGAGTTCCAGGCAACAGGGATGACTTGGGAAAGAGGTCAGTGGCAAGATGCACGAGATTGGGGTGCTAGAGGAGTGGAGTTCCAGCCTGCTCTGTAGTAGGAAATTAGTGAGGTGAGGTAGGGTGGGATGAGTTGATTGAGTGTTTTAAAGCCAATGGTAAGGAAGTAACACATCTGATTGATTCATTGTGAGGAGGAAGTACAGAATGGGTTAGTGCAGAGCTAGTTTTCCCTCCTGCCTGAGAGATGTCCCTAGGTCTGCATTTGTTTGTGGGGTTGAAAACAGGGCCAGAAAGAGAATCATTTTCAGCCTTTACCCGCCCCCGGCCTCACCTGCTTCTCCTAGCAATCTGAGAACGGGGCTCTGATGGAGGTCCGGGTATCAGGAACAACAGCTTCAACCATCATGTGAGACACGCTGGATGGGAAAGAGATTGTGTGAGTTGGCAGAGCTCTCCTGGCAGGGGAGGGATGGGAGGGTACACAGGCGGTGGTGAGGAGTGGTCGGGTCGGGGCGATGGGAGGAGCTGATGTGAGATGGCAGAGTTCTCCTGGCAGAATAGGGATGTGGCAGGTGGGGGAGATGGAAGGTCAATACAAGCACAGTCTGGTGCAGGGCCTGGACACCTGGTAAGTGTACTCTGCCTAATGAAGCTCAGAGAGAGGCCTCAGAAGGGCTTTTTCTTACAGAGCGGAGAGTAAATGAGAAGGGAGAAAGAGAGTGCATGGGTCTCCTGTGCTGAGAACTTGAGCGTCACCAAGGAACCAGGCCGGGAAACTGGAAGAGCTGAGCAGACATGACCCACAGATCGCCCCCATCCCACCCCACCTCATGCCCCTTGCATCTGGCCAGCTGCTAAATATACTCCATCCCTTTTCTGGCCACCACGCCCTGCCAGCATGAATCCCAAACTGTAGCCTTGGTGAGCTACATCCAGGCATTAAGCATCATTCAAGGGACAGGCCATAAGTAGTTGAGCTCAGACAGCAGCGAACACAGATTTGCTTAGCCTTTTTGAGTGTCTCAACCTCTCCCTCTCCCCTCCCCAGGCTGCATCCCCCCACCCTCTCCCCAGTCTCCCGCATCTGAACCTTCCTCCTGGAGTCTCACCTGCGTCTCACCTGCTCTATTCTCTCTCGCATTGCCTGGTCTCTCGCCTCACTTGGGACTGGGATGACATGGGTGTGGCTGAAAAATTCCATTAAGATGCTTAGTCATACAGGTTTATCACCAATAACAGGGAAACCTCAGGGATTATAAGGGTTAACCATGGGCCCTGCAGATAATAAATACCAGATAATCAGGTCAGACACAGTCCCTGTCTCACACAGGGCTCTCAGTTTACAGCAGAAGAAGAACAGCTATCTAATCCCCATTTTACAGTTGAGGAAATTAAGGCACAGAGAAGTTAAGTGACTTGCTCAAGGTTACACATAGGTGACATTATAACAAATTACCCCCTCCCCCGCCCCCCCCCAACACTGCTTGCTCCAAGGGGGGAATAAAGTTAGGAAAGGTTCCCCAAAAATTGCCTGCCTCTCTCATTCAAAAAATGTTCTTCAGAGGAATGGATTTATGGATTCATGGTACCATAGCCAATGGAAGAGTCATGTGATTGGTCATGGTGTTAGTAATAATAATAATAATCATAATGATGGTATTTGTTAAGCACTTACTATGTGTTAAGTCTGTTCTAAGCACTGGGGTAGATACAAACTACTCAGGTTGGACACAGTCCCTGTCCCATATGGGGCTCACAGTCACAATCCCCATTTTACAGATGAGGAGACTGAGGCACAGAGATGTGAAGTGAATTGCCCAAGGTCACTCGACAGACATGTGGCGGAGCTGGGATGAGAACCCAGTTCCTTCTGACTCTCAGCCCACGCTCTTTCCACCAGGCCAAGCCACTTCTCCAATTCATTAGTGTTCATTAAGTTCTTACCAGAGAGCGAGCACTGGGTTAAGCACTGAGGTAGACACGTGATCATCAGATCTAATTCAGTCCCGGTCCCACATGGGCACAAAGAGGTTAAGTGACTTACCTAAGATCACATAGTTGGGCAGTAGAACAGATTGTAAGCTCCTTGAAGGCAAGGGATTGTTTCTACTAATGCTATTATACCATCCCAAACACTCAGTATAGTGCTTTGCATAGAGCAGGTGCTCAATAAATACGGATTGAGTGGGACTAGAACCTGGGTCTGCTGATTCCTAGACTCAGACTTTCTCCATTTGGCCACACTGCCCTGCTATTCACCTGCAAAAATCTCTTCAAGCAGAGAGAGAGAAGCTACTATTGCTCACTGCGGGCAGGAAACATGGCTACCAACTCTGTTATACTGTACCTTGCCAATCGCTTAGAACAGTGCTTTGCATAGAGTAAGTGCTCAATAAATACAATTGATTGACTGGTTGATTGATCAGGAGACCAAGAGACAGAATCACACTCAGCACTGTACGAAGGCACGATCAAGCAAACATCTTTTCACCCTCACTCTTTCCCTCATATAGACTCTCACGTCACGTAGATGTGCACATCTCTCTTCCTATCCACATCAAAAAGGAAGCAGCCCAGATGGGATCTTTGAGTCTCCTTCAACCGCAACAGTGGCTTAATCATCTCTGTCCAGGGCTTCACCATTTCTTCAGGGCCTGGGCACTTAGAAGCAGTTTACCCTAACAGGATTGGCCAGGCCAATTTCCCTGGGTTTGACCGAATTAAATGATGTGCTCTAGAATGGCAGGCTGGCAAGCCCCAGAAGGTTTGTTGATAGCACTGTGAGTTGGGAGTCTTTACAATAAGGAACATTTCTTTAAACACTGCCATTTCCCCAGCCATAATGTCTGTCTCGCCCTCTGGTTCATAAGCTTTCTATATGTTGCCGACTTGTACTTCCCAAGCGCTTAGTACAGTGCTCTGCACACAGTAAGTGCTCAATAAATACGATTTATTGAATGAATGAATAAGCTCCTTTTTTGAAGGTATTTGTTAAGCGTTTACTATGTGCCAGGCACTGTACTAAGTGCTGGGGTAGATACAAGGAAATCAAGATGGAACAGTTCTTGTCCTGTACAGGGCTCACGGTCTTAATCCCCACTTAACTGATGAGGTCACCGTGGCACAGAGAAGTTAAGTGACTGGCCCGAGGTCACACAGCAGACAAGTGGTGGGCAGGGATGGTGTCTACCAACTCTATTGTATTGTACTCTCTCAAGCATATAGTACAGTACTCTGCACACAGTAAGTGCTCAATAAATATCCTTGATTGATTGATTTAGCAGAGGTAAATAACAGCTGGGGATAGAGTTCTTCTATTCCCAGGGCAGGATGCCTTCAAAGCAAATCTAAATAATGCAAATCTAAATAATGCCCAGAAGATATGGATTGTTGTGGGTCAAGGGAAGCTCCTTGGGTAAATGCTGGGCTTAGCTTCCTATTAGATGGAACAGAGCCAAGCTAATTTTGAAGGGGAAACTCGATTTTTCATAGCTGCCAGCATAAGCGGGATGTATTTTAAGAGCTCTGGTGCCCTAACAGAACTTGCCATTTCCTTGTTTAAAATAGAGGAGGGACTGGGAGGCTGGGGGGAAGGGTGCTGCTGTCGGGATGATGGGGAGGAGCCAGGGAGGGAGTTGCAAGAGATCCATAGTCTGGTCTTATCTTCATCCCAATACCTGCTCCCTGCTTCCCCACATCCAGCAAATTGAAAGAAGCTTCTATGCTCTCACCTGGATCTCACCTGCTCTTTCGGCTCGCCGGGGGCTTGGAAGATACGGGTATGACTGTAAAGCACCGTTCAAACATTTCATCATGCAGGTTTAAGAGCATTGAACGGGAAAAGGTTATGAGGGTGGCTAGGGGGCTAGAGATATTTGGAATCAGGAGCTATTTCTCCTTCCCTGGGATAAAACCATGTCTGGGCCCCCTGAAGCCCCACTCCTGCACCTGGAGAGATTTATCTATGAAAGCTGACACCCAGCACAAGTACCAAATGGAAAACGGTCATCCCCAGACCCAAAGAAACAATGCTGGGCCACCTCACGGGATATAGCTCTGGCTTTTTCTTTCTTGAGAACGTACGGCTCTTTGGAAAGTACAGTCATTTCTTAGCAATCCGGAGGCTAAAGTGGGGAAAATTTGAAATGGTTCTAAAAGCAGAAAAATGGACCAAAGCTCATCTCTCCATCTCCTCCTCCATAGTGGTTCCCTGAAGCCCCAGGACCTAGGACCCCAAAGCTCCAACGTGAAGGAGATCTCTTTGGAAATGTGGTCGGGAGGGAGGGAGCGAGGGAGGGAGAGAGAAAGGAAAGGGAAGGGCAGGATGGCTGCTGAAAGAAACCGACTGGAATAGCCCCTCCGGACCCACAGCTGAGTGATCCCCGCAGGTGTTACCTCCATCGGATGAACTGAATCCTGGTTCTCTCCTCAAGGACCTCTCGACTCTGGGCAGCGACCATGTTGGATTTGGAGGTGTGGTGTTTCACCTAGGAAAGGTGATGCCAATCATTGCCCTCTCAGGGCCCTACCAGTCGCCCAAGACATACACCTCTTCCTCTTAAAGCCCCAGACCACCAGGACTGTCTGCCATGCCAGCTCCTTCTCTGGAGTCAAGAGGCACTATGACTCAAAAGGCCCTAGAGAGAGAGGAAGAATCACTCCCCTAAACACAGCCTCCCATCTCCTCCTCCTCCTTCTGCTTCTCCTCCTCTTCCTCTCCCCCTCTTCCTCCTTATCTCTTCCTCCTCCTCCAACTTCTCTTTCTAGTCTTCTTCTTTCTCCTCCAACTCATTATCCCCAGGTGCCGGGAAACGAGCACCTCCCCTCCTCAACTCTGTCTTGAGCTCTTAAGAGTTTCTTGCTGCCCCCAACTTCCCAGCCCCAGGGAGGTGTCACATCTCTGGTCACAAGTACTTCCTGTCCATCTTTAGACATGTGGCCTCCCATGCCGTCTCTGGACACGTGTGCATCACGGGTTTGGGCTGGAGAGTCACTGGACAGCTTCTTCTTGATGATCTGGGAAGCCTCTTCCTCGGCCTGAAAAGGTGAGCAGTTGGTCCCTGAGTCAGAACCCTCTGCTCCTTCCCTCTTGGCACACCCAACCCGAGTTGGCCTGAAGCTTCTGGCAAGGATCATTCTCTATGGGGGGATGTACCGGGGGTGTAATACCCCTGAGCTCAGGGTCAGCCCCCTGACACCACTCTCAGCTGCAACACCAGGAAGCGGATGTAGCAAAGCTGACATCCAGCCAGCTTCCTGCAGGGCAGAACCAATGTGAGTTTAACCATTGGCTTTGGGGTTCCCCTGGGGAGGTTGGCTCCTGGGGTCCGGAGAACAAAGGGCTTCAGATGAGCAGGGCCAGCATACCAGCCGGAAAACCCCTTGAGACCTGGAGTCACGCCTGCCGGCGGTTCAGGCTACAGTTCACATGCCCTTGAGCTTGTTGCTTTTTGTTTTATATATTAGTTAAGCACTTACTGTGAGCCAGGCACTGTTCTAAGCACTGGGGTAGATACGGGGTAATCAGCTTGAACACAATCCCTGTCCCACATGGGGTTCACAGTCTTAACCCCCATTTTATAGATGGGGATTACTGAGGCACAGAGAAGTGACTTGCCCAAGATCACCCAGCAGACAAAGTGGGTGATCTGCTGGGTGATCTGTGCTCTAAGGGACTTTGAGGACGCTCCCTCCCAGGGAGGCAGGAAGCCAAGCCAGCCAACCCTGAGGTCTTGGGTCCAGGAACCCAAGGTGGAACTGGTCTTTCTCTAGAAATACAGTGGGTGCTGATGAAACTGATTCTCTTTCTGGCCTTCCAGGAAGGATTGGGGTGCAGCTTCTGTTGAGGAAATTGGAGCAGCTACTCCAGGACTCTAGGACTGGGAGAGGACCCATTTTTCATAATGAATGATCCACCAGTAGTCCTTTTGGGGGCACCCATGTCTGGCAAAGAGCCTCAATAATGTGCCCGGTGGAGTTCAGATACAAGAAGGGTTTTCAACTTCACACTGACGGCTTCTGTAACAGCTAATTACCCAACCCTAAACCCTGGGATTTCATCCCAACAGCCCTGAGGGCCTTAGCACTCTCTGTTACCCTCATGGGTCCCAGGAATTGAGGACCAGCCACCAGATAAATTGCTTTTACTGCTCATAGGGGAAATAATAATAATAATGATAATTATAATGGTATTTGTTAAGTGCTTACTATGTGCAAAGCACTGTTCTAAGTGCTGGGGAGGTTACAAGGTGATTAGGTTGTCCCCTGGGGAGCTCACAGTTTTAATCCCAATTTTACAGATGAGGTAACTGAGACACAGAGAAGTTAAGTGACTTGCCCAAAGTCATACAGCTGACAGTTGGCAGAGCTGGGATTTGAACCCATGACCTCTGACTCCAAAGCCCGTGCTCTTTCCACTGAGCCACGCTGCTTCAATAGCAACTGAATATGGCCCCAACGGAAATTTCTAGATCCTATAATGATAACTATGGTATTTCTTCAGCACTTGGCCAAGCCCCGGGGCACATACAATATACAGTCCCTATCCCACACAGGGCTCACAGTCCAAGAGGGAGGGAGAACTGGCATTTTGTCCCCATTTTATCCCAAGATGAGAAACTGAGGCACAAAGTTTAGTAACTTGCCCAAGGTCAAGAGCCCAGACTTGAAATCAGATCTTTTGACACCTAGGGCTAAGCTCTTTCCAGCAGACCACCCAAATATTTCTCTGTGGCATATGTAGGAAATACGAGACTATGGAATCTTCACTAAATCCTCTGATTCTTCAAAATCTTGAGACTAGATCTAGGTGAAGCAGTGTGGCCGAGTGGAAAGAATATGATCCTGGGAGTCAGAGGACCTGGATTCTAACCCCTTGCTTGCCTGCTGACCTCGGGAAAGTCACTTAACTTCTCTGGGCCTCAGTTTCCTCAGCTGTAAGATGGAGGTTCAGTATCTGCTCTTTCTCCTACTTTTAAACTATGGACCCTACTTGGGACAGGGACTTTGTCCAACCTGATAAACCTGTATCTACCCCAATGCTTAGAACAGTGCTTGACATGTGGTAAGTACTTACCAATTATAGTTATTAGGTCCCTTGAGTCCTCTTATTTTGTTAATATGTTTTGTTTTGTTGTCTGTCTCCCCCCTCTAGACTGTGAGCCTGCTGTTGGGTAGGGACCGTCTCTATATGTTGCCAACTTGTACTTCCCAAGTGCTTAGTACAGTGCTCTGCACACAGTAAGCGCTCAATAAATATGATTGAATGAATGAATGAATAATAAGATTCCAAATGCTCTAATCCCAAGGCATTTAGGGACTGGTTCATTGTTCTGAAAAACATTCAGTCCGTATCTTCCCATTTCTCAAAAACCTTCAAAGATGTCCATTAATCTCTGCAACAAACAGAAATGCCTTGTCTTTGGCTCTAAGGCTTTCAAATCAGCTCTCTCCCTCCTCCCTGACCTCACTGATGCTAAACTGCACACTTCGCTCCTCTAATTCCAAACTACCTCAGTTTTGTCTATCGCATCACCAACTCCTTGCCTAAATCTTTCCTTGGACTTAGAACGACCTCCTACCTCCCCCTTTATATCTGACAGTCACCTCTTAAGCACTTTGATATTCACCCCAGCCCCACAGCACTTATTTGCATATCCTTATACTCTATTTCCCAACCTGCAATTAATTTTATTGTCTGTCTCCCCCACTAGATTGTAAGCTTCTTAGGTGCAGAAATCATGGAGAAGTAGCATGGCTCAATGGAAAGAGCACGGGCTTTGGAGTCAGAGGTCCACCAACTGTCAGCTGTGTGACTCTGGGCTAGTCACTTAACTTCTCTGTGCCTCAGTTACCTCATTTGTAAAATCAATCAATCAATTGTATTTATTGAGCGCTTACTGTGTGGAGAGCACTGTACTAAGCGCTTGGGAAGCACAAGTAAAATGGGGATTAAAGCTGTGAGCCCCCCTGTGGGACAACCTGATCACCTTGTAACCTCCCCAGCGCTTAGAACAGTGCTTTGTGCATAGTAAGCGCTTCACAAATACCATTATTATTATCATTATTATGTCTACCAGCCCCACTGTACCCTCCCAATTGCTTAGTTCAGTGTTCTGCACACAGTATATACTCCATAAATGCCATTGATTGAATGACTGATTGGGTCAAATCAGGCTTAGATAATCACGCCCCTGAGAACTACAGAGGCAGGTACTCTTCCTTTCCCCGAAGCCCAGCGAGTCCGCAACCAAGTCCCCGGGTTCCCTTCCTCACCTTTCTCAGCCAGTGTTGCACCACTGTCAAAGCCTCAGACTCAACGACTTCAACATCCTGGAACAGATCAGACAAAGTCAGCTCCAGCCTACAACCTGCTCGTCCCCTTCCCAAAGCCCCAGCTCAAAAGCTCGGCTTCTTGGCTACAGCGTCACGACAAGGCAGACCATGCCCACTTACTGGACTGATCTGTGGGGGGAAGGGGTAACCCAAGCGCTTCCTGATGAGAATGTATATGATCCATGTTGTAATAATCATCCTCGGCCTGAGCGGGCAGAGCTAGTGGCTCTCCCGCTCCCTCCTTCCGAAGGCAGTCCCCATAGAACTCTTCCAGCACTGAGGTTGGGGCCCAGACCGGTCAGTGCCTGATGATGTCACAGTGGCCACCATTGTCTTGTGCCTCATGGTTCTCCTGGGATGCAGCAGGAGAGGTGGGAGGGGAGCAGAGGGGAGGGCCATGGCAGAGGAAACCCAATAATCCTAGGTTTAGGAGGAGGCACTACCAGGTTGCATGGAGCTGAACGTCATCCTTGTCCTTGCTGACATCCGCGCTCAAAGATACGAAGAAATAAATAGTTTCAGGGAAGCATAAGCACAAAGGAGCTCTGGGGACAATCCAGGTCTCGGGGTTCAGTCTTTTTCCCTGGACCCTTCCACAGCCTTTTTGGCAGCCCTCTGAACAACTGGGGGAGAAGTACAAAGGCTGATTAGAGGCTCCTACAACTAGGCCCAGTCCTGAATTGGCTTGCTGTGTGACCTTGGACTGACCTTCCTGAACCCCAGCTTTCTGACCGGTGATATATAGACTCTAGTGTTATTTTATTTTTATTTTTTACTGGATAATATTAAGCCACACTTTCACTCATTCATTCATTCATTCAATCGTATTTATTGAACGATTGAATGAATCGCTTGCTATGTGGCAGGCACTGTACTAAGAGCTGGGATAGACACAAGATAATCAGCTTGGTCACAGTTCCTGTCCCATATAGAGCTCACAGCCTTAATCCCCATTTCACAGATGAGGTAACTGAGGCATGGAGAAGTTAAGTGACATGCCCAAGATCACACAGCAGACAAGCGGTGGAGCCAGGATTAGAACCCAGGTCCTCTGCCTCTCAGTTGTGTGCTCTACCCACTAAGCCATGCTGTTTCTCCACCCAATTCCCTGGGTGGCTCCCTGCCTCAACCAGGAGGACCGCCCTGCGCCCCAGGGAGCAGTCCCAAAACAAGGAGCAAAGAGGAGGTCCTGACAATCCCTCAGATCAGGGAACTGACAATTTCACCAGCTCCTAACTGCCTCAGGGATGGCCATCAAATAATTAATCAATGATATTTGCATAGAAATGTGAGGGTACTGTACTAAGTGCTTGGGAGAGGATGATACAACACAGTTGATAGACACATTCCCTTCCCTCAGTGAGCTTACAGATAAGCAAACCAAGGCACAGAGAAAGTAAGTAACTTTCCCGAGGTCACACAGCAGGCAGAGAGCAGAGTCAGTGTTAGAATCCAGGTCCCCTAACTCCCAAGCCTGTGCTCTACCCATTAAACCACTCTGATTCTCTAAAGACAATGGATGAGGGGAGAGAGGGGTGGTTCAATTTTACACAGTTTAGAAGAAAGAACATCTGTTTAGTGTTATATTGTACTCTCCTAAGCACTTAGAATAGTGCTTTGCACACAGTAAGCGCTTAATAAATACCAATTAATTAATTAATTAATCTAAAGTGTAGACTGTAATTAGTGTCCATTACCTCCAGAGATGCTACCTTCTGGTTGAAGGAGAGATGGTTGGTCATCCTTACTAGGCCTCTGGTGAGCAGGAGAAGGCACCAAAGAAAAGCAAGGAGAAAGAGAAACCTCCTGGAGCTGATCAGAATATTTTGTAGGCAGTGATGACACTGGTGACAAAAATTTGAGCCCTGTTGCCCACACAAGTATTATTCAATTGACAAAACTGAGGGAGAAGTTAATTTACTGCAAATCAGTGGCAGGGAGAGGAGTAGAAATCTTTCCCAGAGCTGTGGGATGCCTCTTGAATATCTTTTAGAAAATGCCCTAAAAAATCAATGAATCGCCTGCCTCCAAAGACGTTCTAGCTCCTTGGAGATGCTCCAGGAGGAGCAGGAGGAGGAAGAGGAAGAGAAAGAGGTGGAAGAGGAGGAGGATGCTTTCTTTTAGGCTAGAAAGGCATTCTAGAGGCTCCTCACTAACAAACCTGACCAGTCTCCAAACCCACAAACTTCCAACTCCAGAGTCTAAGGCAGAGAGATCTCAGCCCCAGTGGTGGTGTTCAGTGGCAGATAGACAACAAAACTCCAGGTCGTTTCCTCACCCTTGGTCCCCCTGGGTCCTGATCTTCAATCAAGTAATCACTCAATCAAGTATTTTTCCAATAACTCCCAGCCACCCACTTTTTCTCACTCCTAGAGCAATAGAAAGAGAACTGCTGAGCACCAACCTCCTTGCTGGGCCTTCATCTCACCGCCAGCTATTTGCTTATGTCCTCCCTCCTGCCTGGAAATCCCTCCCTCTTTGTATCGACGGTCCACCTCTCTCTCCATCTTCAAAGCCTTACTAAAATCATATCACCTCCAGGAAGCCTTCCCTCTCAGCTCCACATCGTAGTCACCCTTCCCACTACATCATCTATGCACTTGGCTCTAAACACCCTTAAGCACTTTGATACCTTGCCTCCTCCTCTAGGAACTTGGATCCAGAGCCCCTAAAGCACTTTGATATTCACACCACCCCAACCCCCATAGCACATACGTCCATATCCTTATTCATTCATTCAATCGTATTTATTGAGCGCTTACTGTGTACAGAGCATTACTTCCCCTATCTGTAATTTATTTTGATATCGGTCTCCCCTACCTCCCCTGAGGGGAAGTATCATGTCTATCTATTCTATTGGCACCTCCCAAGCACTTAGTATACTCCTTAACACATAACAGTCTCTAAACGAATACTACTGATTGATTGATTGATTGATTGACTGATAGTAGTGATCATTCAACACCACAAACCTCTACCCCACCTCCACTTGGACCCACAATGGATCCCATCATCCCTAGTCACCATTTCATTTCTAACCTCACTAACCCTGAAATTCCACTCACGGATCATGACCTCCTGACCTGCCATCTCACCTACAGACCCTGCCACTAAACCGTTCTCTTTCCCAGAAGAAACTTCTGATCTTTTGACGCTCCCTATCTCCATTTTCCCACTCCCTTCTGTGTCGCCCTGACTTGCTCCCTTTGTTCGCCCCCATATCCCAGCCCCACAGCACTTATGTACGTGTCTGTAATTTATTTATTCAGATTAATATCTATCTCTCCATGAAGACTGTAAGGGCACTGTGGGCGGGGAATATCTGTTTATTGTTATGTCGTATTCTTCCAAGCACTTAGTACAGTGCTCTGCACACAATGAGCTCTCAGTAATTATGATTGACTGACTGACTGACACCACAAGGCCATCATGCCTCACATGGACACCCTACTCAAGCTCCTCTCTCCTGATGCTCAAATCCACACCCTTGACACCTCCCTCTCCTCCGTAATTAAATTATTTGCTCCACTGTCCCTTGGTCCATCACTCCCCACCAACCCCCAACCCTGGATCACCTCCTCCGTATGCTTTTTCCCAACCTGCGCCCGGGCTGCAGCGTATTATTGGTGGAAACCAGGCACCAGGGCAACTTTGGTCACTTCAAATCCATCTTTACCTGCTATAACCCCATCCCCTCTTCTGCTTAGCCACACTACAAGTACCTCCTCAACGCCTATGCCCATGGTCCCACCAATCATTCTAGCCCTTTATTCACACTTGACGCTCTCAGTGCCCCCGTCTTCCCCCTCTCTTACTCCTGATGACTTTGCTAATTAGACTTTGTGGTAAATTCTTGGGATGCAGGCCCCTGGGGAGTGCTTCTGGGGGCACGGCTTCTGGAGGCTGCATGGCGCAAGGGGATGAGGTAAGGCGCAGGTGATGCTTCCTCCCAAAAGAAAGTGGTGCTTATCCAACAGAGGCAACGTGTAATTTTTTATGGTAATAATAATAATAATAATAATGGCATTTATTAAATGCTTACTATGTGCAAAGCACTTTTCTAAGCGCTGGGGAGGTTACAAGGTGATCAGGTTGTCCCACAGGGGGCTCACAGTCTTAATCCCCATTTTACAAATGAGGTAACTGAGGCCCAGAGAAGTAAAGTGACTTGCCCAAAGTCACACAGCTGACAATTGGTGGAGCAGGGATTTGAACCCATGACCTCTGACTCCAAAGCCCGTGCTCTTTCCACTGAGCCATGCTGGTACCTTTCTAAGCCTTGTGGTAGATACAAGGGAATCAGGTGGGACACAGCCCATGTCCCACATGGGACTCAGAGTCATAATCTCCATTTTACAGATGAGGTAACTGAGGCACAGAGAAGTTAAGTGACATGCCCAAGGTCACACCACAGACAAGTGGCAGAGCTGGGACTAGAACCGAGGTCCTTCTTATTCCCAGGCCCATGCTCTATCCACTTGGCCACACTACTCCTCCATGTAAACGTCCAAAGCCTCCTGGAATAGGCCAATCCCATTCAGGATCAGGTGTGAGTATAGCCTGGTTCAGATGATAGGTTGTTCCAGAAGACTTCTTGGGACTCAGGGAAAGGTTTAAATAGGGAAATAAACCTTTGAAGAGTGGGTTCTTCTCCCTCCAAAGTCTTGGAGGGGATGGGAGCCTGCCCAAACCGTAGCAGTCAGAACACAGAATTCCCTGGAGCTGGTCTCTCTCCCAAACCTACCTTCTAAGCCCATTCAGCTAAAACCTTCTTTTCCCCATCTTTTCTCTCCCTGAGACTTGTTTTCCCACTGATGCTTTCAGTCACTTGGGTTTCCGATCCAGCAAAACGAAGGCTTTGATTGAAAACCCAAATAGTCCCATTGATACTATCTGACTCAATCAATGGCATTTATAGAGCATTTATCGTGTGAAGAGCATTGTACCAAAGGGCTTGGGAGAGCGCAATCCAACAGAGTTGGTAGATACATTCCCTACCTGTAATGAGTTTACAGTCTAGAGGGATTATCACAGTCAATCCCAGATGACCCTGAGTGCAGTTTCCAGGAAGTTTTCCTTTCCAGTGAGTGCAACTGAGTGGTTGGACACAAGGGAAGCTCCATCTAATATTTCAAATTCTGAGCATATTTATGGGAACTGAGTTTCTCATTCAGTGGGAATTCGATAAAACTTAGGGACTTCCATCGTCTCTCTCCTCCATTATTCCATTTAGCTGTTGCCATTTCACACATGAGATAAGGAAGCACAGAGAGGTAAAGTAACTTTCCTAGGGATCACACAGCAAATCAATGAATAAACTGAGATTAAAGTCCTTAAAGGAATGGAATCTTACAACCCCTGCCACGGATATAGAGACTCATTCATGGCATCCCATGAAAACTAACCAAACAGGAAATAGACAGGCGAGATAGAATATATCTAATTTATCTTCATTCCGCTATTATATTTTCAATAGGTCCGCTGCCAGTACTTCTCAATAGTAATAATAATTGTGGTATTTGTTAAGTGCTATGTGCCAAGCACTATTCTAAGCACTGGGATAGATACAAGGTAATCAGGTTGTCCCACGTAGGGCTCACAGTCTCAATCCCCATTTTACAGATGAAGGAACTGAGGCACAGATAAGTTAAGTGACTTGCCCAAGGTCACACAGCAGACAGGTGGCGGGATTAGAACCCACGACCTCTGACTCCAAAGCCTGTGCTGTTGCCACGCTGCTTCTCAAACCCCCTGGCCAAAGTCTTTTCTGGCCACCAGTCTGATTTCTTTTGGGTGCTGGGCATACGGTCACTTGAAACTCTAAACTCCTTGTGTGGAGGGATCATGTTTACCAACTCTACTGTAAAATACTCTCCCAAGTGCTTAGCACAGCGTTCTGCGCACGGTACGCACTGAATAAATATGATGGATTGACATGGTCATTTTAACTTTATTTTAGGCTTTTGAATCGAAAACCCAGACACCATAGGGTGATAAAGTGACGGATTTCTCTTAAAAATGCCCTGGTGATATCAGTACATGTCATTTGCCAACTTGTACTTCCCAAGCACTTAGTACAGTGCTCTGCACACAGTAAGTGCTCAATAAATACGATTGACTGATTGATTGATTTGATTGCCTTATCTGGCTGATTTTCGCCAACTGGAGAAGTAAATAATAATAATAATAATGGCCTATATTAAACGCTTACTACGTGCAAAGCACTGTTCTAAGTAAAATATGGAAGAGTCTAACACTAAATTGTTGTCAGATTAGCCTGTGGTGTAACATGGTGTAGGTTGAGGGAAAGGTGCTCGATTCTTTCAAGTCAATCTGAAGAGCCCAAATTGCATATTATTTGCACAAATTCACATGTTGGCATAGGCTATCCTGACTCTGAGCATGTAAAATGCATTCATCTGTTCCAAGGAATTAACTCCAAGTGAATCCAGACTCAAATAGGGAGAAGAAGATGTGCAAAGGAAGTTTCCCCAGCTGCTTCCTTAACTGGCATAGCAGCCACATCTGGGAAGAGAGCAAAATTAGGGTTTCTTATTCTAAGGTCACCAAGGAAGTTAATTGGAGAACAATTCTTACCCAGAGTCCGGTGGTCTGGTCTGATGACTCAGGCAAGGAGTCACTCAAAGGAGGAAGCAAAGGAATTAGGGATTGAGCCAGCGATTTTTTGGCATCCTGCTCATGCCATACACCTGCCCAGCATCAACTTGATTTCTGACCCACCCAGAAGTCGCTGGCTATTTCAATTCTACACTAAATGTTACCGATCCAACTGTGGATTTCCACAGTGACCCTGTCCAGGGCTGGCTTCAGGTGGGAAGCAGGTGAGGCAGTCCACTCAGAGTGGCGTTCATAGGGCAGCGGTGGATGAAAATATGAAAGCAACTGGTCTCAGGTCCAAAACCCATGGCTTCGGGGCTAGAAGAAGGGTAGAGCAGGGGACACCTTGGAGAAAAGCTCTAGGCTTGGGCTTTTTTTTTGGGGGGGTGGCAAGGGGGCTTCTAGCCAACATCATTATACAAGCGGCATCATACGATGATGTCATCTCAAGTGGGAAGAGGAGACTAATCTTCCCCCTCCACCCCAGGATGGCCAAGTGTCTTTAACCAAAGCCAGCCCTGAACCCGCCTCCTCAAAGTTACAATTTAGCCAAGGGCCTCATCTCTTTCACTGAGGAGTTCCTGAACAAAAGTCCAGCAGAGGAGGGAGAGAAGCAAATCAACGAGCAAAACACAGGGCTCCAAGGGCCTCTAGGCATGGTTCCAAGGGTGAGACACCAGACCGGGCTAATGGGAAAGGCTGAGGAGACCCCATCCTCGGAAATCAGACTATCCCCTCTGGGTGAGAGAAGGAAGGAGCATGGAGATGAGGCGACCCAAAAGACTTCGACTCCCTTCCGGCCTCACAGTTATTTGGGCCAATCCCACCAGAGATTAGAACAGTGAAATGCGCTTCATTTTTTTTACCAAATTTTTATTTATATCAAAATACAAAACATTTCTGAAGCAGAGTAATGTTACATGAGAAGCAATAAATGCTAAACTGTTTTTCTGATCGATTCCCTAAATAATCTATTCATCCCCAGCGTGGAGCGAAACATAGCAAATCCCCCTCCCCCAGAGTTTCTTCCCTGGGGACATTACTTCTTTTTTTTTTTTTGCTTTTTGCTTTTTTTAAATTCTGGCTATGAACATGCAGTGTAACTGGTGATGAGTTGTTTAGTACTCAAAAAGCCTGAAAATGCCAGCCAGTGGCGCCTGGGACAAGGGGCCTGAGTTAAGGCAGGACAGTAAATTCTCTTCCTCCTGAAATTATGGGGACTTTTGTTCGTTGGTTGGTTTGTTGATCGGTGGGTGGGTTGGTTGGTTGGAATATAGGTGTTTTCTTTTTTGTCGGCAACAGTCTAAGGCTCAATGCATCACCTTGGAGAACAAAGTGGGCTTATTGCTTAGAACCACAGAACTGGGAGTGGCTTAGGAGTTTCCCCCTGCATTAGCCAGTTGGGTTAGCTAATCACTGGAGGGGCGGGGAAGGAATACCAGGGGATGGCAGATTGGATTTTGCTTGGGGGTTGGGGAGGTGGGGGGCGAGGGGTTGTGGGGAGATGCTGGAGCGGGCCAGCCAGAGGAAGCGGACTGTACTTGTTGGAGGTTTTGGAGAATTGGGTCCCCACCTCTGTGCCATATGGGGGAGCTGGGTAGGGGTAGAGGAAGCGGAGCCTGGTGAGCCCCAAGAGCCTAGGATTTGAGCATGAAGCAGAGCTGGGACAGACAATCCACCACGCCCACAGGGTAGATCTTTAAGGAGAAGTCACTGACCACTCCCTACATACCTCTACTCCAGACCAAGGGTGGGGAGAGGAGGGCGGACAGGACACCTGTGTCCATAACTGAGGCCACATCTGAGCCCAGCATGAAATAGCACCTGGGGGAATAATACACGCACCCCCTGCCCCCTCTGAACATGCCCACACCCCCAGATCCCCTCATATGGTCCAGACTCTCTTACAAACACCCAACTGGAGCATGGAAACCAACAGCCCCTGGGCCCCTCCGGGGCTCCCTTGCCCAGTCCCCAGCTCCCCCTCAGCCTGCCGAGCTGGCCAAACCTGGCCCAGGCTAGCCCGGCCGGCTGGCATTCCCAGGCTTTTGAGAAAGGGTGGCTGCGAACACAGGTCTCGATAAAGACAGGTTATACAAAGCGCAGATTAAGTTCATATAAGGCTTTGGTACAGCACCGATTTGTGATCTTGTAGTTTGTATCTCTACGCTGTTTTACAGAAGAAAAAAGAAAAACTTACTGAAAATAGAGTGTTTCTTTATTTATTTTTGAGTTCCATACCTGAAGTTCAAAAATTAACCCTCTAGTTGCCATTCAGACTCACATCGAATGGTGTTTTGCTGTGTGCAGCTGTGCAATTTGCTTGTCTTTCACTTTCAATCAAAGTGCACTAATCAGCAACCGATACCATGGAGAGGCAGCCGCCAATGACGACCGGCCTTAGCAACGGCAATTAAAAAAAAACAAACACGGAGAAATTTCAACTGAAAGATCACTTCCCCCCCTACCCACTCAACTCCCTGCCCCTCCCTCTGCCCTACCCCCACCCCACCCAACCCCAAGAAAAGAAAAGTCTAAATTTGACAAAATTCGAGTTAAAGGACCAGCAGGACAAAACCGGCCGGTCTCTTCGGAAACAGCACCATAAAGCACCTAGCGCAGTGACGTCTTAATACTTGACATTCAAGAAATGGAAACGAGGTTTGAGGTCTTCAATAGGCGAGGATTCCCGAAAGAAATCATCAGAAAGACGCAAAGAACAAAACAAGAAATCCCGAGATGAGACGTGGCTCATGGAAAGAGCAGGGCTGGAGGGAGAAGCTACAGGGTAGGTGGGATCTGGAGGATCAGGAGGACCATCGGGAAAGGTTGGGTTGCTGGTCACCCCCACCACCTCTCTGTCTCAGGGTTGTTCTCAAACTAGCCTGCAAGTGGACAGACAGGAAGGGGACGCAAATGAGTCTGGATCCAAGAGTTCCCCCCACCACCACAGAGGGTGGGGAGAAAAGGTAAATACGGCCGAGCTCACCATCCTCCTGCTAGCCCTGTGACAGAGAGGGAGATGGCGGCGGAGGAGTCCAAATGGATCGGGAGGAGAAGGGGAGATTGTCCATCAAGATCCCTGACCACGGAAGGGCAGGGAGGAAGGGAGGGGCCAGGACTCCCTCGCCACCTCCCCCATTTTGGGCCCCATCCAGGGTGATAATGGCCTACAATTTCCCACATCTGGAAAGTCCTCTTTCTCCCTCTCTCCTCGACCCCTAGACTAAGGATCCCAGGATCAGGGTCAATGGCACTTCCCCGCCTTGTCTCCCCGGGAGATCCTATCCCACCTCCATCTGAGCCAAACCCGAGGGTGTGGGAAGACAGAAGAGCTGTTCCATGGGACAGACAGACCCCCCCAACGGGGGAAGTCAGAAGATGGAGGAAACCCCCTCAACCCGAGTCAGGGTATTGTTTGGCATCAAGAGGATTAACTCTATCCATTGGAAAGTGTGCTTTGTAAAAGGGTGGTCCTTTTCTCCTCCTGCCCCAATTGTCCTCTCCTCTCAGAGATTCATTCATTCATTCAATCGCATTTATTGAGCGCTTACTGTGTGCAGAGCACTGTACTAAGCGCTAGAGATGTGCCCCGAGAAGCTACAGAGACAGGAGGCTGAGGGCAGAGGGCCTGGGGGGTGGGGGAGGTAAGAGGGAGAGGGAACCAGACCCAGCCGGCCTACTCCAGCTCCACAAAGCCAGTACTCAGAAATGGCGCTCCCAGCCCCTGCTCTTGGAGCTGGATACGAGGCTCACGACCAGATCAAAAGTGAAAAACAGCAACGACGATGCCTGCCCACTGACTTCTAAGCCCTTCCTGCTTCCCCCCTCCCCCTCTTTCCCCACCTCCTCCCCACAACCCAAGGCAAAGAAAAGCCCCCAAATAAAAAATCCCTCTATGCCAAAAGGAGATTCGTCCGCTGGAAGGCAGGCACCCCAGAGGCTGGTTCAGGCTCTGAGGGGTTGTGTGCCCATACATGCAAGCGAAACCAGCAGGTTGTTCCTAGACACAGCCAAGATCCCTCCCCAGCGCCCCATATCTGGGATTGAGGAAGATCTTCCCCAAGAGAAGACAAGAGAATAAAGGGTCTGGACAGCACTCCGTTCAGGAAGCTGGCTCTACTTCCTTGCTGCAGGCCCCTCTCAGAATGAGTGGACAGACTGCGAAGGGGTCGGGTGGGAGAGGGGTCTACACCATGTCAGAGGGGTTTCTCCATTGAGCTGTTGACTTTCAGAGGCATGTAAGTCCCACTAAACAGAGTCATTTCCCTAAATGAGGACAGCAGCTGAGTTCAGGGAGGGTGGAGGGGAGACAGACCAAAGAGTTCTTCTGTCCCAGTGGCTTGTGCCCCAAGAAACTCAACAGGGTCCTGAATGCCTTGTGGGAGCAGACTCAACCAAAGGCTGGAATGGGAGAGCCCTTTTCCTTCGCCTCCTCTTGCTCTCCCCACTCCAGATCACTCACGACCTGGAGGCTGCCACCCAAAGGACTTGGCTCCGCTGGTTGTGTTTGTGTTGCAAGAGAGGAGGGTTGGTTGGTTTGTCCCAGAGTAAAACCAGGGCTGTTACAAGAAAATGCTCCTCTTTCCTGAGCTCTGGTTGGCACTTACAGGGTCTGACTCCCAGTTCAGATTACAAGCCCAAATCTCTTGGCATGGGAACTAGTCTCTCCCTCCCTTTCTGCTTTGCTAGGGCCTGATGAGGGCTAGTTTACAATGCCCATTTTGCTCTGTGGACATTGACTGGAGAGAGTAGCCCTAGGAGAGATCCCTTGCCAAATGAATCCATAGCTAAGGTCCTGACCAACTCCACCTATCCCTCCCTTCAGCGTCATCTCTGGTCACTCGATGGCAGATTTAGGGACCGGGCTCTAAATCTGGCTTCCACCTGAGTCCCAGGTCTCACATTAACACTGGGAGCAGAAGCCGGGAGCCCTGCAGGGTAGCTGGTGGGCAAGAGAGAGTTGTGTCACTCATTGAACTTGGAGCATATTCAGACACTCCAAACTCACTAGTTCCCCCAGTAATACCCAGCTCTTATGTGGAAGGAGCCCTTAGTGGGACTGAGGCGATCCATCTCCTCCGCCCAATGCTCCCTCTCCTCCAGAGCTCTGGAGGAGGAAGATATTTTGGTTTTCAAGGGAGTATTGCTTTTTCTGGGAGATGGGCAGTGGGTGCAGCCACAGGGGAGTGACCTCAGCCTGCCACCGGCACCAGCGTGCCCTGCGCGGCCCAGGGATGGCCACCTGGAACGGGGGATGGAAGGAGGTCATCTCCAGGAGACATCTGCAAAGGCAGCAAGGTGAGCGATCCTTGCACTGGAGGTGCTGCAGTGTTCCCAGAGACAGCCTCCAGTTGCTGGTATTCTAATAGGGACCAGAGGATCTTCTGCTAGCCAGGCAACCACGGCCTCCACTCCCCAGCCCCAGGGTCTGCCTGGCCTATCGGGGCTGGATCCCTCTGCTCGGTGGGATCTGCAGCGAGATGTTTAGGGACAACTTCATGGTCCCCCACAGAGGGACATTTCTGACCCGCTGCTTCCTTCCCTTACTGGTGATCTGTGGGCTGTGAGTCCCTACTCCAAGCCATCTTTGATTTCCTGTAAAACCCAGAAAAAAAACAGATCTATAGCTGTGTGTACATTAGACACAAGATGGTCTCTGGCTCAAAAACCTGGAGCTGCTCAAGTGGCGGAAATGTGGATTTCTCCCCCACTCCTCCTTACCCCCTGGAGCTGTAGCAGGTGAAGTGGGGAGTGTATGTCCTCCCTCCCTGGCAGTCAGAATCACTTACCCCTCTGCCAAGTTCCCCCATCTCCACCAGCTCCCTGGACTGGGTGCAGACAGAGGGGCCCTGGGAGTCCTGCCCGCAGTCCAGTCTTGCTCATCCCAAACTCCATCTCCTCAGGGCACCCCAAAGTCACATTCAGAGACACATTCCTCTGGAAAGGGAAAATAGAGGGGGCTGGAGGGTGGGGGAGCAGGGGAAATTGCAGCACCTTTTCACCGAGGGACCGGGGTCCCCAGCCCCACTGGCTCCCATCAGTCCCTCCACCACAAGGTTTTTCAGCTAAAAGACGCCAGCAACCAGGGGAAGGAGGGGGAAGAAGCTCAGCGGAGCAGGAAACACAAATCCCATAATCCCCCCCGGGAAGGTGCTATTGCTCAAAACACCTCTAAGCACAGGTACAAAAATAAAGCAAACTATGACTTCATATAGATATAGATATTTAGATAAGATAGATAGACTTTATATAGGTTTCTTTATATTTCTCTAGGTATGCGGAGGCGAAGGGCTCTGAATTCCTCACATAAACTCTCCCCGTTCCCCTCTCCCCATCCCATCCTGAAGCCCCTGGCAGCCCCGCCTAGGTCCCCAACTCCAGTTACAATCGCTCCTCTCACTCGCTCCTCCTCTCTTTATAGAGTTTCCTCTTACTCTTTAAAATAGAAAGTTCATGTTAATACTGTTCTATGTACAATCTCCATAAAAATGGGCCAGGGCTAGAATTCCACTGTGAGATTCCCTCCAGCAGGAACTGCCTGTCCTTTCATATCCACCACATCTTTGAGAACCCAGGAGAGGGAGGGAGGGATGGGGAGAGAGAAAGAGAGAGAGAGAGAGAGAGAGAGAAATAGACAGAGACAGAGAGACAGGGAGAGAGAGAGAGAGAGAGAGAGAGAGAGAGAGAGAGAGAGAGAGAGAGAGAGAGAGAGAGAGAGAGCCCACAGAGGAGTGTGAGCCATGGATTCCGGGCCCCAAACACTAAAGCAGTTGAGTGGGTGGAGGCAGCACAGAGACAGAGATGAGGCCCGGGAAGGAAGGAGCAAGGGATTGCCACTGGGTCCGATCCACCCAATGCCAGGCTCCTCGCTTGAGCACAACTTTCCCATGGGAAGGGACAGCTCCAGATTGCGGGATCCCAGGGCTGAGAGAATATTCCCAGGGCTAAAATGAAAGAGGCTGCGAGCCCCCACCCCACTCTCCTTACTAATATGAGGAGAAGGAATTGCTAGACTCCTCCACCCCATGGTGTGAACACCTTACATATCACTGTACAGCATGCTTGCAAAATCCCTAACGGAAAACTTTTCTGAACCCCACCCACCCACCCCCACCCAACCCTCCCACCCTTTTTCCCTGTCTCACTTCCCCCCAACCATGCACATTTCTAAACCCCTGGAGCTGGAGAGACAAGGAAGGCTTCTTTTGGGGCCAGGGCCCGAAGGCCAACTGGTGGGCCTGGCGGAGAGGGCAGGGAAGCAGATTGGTAATCGGGGCCTCCAGGATCAGTGGGTAGTGGCCGCCACTCCTGCAATTCCTTCCCTGGACCCAGTATGATCCCCACATTCCAATCCCAACGCTAGGGGTAGGTCTATGATGAAAGGGAAACACCACCAGTGTGAACCCAAATGGTCAGAACTCACTTCACTCAGACTGTCTTGTCCATAGCTTTGTAAAGACAGTAACTCTGATCCTACTGCTTTCTGGGCAGGTTTGGGTGATGGTGCCATTCTCTTCAGTGGTTCACCTCCCACCTCCAGAAGGAGCCTGAAAGAGTTGGAGGTAGGTCTTCCCAAACCAGTCCCCAATCTAACCTGGAAACTCTATTGCCCCTCCAAATGGGGGTGCGGGGGGGGGGGGGGGTGTCCCCCAGAAGCCCAGACCTCCAGACCCTGGAGGACTATGGTCACCTGCCAATGAAACCCCAACTCTGCTGGGCAAACAGAGACTTTAGGTGAGTTCAGGAGAGCAGAGGTGAGTTATTGGTCTCATGCAGACTCACCGCCAACCAGGAGGAGCTGGGTGATTTCTGAAGTTTGAATTCCTGCCCTGGGAAGAGGTGAGAAACTTATTTCCCCATCTCAGCCCTGGAAATGGAAATGTGGGGACAGGCTGTCTGCTTCCCAGGCCTGCCTGGTAAGGCAGGCCCAGCCCCCAAACTTTTCTCCTCCTGTCTTGCTGACAGCAAGCAGTTTGGATCTCCTGCTCCTCTTTGGCACTTCCCTGCAGTTCAAGGCAGGGTATGGAGGCCAGGAAGAGCCAGGCTCAGAGAGCCAAGCCGCCACTGGAGACGGGCTCCCATTAGACAAACCCTGCGTGAGACTTAAAGTAACTACAGCCCACCCACCATGGCTCATACAGTACTAATGAAGGGGTTATTTAGTGGACCGCAGCAAGCCAGCTCCTTAACAGGCCATTTGGTGGGACTCGCCATATTCAGCCCATCCTGAATTCTGAAGGGAATCAGGGGAAGGGGCTGCTTCAGCTAATTCCAATCCAACCTGGGCACACTCCAAAGCTTAATTATGGTAACATTCACAGATCAGCCCAACGAGCAGGGCACCGCCATGGTGGTTTACATGCAGCCCTGTGGGAAACAGGAAATGTCTCCTCCACCAGAATCCACCAGCAAGGCCCCCACTGGTGGGCTGGACACCCCTTCTCCAATGCCTTCTGTCCCTGAGCCCCTTCTGCTCCTGCAAGCTCCTGCTCGCATAGAAAGTGCTCATCCATTCATCTTATTGAGCACTTACTGGGTGCAGAACAGTGTACTAAGTGCTTCAGAGAGTACAGCATAACAGATTTGGTAGATGTGTGGACTCCCTACTCCCAAGCAGCTCATAGTCTAGAGGAAGGAGTGGTTGAGGCAGGATTCCTGGGCCCTTCCTCTCAAAGGAAAGGCCTCAGCTAGGATCCAAGTCCCGGCTGGCAGGAGAGGCCCTCCTCAGGTCTGAACTGCCCATGCTTATCCTAGCAGAGGAAGGGAGACAGGGAAGGAAGGAAGAAGGGAGGATGAGAGGATGAGGGAAGGAGGTTAGGAGGGAGATGGGATTGGCAGTGAACCGACCCTCTGGATCTCTAATAAGATGACATAATGGACAAGGGGAAGGATCTCCTGTCTCTGAGCCTGAGGAACCCTGTGCAAACCGGACACCGGATGGGGCAAGTCATGGGCAGAATGAGAACCAAAGCTCTCTCAGACTCCTCAGGTTCCTCCTCCAACCCGCTGATACTAAAAACCCCAGCAGGATGATCAGTCTCAGGTCAGGAATATGGGATCGCAGCCAGGGAACAGTCCCCCAGGCAGGGACCCTCCCTCCCTGGTGTCTGGCCTCAGCCCACCCCAGGTGACCCTCTCTGCCCTTGGTCTCCCCCTACCCTCCCATCCCTCATCAGGTTCCGAAAGTGCCCTTTCGATCTGGCATTCAGCTCTCTAAGGACTGTTCCCAACCTGGGTCCTGGGACTCGTCTCAGAGATAGCAAACACTCGTGGCCGAGAGTCTCCATTCCTCCCTCCAGGAGCTCTAGACTGAGATGATTGCGGTGCGTTTTAACACTGAGGCTTCAGGAAAAACTGAGAGGGACTACACAGGCCTGGCTCTTTCCAGCCACAGTCTCCTGGGTCTCCAGTGCCTTCTCAGGACTCTCCCCAGACTCCTTTACATGCAAGTAAATCAAATCCCACATAAAATCCTACCTTTTCTTGGCCTACATTTCTCTACATATTTATAAAATGTCTCTTATATACAAGTACTCTCCCAGCCCACCCCAACCCCCACCAGGCCCCACCGAGTCCTTTCTACAGGGCTCAGGCTGACTTCACCCTGGCCCGGCAAGCACCCTACCTGCACGGGGGCAAGGGAGAGGCTCCGTTCCCCCCAGCCCTCTCCCCTTCGCATAAGTGGAGGATCTGGCCCATGGTCCCTGCTGCAGCAGGGACACCTCTGCCGGACCTGGGGCCAGGAAGGTCCGAAATCAAGCCTTGGAATGGGCTCGATAGAAAAAAAATATAACGGGGATGAAAAAGCCCCAGAAATATCAACCCTCTTCCTCCCACCCCTGAGCCTCAACCGGATGCCCCGGCCATGACCCAGAGTGTGAGGGAAGAGCTTGGGCCTTTGGGCAGGCCAAGCTCTCTGGCCCCTGGAGACTGGAGCTTTCCTAAGCCCCAAGGAGGGAAAAGGGCCCAGGGGGGAAACCTGCTCCGGTTATTTTGGCATTCCCTAACAACCCCCATGGCCACATCCTTAAGCACCGGCCTGAGAGAGAAGAGGAAACGCAGGATTACAGTACCACAGTACAGACTAGAATTACACAACCAAACTTGATTTGACGTTGCCGGCCATGCTGAGGTGCAACTCTTACCCAGTGGCCGTTTGCTCTCCCTTCAGTGGCAGTATTAAGGTTCCCATTTGCCCCCAGGTGATTTCTAGCTCCCAAGGAGCTGTTTGCCCCATAACCCTAACTCTTCCCTTTCTCCTCCAGGCACTTTCTCCAAAATACTGAAGTGGGTTTCGCCCAGGAGGACAATGGTGCTTGAGTCGAGGGGTCAGACAAGGCATGACAGAAAAGCCAATTGCTTCAGAAAGAAAAAGAGAGCTTCGTAGAGGTAACATCTTTCCTGTGATGCTAAAGAACATGGGAAAGGAAGATTTGGGGAATTCTCAGCTCTAACCTGGGGGTAACAAAGACCCAGGAATCAAAACCGACCGCAGTCATTCAGGGACAACCCAAAAGGTATTAGTTGTGACATTCAAGGTCTGGTGCTTAGTCGGGTGCGCACACATACGCACCCACTCCACTTTACCTAACTGCACAATTGTCATCTGCATCACACGAAACAAAGAAATCATTGCCTGCTCCTCCAACAGGTAGGAGTCTCCCTCTGCTCCTTTAACTCCCTCCATATCCCACTGTCCCCACACCAGAACTGAGCACCACCGCCTCTCAGGCCTGAAGTAGCTGCCAGATCAATCAATCAATCAATGGTATTTACTGAGCACTTACTGTGTGCAGAGCATGGTACTCAGCGCTTGGGAGAGTACAATACAACAGAACTGACGGCCAAGAGAGACCACTTGCCCAAACAGAAGTTGGCATGAGGCAAGCTCATCCAGAGAGCTGAAATGTTTCCACCCATGGAGACCCACCGACCATAACTCCAGGCTGGGGTCTTGAGAGACAGAGTTTAGGGAGACGGGACCCCCCACTCAGCCTGCCAAGATGAGTCTGCAAAACAGCCAGGAGAAAGATGAGACAATCGGCACCTTGGCTACGGAGGGGTGGAAGGTTGTCTTGCTGGTGGGCCTTTCCCTGCCTAATTTTGTGTGTGTTGGTGGGGGAGAGAAAGAGTCGGATATGAGGCCGTGGGTGAGGGATCTACCGTCACCAAGAAAGCAAGTTTCAGTTTTAGGTGGTCCCATTCCAGGTCAAAGAGGGGTCAATTCTTTCCAATGACCCCCAAGAGAAATAAGACCCTTGGGGCTAGATCATGTCTGGTTCCTAGTGGAACCTTCCTTTCCCTTCCGCCCACTGCTCCGGGTCTCTCTGGGTGACAGGCTCCCAACTCCCAGAAAGTGTCTGCCCTGTCTCACTTTGTGTTCCAAGGAGACACCACTGACAGTGAACTCACGCCCTGGGCCGGCTCCTCAGTCCCAAAGCACCAAAGCTAGCCGGAGCCTGGTCAAACAGCAGTGAGACAGTTTGGCATGGCCAGGGGCGAGGTTCTGTCTCCCTAAGGCCCCGTCCAACTCTGCCGTCTACTCATAGATGGAGAAAGACTTAGAGGCCCCAGGTTTGTCTCTGTTTCTTCAGTGCCCTCTCCAATGGGGTGGCGTGAATGGAGCCCAGCACTGGCTGAATCTTAAGGTGGATGATACCCAAAATGCCTCACCATGACAGAAGGACCTAGGCCACTGGCGCCAAGGCATACTGATCTGGGATCCCTCTCCTCTTTAGAAAGGCAGAAGAAAAGCCAGGAAATCCTGCACTCTTAGTTCTGTGACTTGGCGGAACCAGGAAGTGGTCTGGCTCCTGAGGGGGTCCCAGCTTGGCTGGAAGAAGGAAGCACCAGGGGTTTGGCTGGCAGAACCAGCCCATCTGATTCGGAAGCCCAGGGAGGCCCAGCCCAAGGGGAACCACTGACAGCATGGCAGCATTCAGAACACACCCGCCCGGGCCCAGAGGGACAAGCGTTGGTAGCTGCCTTGGCCCTGGAAGGACTCACCTGGCTCTTTGCTACTTGAGAACTTGGTAAAAGCTGCTTCGGCAAAGCCAGGCCCGGACAGAGGGAAGGCCCCTTCCCTGTGTACACCTGGGAAGACAGCAGATTCTTGAAGGAAATATTTCAAGGAGCTGAGCTTGCTGCTCTCCACTGAGGTGGGGTAGAGTCTCCCCAGACTCAGCAGGAGAACATAAAGCCCAAGGGCAGGGCCAAAGCCCATAGAGCCCAAGCAGAGCAGTATTTTGGAAGAGAGAGAAAAGAGAGAGAGAAATGAGAGAGAGAGAGAGAGAGAGAGAGAGAGAGAGAGAGAGAGAGAGATTTGATGGGAGCCCCAGTGATGAAATGGCAGAGCCTCAGAAGGTAGCCATTGAGCAGGACAGAGAAGAGAGCTCGAAGTGAGGGTCACTGCCCTCTCCGGGGGTGGGGAAGACCAAGAGACCCTTCTCCAGGAGGCAGGACATGGGGCCCCTTGGCTTCGCCCCATTGGAACTGGGGCT
Organism: Tachyglossus aculeatus; assembly: GCF_015852505.1. NCBI lineage: Eukaryota > Metazoa > Chordata > Mammalia > Monotremata > Tachyglossidae > Tachyglossus > Tachyglossus aculeatus. The sequence continues at coordinate 71,146,527 of NC_052076.1, forward strand.
GGGGAGGGAGGTAGGTGGACCACAGGACAGAAACAGAGGCATCCACACCCATGGAGCCCGTGACAGGAATCTTGGATCCGGCCCCTGCCCATGTGGCAGTTGGTGTGTCAAAGGAATTAGCTCCCACAGAAGGAGAGAAAGAAATCCATCAGTGGCCTGACACAGTACTTGGAACAACAGCATCCCAGGGCAGAGACAGTGACAGCAGAGGCCCCCAGGAGGTCGCCCACAACTAACTCCACATCTTTCCCTGTAACCTCTTGTATGGACCATAGCTGTAGGGGCCAATAATTTCAGCCTAGCCAGCTTGGGAAACTGGTCCCCACCCGGCAGCCCTTCCCCCAGGGGGACCAGGGATGCACCATTGGCACTCAACAATGGTTTCTGGCAGGTTCTGTGACAAGGCAGCACTGACCCCCTCCTCAGCGGGTGGAGACTGCTGGTAAACTCGGAGTCACCCCTACGTCCTTGAGGAGAGGAGGCAGAGGAAGCTTCAGGTGGAGAACACGATTTCCATCGCACATGGGATGGCGTGGAAGACCGGGAATGGGTCTGTGGCATTGAATTGGAGCTTGGCCAGACCATGTCCTCAACCTGAATTAGGGGGTCCCCCAGATGCCTAACAAATACCCCCTCTTCTCCTCTTCCTACACCAGAGAAATACACTTAGCACTTCGTCTTCATATCTGGATTGCTACATGGCATATATACATACAGAAACACACACACACGTTACACACATATGTATCTGTATCTATATCTATATATATATGGAAGCGTAGAAGCCAAGAGGGACAGACCATCTCTCTTCTAGGACTTGGAAAACAGAAACCAAATCGGAGAGAAAGGTGTCCGAGGAAGCCTCACGGCTTCGTCTCCTCTATCCACTCACATCTCAACAAGTGGGAAAATCCAGGTGGGGCACTCGGGGCTACCTCCCTGCCCCACCTACCACCAAGTCAGGTCGCCCTTCTTCCTGTCCTCCAGCCAATGATCCTGGCAAAACCCAAAGCCAAGAAAAGGCCAGAGCCAATCCAAAAGGAAAGATCACCGGAGGGATCTCTGAAGCAAAGGTGGACATTTCAGCCACCTTGGTGCTGAGGAACCAAAGTAATCCTCTTCCCTGGGGAGGAAGGTTCCCCACCGCCTGAGTCCCCATTCCAAACCCACCCCGACACTATGTCTTATATTACCCATCCCATGCCTCCCTGCAAGCACGTGCGTGCGCGCGCACATACAAACACACAAACACACACACCCCTCTCTCTCTCCTTCTCTCCACTCCTTTCTCCTGGACAGAACCTTTCCCGTCGTCGCTAAGCTACAGCAAGGTGGCATGGCCTGAGTCATCATGGTCTACGCTGTTGAGGATGGCCGTCTGGTCCTCAGGGACCTGGCGGTGGCACAGATCCGAGAAGCGGGCGAAGGGGTCTGGACGAGGCTGTCGCTTCTTCTTGCGGAGGCAGACAGCTTCGTCGGGCCACAGGACCTGAGAGTTGGGAAGTTGCTGAACTTGGGAGGCAGAACCGTCTGGGGAGAGGAAGAAAGGGGCGGCGTGTGGGAAGGCTGAAGGTGGCCTCACCTTTCGGCCCGCTTCCCCACCCCCCCGGTATGTTCCACCCGGACACACGGGCTGCCCAAGACTCTGATGAACCAAACTGGATGCAGACAGAGCCATGGCCGGGATCTGGCAGTTGGTATCATTATGACTATTAAGATATTGGTCAAGCGCTTCCTATTTATCGAGCACTGTTCTAAGCCCTGGGTAGATCGGGGCCTAGTTAAGCAGGTCACACATAGTCCCGGTACCACATGGGGCTCACAGCGTAAGCAAGAGCAGTACCTGGTTCTCCTCTTATCTCTCTGGCTGTTCATTCTCAGTCTCCTTTTCAGGCTCCTCCTCCCCCTCCCATTCCCATCACATTGTAGTTGGGGGGTGAATTGTGGAGGAAAACTGGGAGTCAAGAACATGTCCAGAAAAACCTTCATCTCTCCAACTCAGGCAATCCGGCTAGGCCTCCCCACCCTCCTCCTCTTCCTTCCCCTTTCTAGCCCAAATCTGGAGGAGGTAACAAACAGTCTTCCTAAAACATCTTTCTGCACACATCTGCACATGGAAGCAGCATGGCTCAGCGGACAGAGCTTGGGCCTGGGAGTTGGATTCTAATCCCCGTTCCTCCACTTGTCTGCTGGGTGACCTTGGTCAAGTCACTTCAGTTCTTTGTGCCTCAGTTATCTCATCTGTGAAATGGGGATTGAGGCTGTGAGCCCCACCTGGGACAGGGATTGTGTCCAACTTGATTTGCTTGTATGATGGCATTTATTAAGTGCTTACTATGTGCAAAGCACTGTTCTAAGTGCTGGGGATGTTACAAGGTGATCAGGTTGTCCCATGGGGGGCTCACAGTCTTAATCCCCATTTTACACATGAGGTAACTGAGGCATAGAGAAGTTAAGTGACTTGCCCGAAGTCACTCAGCTGACAACTGATGGAGCCGGGATTTGAACCCATGACCACTGACTCCAAAGCCCGGGCTCTTTCCACTGAGCCACGCTGCTTCTCAAGCGCTGCTACCCACCCAAGTGCTTAGTACAGTGCCTGGCACATAGTAAGCACTTAACAAATACCATCATTATCATTATTATCTTCCTACTCCTCAAAAACCTCTAATGGTTGCCCATCCCTCTCTACATTAAGCAGAAACTGTTCACAATTGACTTCAAGGCCCTCAATCGATCAATTAATTGTATTTATTGAGCACTGACTGGGTGCAGAGCACTGTACTAAGCTTGGGAGAGTACACTATAACGGAGTTGGCAGATATATTCCCTCAATCAGCTCTCACCATCTTAACTATCCTCATTCCTCTCCAACTGCACGTCAGTCTGCACCTTGCTCTTCTCAAGACATCCTGCTCCCTGTGTCTTGTTAACAATAATAATAATAATAACGGTAATACTAACAGTAATGGTATTTGCTAAGTGCCTGCTCTGGGCCACGCACTGTACTAAGTGCAGAGAGAGAAACAAGATAAACAGGTGGGACATAATTCCTGTTCCACCAAGAGCACAAAGTCTAAGGGGGAGGGCAAACAGGTACTGAATCCCATTTTACAGATGAGGAAACTGAGGCCCAGAGAAGTTAAATGCTTTGCCCAAGGTCATCCTGCAGGCAAGTGGCAGAGCCAGGATTAGAGCCCAAGTCACCTATCAGCCTTGTGCTCTTCCCATTCCTTGTCTTCATTCTGGACTTTCTTGCCATTCACCTCTTGTTCTTGCCCACCCTTCTGCTTGGAATTTCCTCCCCTTCACATCTGATAGACCACTGCTTTCTCCATCTTTAAAGCCCTTCTGAAACACATCTCCTCCAGCAGGCCTTCCCTGAATAATCTCTCACTTCGTCACCCTATTTCCCCTAATCCCTATCCCCACCCCCTGCTCCTGCGCACTTCCCTGTCACCTAAATACTTGGATATTCACACCCCCCCATTCCACTTTGTAAAGATTTTTACACTACTGCTTTTCCCTACCAGTAATTTATTTTAGTGACTGTCTCCCCTGAGAGAGTGTAAGCTCTTTGAAGGCAGGATTGATGCTTACTAACTTTATCAGACTTTCCCAAGCACTTAGCACAGTGTTCTGCACAGAGTAAACACCCCATAAATACTATTATTGATTGACTGATTGAACCCATTTCCATGTGCTCAGGAAGTGAGATGCTCGGTACAACCGGAATCAGAATCAGAAAAAGGTATGTGGGCAACTGTGAGTTAAATTTTATAACCAGGCCCGACCTGGAAAAGGCCAGGTCACCAAAGTGGGCTAAGGGGAGGGCTTGGATCTGATTTCTCAGCTAGACTCCCCACTTGACTTGCAGCAAGACCTTTGTCAAATCCCATTCCTTCTCTCGGTTTCAGTTTCCTTATCGGCAAAATGGGTGCAACATGCCACTCCCAATAGAGTGATGAAAGACACTGGCCTCAGCGTAAAACCAGAGAAGACTTGGCTAGAGGTTCCCCCTGGCTCTGTCCTTGCTTCTAGACCAGGCTGCCCCTAAGCCACCAGACTCCGAAGGGTCTCCCCTGTCCCGCTAATTCAAAGGGGACACCACTGACAGTGAAATTCACCCACGAGTGAGCATGTGGCTGAAAAGGCCCCAGGGGGAACCCACACAGTAGGCACAAAAAAAGGTCGTCCCTTGCTGTGCTGTGATGCTATGTGCTATGCAGGGTACTGTTTTCTCTTTTGCCTTGTTTCTCTCGGCCCTTACAAAGCTTTGGCTTATAAAGAGCCGCTCCTACCCGGAGGACAGCACTCCACGCTGGTCTACCTGTTCTGAAAGCTCTCCTGGAAAAGAGGTTCCCAGAGACTTCCACAAGGTTTTTTGGGGAGCCCACTTCAGCCTCTCAAGTGCTTTTTGCCAACACAGAACAATAGGTACCTGCTAAGGAAGGATGTCCTAGTCCTTCAAGAGGCTTTTGGAAGGGGCTGAGCTTCTGCTTGCCTTCCACGCTGCTGAGCTCTCTAAGGCTCTTCCACCCTCACTGGCCAAAGCCCAGAGGCCCGGTGGTGGAGGAGGGAGGGAGCAGAGGCCTGCCAACAGCCTTCGGCACACACACACTGAAGGGTACAATCCCACGGCCCCAAACGTGGCTGTAGCATTTTTAAGGATGAGCACCAGGTGCACTGCATTGAACGACCCCACCCAGCCTTCAGTCCAGTGCACCACTATAAATATTACTATCACTTTTATCATCATCATTATTAGGTGGGGAAGCACCACCCCCCATCCTGTTGCAGCTCAGCTGGGCCCTAACAGTGTCTACGGAGGAGAAAAAAGCAAGGGTAATCATCTTCAGAGAACGTGCACCGCCTTGTCCATCCCTGCCACCATTTTGGCAATGAGGGAATGTGTGGCAGCCAGGAGGATTGGCCAGGAGAAGGGTTGGGGACCCCTTTGGACATGGTGGGATCCAGGCCTAACCCCACCTTTTCCTCAAATGGAGGAACAGTAGGCGATGCTCCATTTCTCAAGGGAAACAGAGAGCTTCTATCAGAAGGTGCCACGGGGAAAAGGAAGGTCAAGCACCATCTTAGAAGCAGAAGATGAGGCCCAGAAGCTGGCTAGACAATCTTTTGTACCTATCGGTTTTCATATCCAACCACTTAAGCCCTGACCTTCCCACACAGCCATTTTACCACCCTTTTCTTCCTCGAATCTGGAAATGACTTTCTCCCTTCTGAAATCCCATCTGCTCCAGGAGGCCTTCCCTGACTAATCTTTCATCTTCCCACTCTAGTTCCTCTCCGAACTGCCACTTCAGCACTTCTACATCTTTTAAATCCTTGAGTATTCACCTCTATGCTCCCCCGAGGCATCTTTAAAACCCACTGATTCCCCCACTAACTAGTTTATCTTGGCACCTGCCTCTCTCTTCCTCTCTACATCTAGACTGTAAGTTCTTGGAGGACAGAGACCGTGCCTTCCAACTCTACCGTCCTCTCCCAAGAGCTGAGGTCAGTGCTCTGCCCACAGTAGGTGCTCAATTCAGGCTGCTGATTGATTGGTCCCACCCCAGAAGGAGAGACCAAGGGGAGGCTCATTCATTCATTCAATCATATTTATTGAGCGCTTACTGTGTGCAGAGCACTCAGAATGGGGAGTCAGGGAGCTGCCTTGGAAGGGACAGGGAAGGGACCTGGCTCTCCAGTGGGTGCTGCCTGCCGGAAGCCCAGCAAGGTGGGGTCCCTCATACCCCCACCAAGGCCCACCCGCTGGGACAGAGGGCCCACAACTGCAGCTCACCGGATCGTCTTTTAGATTTCGAAGAGCCCTTGGTTGACTTTTTGGGCTTCTTTATCCGTTGGTATTTCAGAGCTTCGAGCCTCTCAGGTGCAGCAGCATTCCCGGATGCAGATGGACATGTTCTGTAAAGGACAGAGAGGCAGGAGCCGGTCAACCCCCACGCCCTCTCTCCCCCTGGACGAGCCAGCCCACAGCGAGGCCCCGGAGCTGGGCTCCTGGCTGGCCGGGGCGGGCGGGACGTCCTTGTCGGCTCCTGGGCGACAACACAGCTCTCTTCCTCCCCGATTCCAGGTCCTTCAGGTCCGGGGGGTGCTGGGAACTCGGTTGTGGCCTTGACTCTCTTCCAGCTCCATCCCCAACTGGGCTGTTGCAGGACACCAATCTATGGAAGAACTGGGAGGCCTGGAAAGGGGAAACAGCAGCTTTTATGCACCGACCGACCCTTCACCACTGCAATTCTGAAGCAGTTACAGGGGAGGGTCGGAGATGGTAGGAGGCTCTGGGAAGCCCCTCCACAACATCCTTGAAAAGAAAGAGCCAATGGCAGCTTGAAGCAGATGTCGGGTGCCCCCAAGCCTCTGCTGACGGGCCTACCGAACTCCCTTCCCCAGCCCCCAGAAACTGATGCCAGGCCAAGACCCCGCCACTCCCCCCACCATCTACCTCCCACCAGATGGGGCGGCTCTAGGGTGACCCCTCTTCTGGGGTCATCTGGGCCTCAAGGGGAGACGAGGTCAGACTCCAGAAGAAGGGCAGGGACGAAACGATCAGAAAGTTCTCAACTCCCAACTACCCATCCCCAGGCTCAAGGGGGAAGAGAGCTAATTTTTCCTTTGAGCCTGCTGAATCCACACCACCATTAATCAAACCTCAGGAGCCTGGCCAAGCCCTCGGCCCAGATCCTGGGGCTGGGCACAGCGGGCCCGTTCAGAAAATGCCAGATGACAATGATGGTGACGACGGCGATGACGCTTCTGCTGATGCTGATGAAGATGGAACCCCCTGGCAGTGTTAGATGTGAAGCTCTATTCCTGTATCTTTCTCCTCCTAGCCTGAGCCGTGTGAGCTGCTTGACGCCTGTTCCACTCGGGGCTCTTGTGGCAGGATGGGGGCGAAGAGGGGGTTCTGAGGAGAGACTGCTTTGGGCAGGCTGACTGCCCCAGGGTGATGAAGAGCAATTCTCCGCTCCCTCTACTGAGGGCAGGGCAGTGGAGAGTTGGCAGGCTTTGGAGCACGTGTTTAGCAGAGGGCATGTTAGCAAACACGACCCAAGAGGACTCAAGGAAGAAGGGAAAGGAGCAGCACAGGTCAGCAGCTTAGGAAGGGGCAATAAAGAGGTTTCCCCTCAGCATTTTAAACCACCCTCTCTCCACTGAAACACACACGTCATGGAACTAACCTAACTAGACTGCTCGGAGTCAGTCTGGACTGAAAGCCTGCCGTCCTCTCTTCCTTCCAGCTTTTGGGGAAACAATATTGCCTAGTGGATAGAGCACGGGCCTGGGAGCCAGAAGGACCTGGGTCCTAATTCCAGCTCGGCCACTTGTCTGCTGTGTAACCTTGGGCAAGTTACTTAACTTTTCTGTGCCTCAGTTACCTCACCTGTAAAATTGGGATTAAGAGTGTGAGCACCATGTAGGACAGGGACTGTGTCCAAACTGATTAGCTTGTATCTACCCCAGCACTTACAACACTGCTTGACACGTAGTAAATGCTGAGCAAATGCCATTATTATTACCATTATCATTATTTAAATCCAAGCACCACTTCCTCCCCCGCCCCCAAGAAACCGTTCACCAGAAGCTCCTGTGCCCTTCCCGGAGCAAACCTAACTATCCCCAACCTGGTTTTTACCCAGTAGTAGCAGCAGCAACAGCAACAACAGCAAAAAGACTTCCCTGACTCGCCAGCCACCAACTCAAAACTGACGCTTACCTGGATGCCTTCCTCCATCCTCCCCTCCTTCAGAACTCTACCCCAAAAGCCCCCTTCTAAATAAAGCCCTATCAGATTAATCACATCGGTTTCAAACACTTAGCACAGTGCTGATCACAAAGTAGGCCATCAGTGAACACTTCTGATCGAGTGACTGGATTGATCCAGACGGGTTCAGTCTTCCCTTTCTCTCTCCTTAGCACTTCTGCACATCTCTGCTGCTTGTACATGTGCATTTTCTTTTGTACATCCTATGCCTCTATTTTTTATTTTTGTAGATTTGACACTTTTAAGTCTTGTGGTGTGTTTACATACTTCTGGGGAATTTGAGGATGGGAGCCAGGTTCTTTTTTCAGGGTTCTCTTCAGGGCCTAGGCTGGAACTCCATCCATAGGGTAAGCTGAGGAATGAGGAGACTGGGGATTCAGGAGGAGCTGGGGACTTGAGGCAAGGGTGTGGAAGACTGCTGCCCCGAAATAGATCCTTCTGGTCCTCAAGGAAAGACCCTCCAGGCTTCCCTGAGGGAGTCCTGCCTCAGCCAGTGCCCTCCTTTCCCATAGTGTGCTGGCAGGAAAAGTAGACACAGGTATTCACCAGCCCAGACTGGGTCCCACTCCCAGCTTAGGGAGTCCCTGGCTGGGTAGGAGATAAAGAGGTACAGAAGCCAGGGGAGCAAGACTAAAGGTCAGTGCTCTCGGAGGTGACCTGTCATGGGAAATGGTTAGAGACTCATCCAGCCTTCACCATCAGAGGAGCAACAGGTCACAGCCCTTTAAACCAGGTGGCCCTCCCACAGAACAGATGGAGAATCCATGTCCTTTCCCAGACTCCTTCCTCAATGGTCATGTGTGCTCAGCTGCTTCCAGGAGACGGCTCCTGCCCCCAAAGTGACCCCAGGAGAAGCAGCTGATCTGAGCCAGATAGCTTGTCACAGGCACAGTCTCAAGGGAAGGCCAGATGGACACAGAAAGCTGCCCCAGTCAGGTCACTAAACTGACAGACGGACACCCTCCCATACGTTTCTGAGCTTGTGCTGATGGCTGAGTGGACTTGATTAGTCTTCATCGATCGCAACCATGCCAGAGCACCAGGTGCTGCCTGTGTCCTTTGTTTGTTCCGGGTTTTATGGTGGAAACAGCCAAAGGGGAAGTCCTTGGGGAGCACAAACTCCCTTCCTAGACCAAGGAAAATCAAGCGTGCACTTGTCTGAGGCCTCACCCCTGGGAAGGAGCCTGGCAAATCCGCAAGTTTTAAAGACAGGCAGCTGGCAACACCAGGAATACACTTCTCATCCCAGTAGACAATGTCCCCCCGGGGACTCTTTCGGACTTGCCCTGCCGCCACCCTTCCCCACCCTGCCCGTTTCTGGGACGCCAACATCACATGAAGCAGTCCCCTCACTGCACTGCAACCCGGCTAGAGAAGAACCGGGAGAGGACCGAGGGTCCGGAAACAGATGCTAAGAGCACTTCCAGAGGCCAAATGCTGGCTATTTTGAGGAGGAAAGAGCTCTTAGGGCTTGGTGACCTGGACTGGCTGGATGGCTACTTAAGGAGTTGTGGCAGGGGCCACCCCTCCTCGGCTCATGCGCCTCACCCCAGGCTCCTGCGATCCTCTCATCATCTGGGCCCTCCACGAAGACCAACTCTGTCCCCACCAGGGGCACATGAGTGAGGTGGGCTTAGGGTACCACAGGGGACCACTGAACCTGGCAAATGGGCTTTCCCAGAGTATATGAACACATGGTCACACAAACCTCCACCCAGCTGGGTCCACAAAGTTTCTTACACCTTTATTTTAATGTGTCCACCCCCCCACCCCAGGAGACCTCTCTGTAGGAAGAGACTGTGTCTGCCAACTCTAATGTACTCTCTTAAGTGCCTAGTATAGTGCTCCGCACACAACAGATGTTCAATAAATACCGTTGATTGGCTAATTGATGGCCCTGGGGTCTTAGGAAAGCCCCTCTAAGTTTTCAATGTGCCCTCTCGATCCTGGTATTTATCAAGGACTTACTATATGCAAAGCACTGTAATAAGCACTTGTAAAGAAGCCGGAATGTCCACCCCAGGCCCAGACACCCCACCTCCAGGCCAAACCATAGAGTAGCCAAGTACCCCAACAAAGAGAACGCAAGGCGCAGAAAGCAAAGACGCAACTAGAAGAGGAAGGTCAAACGCCACCTTGTCAGTGACTGCCCAGGCTCCATCCCGTGTCACCCCACCAGCAGCAGCAGAAAGAGCAGCAGCCGGGGCGCAGGCGTCTGTAGATTACAGGCTGTTAACTCTCTGACCAGCTTCCGAGCCACCCTCACTATCCTGACTTCACTTAGGCTCAGAGATGTCTCTCGCTCAAGGGAAAGGCCCAACCGGAGGAACCAGGGAGCCCCCGGCCCGTTCCCCATTCTAATGACGAGGCCAGTTCTTGCCAACCTCTGCATCGCGGCCGGACCAGGGAACGGGACAATCCGTGCCCAATCCGTGGGCTTGGCCTGGGGTTCCGGGTGGCTCCTGGCTTCTTCTGACTGTGACGTCAACCCTCTGTGACCCTTGGCTGGCCCACTAGCCCCTCCCAGGGCCGGGAAAGCCGGTTGTCTCCTGGGTTCTCACCTCGGTCTCCCGTTCTCCAACCACTCTCCGGATCCCTGAGCTAGGCAAGGGACTCCCCAGCCCAGTAAAGAATTACCAATAGCCCCAGCCGATTCCTGTCCTTCTCCGGGGACCAGGCCACCTCCAGACTGCCGGGGGGAAGAGGGAGTTTGGGGAGGAGAAATTGGGGAAGCCAGAAGCAAAATGGACCAGCCTCCTCTTCTGAGGTTACCAGTGGAAAACCTGGCTCTTGCCCATACCTCACCCTAGGACGGAGGAGAAAAGGGAGGGGAAAGGAGGGAGAAGACGGGAGAAGAAGAATGGGGAGAAAGAAAGGAAAAGAGAGAGACAAAGAGGAAGGGAGAGCACGAGAAGAGAGACGGAGACAGACAGAAAGAAAGAGAGGGAGCATGAGGACACTAGAGGCGTCACACTTTTCTAAGCAAGACAGAGGAGGGTGGAAACAGCAGAGCAGAGAATCTCTTCACTGTCCCCAGGAGCTCCAGCACCCACAATGAGTCTCTAGAAAGAAGCAGGGAGGGTGAGAGCTGGCTCGGTTGTCCACCTCCATGCTCCTGCTTTCCCCGGGACCTGATTCTGGGGCAGAAAGGCCTGGCCTTGCTTGCTGCTGGGACTCTCTGGGCTCAAGAACCAGGAGGGACTCCCCTGTCTCCGTGGGATCTGAGTTGGTCATCATCACTGGGAGATGGCAGTATTCTCTTCCTCGGGTGGGTGGGGTGGGGCCGGAGGGTGAGGACAGCGGTGACTGGGGATCAACGAGAGGGAGAGGGAAGAGGGAGGATGCATTCAGCAGCACCGGTGCCCGTGGGCAGTGATGGAGCTCAGCCTCCCGGGAGTCCAGACCTGCTGTGAGAGCCCAGGTCCAACCACATCCATCCGCCCATCCATCCATCCACTCGAGCATCCAACACCGGGTGTGCGGCGGCTGGCTCTCCCACCCACAGGGTTGAGAGATGGCCCGGAGTGGAGAGTCTTAACTGCGGAACTGCTCTCTACCACCCTGAAAACTGCGGTTGCCAGGCCCAGCCAGCCAGCCAGCCAGCCACCCGGCTGGATGGAGCAGTCCAGTGCCCCTCAGCCATTGCAGCTCAGAAAGAAAGGGCTGGCAGCCTCCACCTCCAAGGCCTCCTGACCTGGGAAGCACCCCTGCGAACAATGCCAGGAAGCAAGACGTCGGGCAGCAGGCAGGGTGACACCAGGGACAGCAGGCAGCACGATGCCGGGGAGCGGAGGCAGCAAGCAGCATGATGCCAGAGACCGGTAGCAGGGAGCAGTGTGACGCTAGCGATCGGGAGAAGTGGGCTGTGTGCCACCAGAGACCGGGGGGAAGCAAGCAGTGTGATGCTGGGGACCGGGGGCCGTGGGAAGTGTGATGCCAGAGCCCAGGGACAGTGTGATGCTGGAGACTGGGGGCAGCGGGTAATATGATGCCAGGGACCAGGGCAGAGGGCAAGGTGATGCCGGAGACCAGGGGCAACAGGCAGTGTGATGCTGGGGGCAGCGGGCACCTTGATGCCAGGGACTGGGGACAGTGTGATGATGGGGGTCGGGGGCAGAAGCCATTGGGCCTCTTGCTCTGGCATAAGCCCGGCCAGTGGGCCCCCGGCCCCGTCCCGCCATCCCGGTTGGACTGACGTTCAGGACGGCCCAGAAGGCTGCTCCCCCTGCAGCTACCGTGCTCAAGGAAGGACAAGGACACACTCGAGAACCCAGCCGAAACAGTGAGGGCTGGCAGAAAGCCCAGGAGGGCCAGGGACCAATCACCAGGAGGCAGTCGGCCTTCTCCACTGGACCCACTGACGGCAGATGGGAGAGGAGCCAGCGCCCAGACAGGCCCTCAGCTCTGTGCCCTCCTGGCTGTCCCCAGATAGCCTCACACTCTGGAGCTCTCCCCAAAGAAGGTGACTGAGAAGTTCAGAATGGTCACTGAGGGGGCCCCATCAGCTCCCGGGGGAAGCCCACCCTCCTGGTCAGGAGCAGGGCTCTCCCAACCAGAGCTGGGGGGTGGTCAGGCTGGGGCAGGGATCGGAGGAGGCCCTCAGCCCCACTGTGAAACTTGCGCGGAGGTGACATGCCAACCTTATTTGTTACTCATTTGCTTCAGAAAATTCTTAAATCTCTTATAAAAGGGACCTCAGTCGAATTCTCCTTTCTGGGTCTGCCCGCACCCCCATCTCCCTGGGGGAGGCCCAGAATGGTATAGGATAGATAAGGGGGCTTATCTAGACCTAAAGTCGGGGTCCCTTTTGGGAAAGCGGGGACACCTAGAGATGAGGCTGAGGTTGGGCTGCTGGGGGGACAGTGAGAAGGTGGGGAGCCCCTCTGACGGGGGACAACCTGAGAAGTCTACTCAGTCCATTGAGGAACAGCCTTCCCCAGGCTGCCTGTGGGGAGGGAGGCTTCGGCGGCAGGAACGGGGAGAACCCAGAGGTCTCTGGGGCTCCCCGGATATGGACGGGATCGGGGGCGGGAGGGGACCTCCTTGCCAGAGCTGGTCCCAGGGGGAAGGGGGGAGAGAGGGAAGGGCTGCAGCCAACTGGCGGCCCCCGCGCAGCCCCCATCGGGCCCGGAGGTGGAAAGGCCATCACAGAGCAGGGATCTGAAGCCAGCGAGAGCCAAAGAAGCGAGGCTGTCCAACCCTCCCCCGCCACCGCCCACTCCCTGCTAGCGGGGAGCAGCAGGCGTTTCCCCTAAACCCCCTCCCCGCCAAAAAAGGCAGCAGCAATGGCCCGGGCTGAGCCCCGTCCGTCCGCCCTTCCATCCGTCCGTCCGTCCGTCCGCCTGTTCGCCCGGCCCCGCCCCCGGCCCCCGGCCCGGAGGCCCCCTTACCTATTGAGCTGAGGAGAGGCTTGTCTCGACAACACTGCCCAGATAGCTGAGATCAATCAGAAACAAAGCAGTTATCAACACCCGCTGGAGCCCCCGCCCCGCGCACTTGGACAGACAGGGCACCCCCCTCCCGCAGAGGGAAGCTGGGGGGGCCGGGGAGGGCGGGGATGCCCGGGGGAGTAGAAAACCCACAAACGGGGCTGGAAAATGGAGCAGGGGGAGGCGGGTAGAGACAGAAAGCCAACAAAAGGGAGGAGATGGAACACGGCGGATGAGGACACGCAGACCTCACAGACGACAGGGCTGCCACACTCAGTCAGGGCCCGCTGTCCACGGGTGGCGGTGGCTTGGCGCCGGGGGGCTGGGGCCAGGACCACGAGGCTCCACACTAGGATCTGCTGGGGCCCTGTAGGTTTGGCTTCCTGGGGGGGTTCCCACTCGGCCCCTATAGCCCTCCTCCTCTTCCTGGCAGTGGTGCCCGGGGCAGGGAGCGGAAGCGATGGGGCCAAACTTGAGTTTTCCAGGGGTTGGTTGGTTTGGGCAGTGCAGGTTTCCCCCCCCCGGGGGGGAGGGGGGCCTTCAGCCCCCTCCCTCTCCTACCTACGTTCAGCCCAGCCTCCAGGGATGACAACCTCTCCAGCACCCTGCAAAGCCCTGCTACTTCAGGGATAGAGGTCAAAGCATGGAACCAGAAAGAGAGAGAGAGAGGGAGGGAGACAGAGACAGAAAGAGACTAGGGGGACCTAGCAGGCTGTTCCGGCACGTCAGACCCATCGGAAGGAGGAGACGGAAAAAGGAGGTAGAGACAGAGAGTTGGAGAGAGAGACAGAGAAGAGAGACAGACAGAGAGAGAGAGAGAGAGACAGAGAGAGTGACAAGGATTGGGAGGGAAGGGGCGAGAGGGGAGAAAGAAAGGGAGGGAGGGGGAAGAAGGAGGGAAAGAGGGAGGGAAGGAGAGGAGGAGGAAAGGAAGGCAGGGTCCAGAGCGGAGGAGGAGAGGCAGACGCTGGTCCCGGAGAGTGGCCGGTACCTGGACTACCAGCCTCCGCTACAGTTTAGGGCGCGCTCTTTCTTTGGCCGGGACGATCGCAGGGGCTTGTCTGTCTGTCTGCCTGCCTGTCCGTCCGTCCGTCCGCAGCGTCCTGCGCGGCCGGGGACCGGCGGCCCGCCGGCCTCGGGGCCCCCGAAGGCCTGCGCGGGCCCCGCCGCCCGAGCGGCCGGGCCGAGGGCCGGGGGCCGGGAGCCCGCCACTCTCCCGGCGGGCCCGGGGGCAGGAGAGGGCGGGCCGCGGACCACCGCCATCGCCGCCCCGCCGCCGCTCCGGGGATGTCCCGCTCCGGGCTCCTGCTTCGTGACGACAAGGGGACAGTGAGCCGGGGGGGGGGGGGGGGGGGGCGCGGACGGATGGACGGACGGGCGGACAGCGGCCCTGAGCTGACCCTGGACGGCCCCCCACCGCCCCCCATCCCTGCTGCCCCGCTCGCCCCCGGGCCGGGAGAGCGCAGGGGGCATCCGTCCCGCTGGCCAGGGGCAGCCCCCTCAGGCAGCCCCCGCCTCCTACCAAACTTGTCCGGCACGGCCAGTGGCACCGTGCTGGCTCACGCGCCGAGGCCAGGGCTCCGGCCCGGGGGTCTCTGCCAACCGCGTGCCCGGCCTGCCTGTCCATGCCCACTAAGGCTCCCTCCTGGGAGAGGGGGGCGGGCCCCTCCGCTCCTGTCCGGGCCCTCGCCGGACCCATCCCGTCCCGACGGGTCCTGAGGAGCCCCGTCTCCAGGGTGGATGGGGGCATGAAGGGAGGGGAGGGCGGTAGGAAGAGAGGAGATGGGTGGCCTGGGGGTGAGGCGAGGGGGTGAAGGGCGGGCAGGGAGGCGGGGGGTGCCCGGCGGTCACTCACCCTGAAGCAGACGGCGGCGTGGGGGGCGGAGCGGGCCGGAGGAGCTCCTCGGCCATCCTGTGCGGGGCGGGGGGGCGTTGGCCCAAAGACGTCCAGCTGGTCCGAGGGCCCCGAGGGCGCCGGCGGCCCCGACGGCGGCGAGGGGTAGCCCGTGGCCAGGGTGGTGAAAGCCATGGTGGGCCGGTAGCCGGGGCTCCCGCCCCGGCTGCTGGGGGCCGGGGAGCCGGGAGACGGGCTGGACCTATGGGACAGGGCGCCGGTGGCCGGCGGCTGCAGGGCGATCTCGGCCCCTTCGGCCTGCTGCGGCGGCGGCGGCTGCGGCTGCTGCTGCATGAGGCCCGGGCGCGGGCGGGCCCGGACGGCCAGCTCGGGAGAGCCGCCACGGGAGCCCAGCGGGCTCTGGCTCAAGGGCGACAGGCGAGCAGGCTGGAGGACCACCTGGTGGAAGCTGGGCTCGGCCCGGCGCGCCGGGCGGGGGCTGGGCCGGGGCCGCGGCTCGAACCACCGGGCGTCCAGGCCCAGCGTGCCGCCCGGCCCACCCGGCTCGGCCCGCTCGGAATAAGGCAACACCGGAATGCCCATACCCTGGCTGGTATGTCTCAGCTGCCCGTGGCCGCCCGGGGATCTGTCCGGCCACCGGGCCGCGGCGGCGGCGGCGGCGGCGGCAGCAACAGTCACCGCGCCCGGGCCCCGGCCGGGGGACCGGCCCGTCCAGCCCTTGGGAGCCTCCAGGGCCAGGATGCCCGGGTAAGCGGTGGGCATGTGGAGGGAGGAGGGCGGCGGCGGGCCCCCAAGGGCGAGGCCGGACTGGCCTTCGGCGGCGGCGGCAATGTTGGCGGGGTCGCTGGCCCCGGCCCCGGGGGTCAGCTGGTGCCGGAACATGAGCGCGGGGGCCTCCAGGCCTCCAAGCGCGAAGCCGGCGCGGGCCCAGGGCTCCGGGGAGCGGCCGCCGGTGGGCGTCTGTGTCAGGGGCAGGGTGCTGCTGGATGCGCTCTCGCAGTCCTCCTCGGGGATGGTGGCGTGGCCAAAGGGGCCCTCGACGGGCAGGGCCGGTGACGACAGGGCCGAGCTCAGGGGGCTCCCTGCCTCGGGCAGGTAGAAGGGCGGTGGCAACGGAGGCGGTGGCGGAGGCTCCAGCTCGATCTCCCCAGGGCTGCTGCTGCTGCTCAGTAGGTAACCAGGGTAGAAGTGGGCGGCGTGGAAGGCCCGGGACGAAGCCGAGGCCGGGCCCGGGGCTGGGCCCGGGCCGGGCGCCGGCAGCCGACCCTCGGCGGCCCGGGGCTGGAAGCGCGGGCTGTAGGCCGGAGGCTGCAGGTAGGAAGACTCCCGGCTGGAGGACAGCGGGGTCAACTGGGCCCGGAGCCCCGCCACCGAGGCGGGCACCAGCGGGTCGTCGGGCTCCTCATCCGACTGGCGGAAGTCAGGGTAGCGGTCCGTCTCCTGGGCGAAGGGGAAGCCCTCGATGCGCCTCGGCTTCAGGGCCGGCTCCATGCCCGCGGCCTCCATGACGAAGCGGCCGTCGGGCCCGCGGCTGATGAGCTCGATGGGGGTGGTGGCTTCGGCCTCCGCCTCGGCCCTGGCCACGCTGTACTTCTTGCTGCTGATGGCGCGCTTCGTCTTCTTGTACAGCGACAGCTCCTTCTCCCTGCCGGGGCTCAGCACGGGCTTGCCCGGGGGGCAGCTCTGGTCGTCGGAGGACTCGGAGGGGGCGCGCAGGGTGCGGACACTCTCGGGGCTCGCCTTCCCGGAGGATAACCTGGGGGCGGACCGAGCGATGGTGACCCACCCACCGCTGACGGCTCTAGCCCGGGTTCGGCCCGCCAACCCCGGAAGTGCCGGCCGAGTGGTGACCTCTGAACTCTAAGGCAGGAGGGGCCGATAACGAACGAGGGCCCGCCGATCAATTTCCTAGAGCGGGGCTGCTCGGGCCCCTGGGATTCTGCGGACGCGGGGCGGGACGGGTTTTAATGGGATGCCCATACGGGAACTTGAGCTGCAGGTGAAAGAGGCTGAGGTCCCCTTGCCCCTTGGCGGTGGCTGCCGTGTGGAGCTGGGAGAACGGACGGAAAGAAGCTAACGGGGAAGATCCCTTCTCCAAATGAAGAAGTGTCACCCAGGCACTTGCCATATCACATCTCGACCGCCGCTGACTCGACCTCCACCTCCCCGCCTTCAGCCTCGCCCCTCTCCTGGCCACACTACTCTCCGCTGTCCGGATCATTTTTCTAAAAAAATAGAATCACTCTACGCACATGACCCCGCTCCTCTCATCCCTCCAACGGCTGCCCCTCCATCGCTGTATCAGGCAGAAACTCCTCACCTTTGGCTTTAAGGCATTCAATCCTCTAGCATGAAAGCTCATCGTGGGCAGGATACGTGTCTACCAACCCTGTTGCATTTTACCCTCCCAAGTGCTTAGTACAGTGCTCTTAGCGCAGTCACCAGTGATCTTCTTGCCGGATCCAATGGCCTCTACCCCATCCTAATCCTCCTCAACCTCTCATCTGCCTTCGACACTGAGGACCACCCCCTTCTCCTGGAAGTGTTATCCTACCTCTACTATACTGACTCTCTTCTCCTGGTTCTCCTCTTATCTCTCTGGCTGTTCATTCTTGGGCTCCTTAGCTGGCTCCTTCTCTGCCTCCCACCCGCTGTGTGCCTCCCACCCCCTTGAGGTTCAGTTCTGGGTCCCCATCTGTTCTCCATCTACTCCCCCTCCCTTGGAGAACTCATTCACTCCCATGGCTTCAACCGCCACCTCTCTGCGGATGATACCTAAATCTACATCTCCAGCCCTGATCTCTCTCCCTCTCTCCAGTCTCGCATCTCCTCCTGCCTTCGAGACATCTCCACGTGGATGTCCTCCCGTCACCTCAAACGTAACCTGCCCAAAACAGAGGTCCTTATCTTCCCACCCAAACCCTGTCCTCCCCCTGACTTTCCCATAACTGTCGATGTCCCCACCATCCTTGCCCACAAGGCCATAACCTTAGCATTACCCTTGACTCCCCTTTCTCATTCCACCCACATATTCAATCTGTCACTAAGACCTCTCAGTCCCACCTTCACAGCATCGCTAAAATCCACCCTTTCCTCTCAATCCAAACTACTACCATGTTAATACAATCATTCATCCTGTCCCGCCTGGATTACAGCATCAGCCTCCTTGCTGGCCAGCCAGCCTCCAGTCTTTCCCCACTCCAACCCATACATCACTCTGATGCCCAGATCATTCTTCGACAAAAACGTTCAGGATACGTCACCCCACTCCTCAAAAACCTCCAGTGGCTGCCCCACCACATCAAACAAAAACTCACCATTGGCTTTCAAGCACTCCATCACCTGGCCCCCTCTGACCTCACCTCACTTCTCTCCTTCTCCAACCCCGCACATTTGGCTCCTCTAGCGCTAACCTTCTCACTGTGCCTCAGTCTCGCCTGTCTCACCACCAATCCCCAGCCCACATCATGTCTCTGGCCTGGAACGCTCTCTCTCCTCAAATCTGACAGACAATTTCTCTCCCCCGCTTCATCTCCTCCAAGAGGCCTTCCCAGACAAAGCCCCACTTTTTCTCATCTCCCACACCCTTCTGCATCGCCCTGTCTTGCTCCCTTTGCTGTTTCCCCGTCCCATCCCCACAGCTCTTGCGTACATATCTGTAATTTTATTTATTTGTATTGATGTCTGTCTCCCCCTGCCTCTACACCACAGGCTCACTGTGGACAGGGAATGTCATTGTTTATTATTGCACTGTCCTTTCCCAAGCTTTGCACATAGTAGGCGCTTAATAAATGCCATCATTATTATTTAGTAGAGAGCTCTGCACATAGTAAGTGTTCAATAAACGAATTATAAATAAATAAATGGTTGACTGAATGAATGAATGCTCTGCACACAGCGTTCAATAGATACGATTGATTGATCGATTCAATCTGCTCTTCCCCTACTACCTATCTTCAACCCCCTCCAACGACAACCCACTCCACTCCTCTAACACCAGTTTTCCTTCCTGTGCCTCCACCTTGCCTCTCCCCATCAATCCTTTGCTCGCATCCTTCTTGTTGCCTGGAATCTCCTCCTCCTTTATGACTGACTTCTCTCCCCAACTTCAAAGACCTACTAAAATTGTATCTCCTCCAGGAAGCCTTCCTGACAGTTAACCTCTCGGCTGTCCACCCAACTCTCTATCCCCTCTGCATGGTCATCTACCCCCGTAAGCACATGGATCCCCACCCTCACCGCCTCCACGTCCCCGCAACAGCACTTGGGTACATATCCTTATATTCCACCGCTTCCCCCATCTGTGGTAATTTTAATGTCCATCTCCCGCATTAGACTGTAAGCTCCCTCAGGGCAGGGATCGTATCTACCAACTCTATCGTATGGTACTCTCCCAAGCGCTCAGTACAGTGTTCTGCATCCAGTATGGGTTTTCTGTGTTTTGGTTTGGTTTTAAAGTGCTTACTATGTGCCATGTACTGTACTAAGTGCTGGGGTAGGTATAAGATAATCAGGTCCCACAGGGGGTGCACAGTCTAAGAAGGAGGGATAACAGGTACTGAATCCCCATTTTGCAGATGAGGAAACTGAGGCACAGATAATAATAATTATGGTATTTGTTAAGCACTTACTATGTACAAGATACTGTACTAAACGCTGGGGTGGACACAGTCCCTGTCCTACGTGGGGCTCAGCTCACAGTTTCAATCTCCATTTTACAGATGAGGTAACTGAGGCACAGTGAAGTGACTTGCCCAAGGTCACACAGCAGATATGTGGTAGAGCCTCGATGAGATCCCAGATCACCTGACTCCTAGGCACATGCTCTTTCCATTAGGCCACACTGCTTCTCTTAAGTGCTCAATATGTACCATTTATTAATGGTATTTATGTAAGCACTCGGTAAATACCACTGATTGACAGCACTGATTGATAAAAGGATGCTTTCTGGAGCTCAACATCTGGCACGGGGCCTTCAGCCCTCCCTCACCTCCCAGCCAGCCCAGGGGGCAGGAGGCCCCACCACACACGACAGCAGACGCTTGGGGAAGCAGCCCTGCCGAAAGGCAGCTCGTTCTTGGGGAGATTAAACTGCCCCACCTCTCCAGGGGTCCATGAGGTATCTCGACCCCCAAGGATGTACCAACCCCTGGGGAGCAGAGGCTGGGGTAAGGCTAAGAGAACTGGAGCAGGAAGGAGCTTCTCTGAGAGGGGACCCAGATGCTTCTTTCGGCTCTCAGGGCAGGGTCCGGAGCGGGTACTCACGGGGACTCCAGGCTCTTCCGGCAGTGGGTGATGGAGAGCGGAGGGTCTGGAAAGGAATGGAGATGAGAGAGCCATCCGGGCAGTGATCTGGGTCGCAAACCAGGAAACCACTAACCCCAGGACGAGCTCCACGGAGCCAGGCCTGGCCAGGTGTCGGGGCCAGGCCGGGGGTCACTACTCCCCGCTCCTGCTGGAGCCATGTCTGCACCTCCAACCGGACCTCTGGCCAGCTTTCTCCAAGGACGAGAACCAGTCCCCTCTATGGCCTGAGAAGATGAGCCCCAACCCTTCGCCAGCCCCGCCCCCAGATCTACCCTGTACCCCTCAGCGGATCTCCTTCCGTTCCTTCTCCCCTGCCCACTGTACACCTGCTTCCCACCCAGAAGAGGATCAGCAGCCCCCTCATTCCCTGCCCAGTTCTGGTCAGTAGCGTGGAAATCACTTCAGTTCCGATTCTAACTGAGCCATTTAATCTGGGAGGTGACTCTGTGCTACCCTTTCTCACCCTGGCTGCCCTGTTCCTGCTCTCCACACTCCGGGCTCCTCCACCCTCATCCCGGATCTACTTTTGGAACTCATTTCTGTGTGGCTCCAAAGCGCTTTGCTGGAATTGTGGGGCGGGGAGGGGGGCGGATAAGGTGGATTTGGAATGCAGGGTGGCACAGAGAACCCGAGAAAAAAGAGGGGATGGGGAGGAAGTGGGGTTTGGGAAGTGCAGAAAGCCACTAGGGAGGGGGCAGAGGGCTGAGGCCAGATGGGCATGGACATGATGGAAGGGAGCCTGGTTATCTTTAGCTCACAGGGCAAGGATCAGAGATCTAACCGAGGCAGTGAGAGTGGATTCTTGGATGGGTCACTCTCTGGTTAAGTCTTTGATCTGGGCTGCCAGGGGTCCAGGTAACGGGTCAGGGGTCTGGACAGTGGGTTGGGCAGAGAGACAGGCGACTGGGTAGGGGTCAGGGTCATAGTTTTGGGGCTGGGGAATGGGCTAATGGTGGGTCTGGGAAATGGGGCAGGAAGAGTGATCCTCCGGGGGAGGGGCTTCTCACCTTTCTTGCGTTTCAGCTTGCGCTTGCGCTGCTTATTGACGAAACAGGCGGCCAGGGTGCTGAAGAGGATGGCAGCTGCCAGGAAGCAGATGGTGGCCACAATGCCGGCCAACACAGGGCGGGCTAGTCCTTCCTCCGTCAGGTCGGGTTGCGGGAAGATGTCTGGCCAGAGAGAGGGCGAGGAGGCTGGTGAGCCTTGGGGCAGTTGTGGGATGCCTGCATGCCTCGGGTTCCTCTTCTGTGAGATGGGGTGGCATGGGGGAGGTCTGTGACCCCTCCCCTGCAGGGTACAGAGAGCTGGGACTGAAGAAGTGACTGCAAGGAGAGGGAAGGGTGGACCAAGCCTCCTGCGCCATCGGCCCCAGAGAGCAGCGCACTGTCCCCTGATGTGCCCGGACCTGCCGGACCTCCCGGACCTGCCAGTTCAGCACTCACCATTCCTGTCAGGGCCCGAGTTTGGGATGTGGGAAGGTAGGGAAAGTTGGTGCTGCATTAAAGGAACAAAAGAGCCACCGCTGTCACCACTGCCACTACTGCTATCGCCTGGGTCCCCAGGGTCTATCTTGAGGCCATCCTGCCTCTTTTTTCCATGTTCTCTCCTTCTTCCCTACATTTCTGCTTCCTCCAACCTCGGCTCCGACTGCAGCACCGTAGTCCGAGGGGAAGGCAGCGGGACAGGCAGAGCGAATGGGGGAGGGGGGCTGCCCGGGAACCCTTTGGGCAGCAGGAGGGGGCTGCCCACATACCTTTCTGCCAGAAGCAGGGGGCCACCTGTCCACAGCAACAAGGCACCTGCATGAAGACTGTTTTTAGCTGCCCTAAAACTGACCCCAATCAAGTCTCCCTATACAGATTGACTGGGGGGCCCAGCCGTAGGGCTCGGGGGGGTCAGGCAGGCTAAGAAGACTTTTTTTTGAAGGCTCATATTGAGTTCAGGTGGGTTGCCCACGGGACAGGGGTGGCTACAGGCGTAAAACAGAGCCCCCAAGCTAGTAAATCCCATAGGCACCTCTAGCAGGCCATCCTCCCCAATAACTATGAGTTCCAGTCTCCACACTCCACCAGGCACACCAAGTCTTGAACCAAAGGGGTCACGAAGAAAGGGAAGAAGGCAGAGCACAATTCCAAGTGGGAGAGCCTGAGCCTCAAATACGGAGGAAGAGAGGTGAAGAGTTAGATGGAGACCATCAGCAGATTGTTTTTTTAAAAAGAGGAAGGTTTCTCCACCCAGCAAGTGGTAAATACATTGAATTCATAACCGCAGGGAGCTGGGATGCTGGAAAGATCAGTAGGTTTAAGAAGAGTTTGTATAATTTAAGGTCAGGAGTGATCTGGAGTGGGTTATTTGAGGGATAGTCCACTGTTGCCAGAAGGCTCAAGAAGGATAAAGTGTATTCAGGAAACAGTAGGAGATGTTACCAGAGGGGAAAGTCACCCTGTTCCTCCAGGCATCCCACTTTTAGTGGTGGAGGCAGCAGATAAGCCAGTGGTCTGGCTGAGGTTCAGGACACCCAGCTAGGGCTCTGACATCATTTCTTGGATGCCTAGGAGAGCCTATGTCTCCTCCCCTCATATGTTGGGCTGCCGCAGGATATCAGAAATCAGGAAATTGGGCTGGAAACTGCACGGGGAAGCCACCCACCCACTGCCTGTGGTGTCTAACTCAGAGCTCTGCAACAGCCCAACAAGGTTCTCAGAGTCCTTATCAGTCATTATCGTTCCTGACGGGAATTAAGGTGAGTGCCGCACAAGTGTCAAAAGCACTCAAATCTGAAAGCAGGACCAACTCGGGAAGCCTCGGCTCCCTGACCAGGGCTGGACTGAAGGAGGGGCTTTGGGAGCTGCAGCTCGGGGCCTCAAGGCAAAGGGGGCCCTGAAAAATTGTACAGACTCAGAAAAATAAACGTACACATCTATAGAGTATGATTTCATTTGAGGAAGGAACAAATCTTTTTTACTAGCATGTGCTGTTAAAACAATGTTCAGAAGATCCAAGAGGAACTAGTATAACAGCTATTCTAAAGTGAGAAGTAGGCTATTTTGAATTAAAACTGTTCTCCATGTTTTAAGACTGAAATGTAACCACAGAATGGCTTTATGATCATTAAAAGGCTAGTTTAGTACAACATTAATAGGCTCGATGCCAGGATTGCATCATTTGGTTTCAAATTAGGAAAAAGACTTGTTTTCGGGGACCCAGTGAAATCTAACAGCCCCTAGCCCTCAGGGGAGTTAATCCGGGCCTGACTCTGATGTTCCTGCCAATCCCACTGACAGAGGGCCTTCCTGGGGGTAACGCTGAATGACAGAGGGGAGATGCTATGGAGGTTCCTGCATGGCTGTAGCCAAAGCAGTCGCAGGATTTTCACCCTTGCAGTAATAACAATTGTGGCATTTGTTGAGCGCTTACTATGTGCAAAGCATTATCTAAGCCCTGGGGAAGACACAATATAAGCAGATAGGATACAGTTCCTGTCCCACAAAGGGCTCACAGTCTAAGGGAGTCCCTCTCCCTTGGGTATTTTATTCCCATTTTATAGTTGAGGTAAATGAGGCACTGAGAAGTGAAGCCCCAGGTCACACAGCAGGCAAGTGGAGGACCCAGGTTCTCTGATTCCCCAACTTGTGCTCTATTCACTGGGCCATGCTCGTTCTCAACAACCACAAAAGAAAGCAACCCAGGATATGGACGAAAGCCCCCCTTTATAACTCCAACCCCGACCCTAGAAATATCCTAGGACTCTAGGACTCTGCCTGTCTCAGGGACCGAGGGACAGGCATCAGCATCTGCTGGAGCCCGGTCCACTAGACTCCTACTGCTTTTTTCAGCACCCCAGCAACCAGCCCTAGTTCCTCCCTGTCATCCAACCCCGCCTGCCTCGGGATCCCAGTGACAAGCCTCCACCTTCCTTTCCTTCCCAGGAAACCATCCATCCATCCGCTTCTCTCAGGAGCCCAGCAATAAGGCATCTTCTCAAGAACCTCCCATATCCTCCCCAACTCATCGGTTCCGGGGCTGGGTTTCACGCCCTGGCAGGACTGTACAGGGATAGGGAGTGGGGGGGCGGGTGCTGTGGGGAGAAAAGGGGGGACCCACCTCCTGGAATGCCTCTGTACCAAGACAAAAACCCCAAATCTCTTCAGGGAAGACTTCACTGATGTCCAGAACGTTGCCCAACTCTGGCCATGAAGCCTGGGTTGAACAGACGGTGAAATCGGGATTTGCAAGTACCATCAGTGGCAGCCTGAATTTAACATGGAGGTGATTATCACATCCTTGCCACTGTGATCGTGGCTTAGTGGAAGGCGCACTGGCTTGGGAGTCAGAGGCCATGGGTTCTAATCCTGCCTCCGCCACTTGTCAGCTGGGTGACTTTGGGAAGTCACAACTTCTCTGTGCCTCAATTACCTCATCTGTAAAATAGGGATTAAGACTGTGAGCCCCACGTGGACAACCTGATTACCTTGTATCTACCCCAGCGCTTAGAACAGTGCTTGGCACATAGTAAGTATTTAACAAATACTATCATTATTATTATTATATGCTGGGCAGTATCAACTTGTTTGGCCTCGTTTAGGGACCTACCTGTTAGCTATGTGCCCCTCCCACTCTGTCCCTCAGGTTAGCATCATATACAGCTCTCGCCTCCTATTTAGTGATGGATTCTTGACTCACAATAATAATAATGATGATATTTGTTAAGTGCTTACTTTGTGCAAAGCACCGTTCTAAGCACTGGGGGGAAACAAGGTGATCAGGTTGCCCTATGTGGTGTTTACAGTCTTAATCTCCATTTGACAGATGAGGTAACTGAGGCTTGGAGAAGTTAAGTGACTTGCCCAAGGTCACAGAGCAGACATTTGGCAGAGCCAGGATTAGAACCCATGACCTCTGACTCTTAAGCCCAGGCTCTTCCCACTGAGCCACGCTGCTTCACAACTTCAGGGTAAAGCGGGGTGGGTTTCTCCCTCCCTCTTACACTGTGAACCCCATGGGGGACAGGGATTGTGCCCGATCCGCTTATACTGCATTAATCTCAGCGCTTAACCCAGTGCTCGGCACAGAGTAAGTGCTTCACAAATACCACGATTATTAGCATTAGCAACCTGCCATCTCTGAGGCTCAGAGCCCACGCCTCAGGATCCCACCTGTGTTAGTGACAAGGGTCCCCGCCTTTACTGATCGGGCTGGGGGAGGAGGCCGGAGAAGGAGGCCGTGCCCCACACTGGGCGTTGCATCCTGGATGTCCCGCGGCCGGGATGGGCTGCATTTCCCTCTGGATGCTTCTGTCAGAGGGGTAAGAGGAGGAGGGATTTCCCAGAGGGTGGCTGTGAGAGGGGCAGAGCAGCCCCCAGCACTGACCACCCAGCGCTTGGGTGCCGGAAGAGGAGACCTCACTCAGCCATAAAAACACACTGGGGCCTCTCCTCTGGGGCCTCTCGGCTTTTTCTCCCCAGGTTTTCAGGTTTGTGGCCAAAGAGGTGTGGGGAGAAGCTGGAGGAGAACACGGGCAATGGGAAATGGGCTGGGGAGCTGGGACCAGTGGGCCTGAAGGAAGCAGATGGCCAAGGCCAGGCCTTAACTTTCAAGGGAGGATTATTCCAAAGAAAACATTCTCTTGGAAAAGCTGTTCTCCATCTTCACCGAAGGAAGAACTAAAGGAGACAGCTGTCAATCGCAGCAGGTAAGATCTAGGTTCTCCCCCACCCCACCCCGCCATGAGCGACTTCGCACACCACAACAGATAGGGGACTACCAGGGAGGGTACGGGGTCTTCTTTCTGGGGCTCTTTAAAGCGAGCACCGCCCCCACAGTGATCTGGCCCAGGCTACAGGTTCCTTCCACCAGGCAGGGCAATGGATTAACATTCTAGGATCCTGTGATCTGACTCCGATTTCAATTCAACTCCCGGATCCTCCCTTAAAAATAATAATCACTATGGCATTTACCGAGGGCTTACTAGGTACTAGATGCTGGAGGATCGGTTTGGACACAGTCCCTGTCACACCCGGGGCTGATGATCTGCCTAGCCCCATTTTACGGATTAGGAACTGAGGCCCAGAGAGGTTAAAGAGCTTGGCCAAGATCACCCAGCCAGCCAGAGGCAGAGATGGCACTAGAACCCAGGACTGCTAACTCTCCATCCTGTGCTCTTCTCACCATTTCTATGTAGGAAGCCCCAGCCAGTGGAGTCCCCAGTTGAGCCCTGGTCCCCCAGCTCCCAGGCGCCTGCTCGGGGGAGAGCCACACCCACCTGTGCTGGACACCCCGGCGATGTTGCTGGGTTCGCTGACCAGATCCTGCATGACCGCCAGAACACGGAACTCGTACCAGGTATCCTGCAGCCGGGGAGACCGCAACAGCCCTGGTCGGCCGGCCGCCTGAGCCCAGGGCTGACCACCCGGCGCCAGAGCTGAGATGGAGGAGTCAGAGAGACGACAGAGGGAGGCCTAGGACTGACCGGAGAGACTCACGTGCCTACCTCAGCAAGAGGGAGACTCCAATAAGGCGGGAGGGGGGCTGGGGACTGGAAGGGCTTTTTTATCCCCCAAGCGGTCCCCCTTAATGAGCCAGATGTGTCACTCTGTGTCCTCCCCACCCCAAGAATCAAAGGGATTGTGATTGAGCCCCTTCAGAGGGCAGGCCCTAAGGAGAAAGAGATGGCAAGGTGATCTAGCTAGGCATGAACGAATCATCAGGCCTCAGGTGAGCGGGTGGGCGGGAGCAGGTGATAGTCGAATGCAGTGGAGTTGAAAGGCCTGTGCCTTTCACCCTCGTTTGGGTTTTTCCCACCTGACACTTCTACTCCCTTGGCTTTCCTCAGTCCCTGACATCTTGGGCTGAAGCCCACCCCCTTTATTCATTCAATCGTATTGAGCGCTTACTGTGTGCAAAGCACTGTACTAAGCGCTGTATCTGGATACGGGGAAGTGGGACCGTTTTCTGACCAGCAAACAATAGAGAGATCTACCGCTCTGTGTTAGGCACAGCCAGGCCACTGTCACTGGGGGAGAGGAGAGGTCGTCTGAAACCAGCGGAGTCTACCGTGACCTCACAACCCCTGACCTGCGACAGGTCCTTAGCAAAGAAGTCGCTGTCGGTCCCCAAGATGGCATCGTCCAGGATCTCCCACCGTTCCCCGACCCGGAACTCCATGATGTAACGGTCGATGGGAAAACTGTGATTGGCCGGCGGAAGCCACGCCAACAGGACACCCTGCTGGGTGCGGTTGGCTGTGAGGCACCTCGGTGGGGTAACCAGCACCAGGGGTTCTGGAGTTGTGATCGGGAATGCTGTGAGGAGGTGAGGAGAGAAAAGGAGGTCAGCTGGGAGCCTGGAGTGGGGAATGCCCTCATTTCAGAGGACGATGCCCACCCAAAAGCATCATCCCCTTCGCTCTATGGCTGTCAGCCTCCCACTTCCCCAGAACCCACCCTTGGGGAGCCCGGAGGCGGGGGGGGGGGGGGGGGGGGGGGGGGGGGGGGCGGGGGTGGAGTAGAGCTCCAGAGAAAGGCCACAAAGATCAGCCTTTGGCCGCAGAGTCTCTCCTAGGACACGGTGACACCAAGAAGATCTGATTTTCTTCTGACACTGTTGACCTTGTGAGTGGGAGTTGTTCGTGGGAAAGGGTGATTCTGGGAGGAAACTTGTAAACCCCCCTGCCTGGCCATTCACTGCAGGGAGCTGGGGAGTCACACCTGTCCATCCCCTGGGAAGGTCCCCCTCCACCCCACATCTTCTGGGGTCCATCAGTCAGTTACTGCAGATGAACCCTTCTGGCAACCCCTCAGGCAGGGAGGTGGCTGCGGGGGACCCCAGTGAGGCGAGATGGGCCGTTACTCTCCCTGAAGGTCCCCCGGAGACCCTACCACACAGAGGTTACACAGGGTTGGACAGGAGAAGATGGCCAGGAGGGAGGACGGAGGGCTGGACACAGGGAACGAACCCAGGGAGCCTGAGCCGACTTCCTCGCAAGTCCAGGCTAGAGGAGAGTTGGTGCCCGGACTCACTGACTTCTGGGTCTCAGTCACCCCCGCTCCACAATAAGTCAGTCTGCTGGGCTGGCAGGGGCTCTGACCAGGCCCACCCCTTCCCCTCCCTTACCTAGTGTGTTCACAGTGACCACTTCACTGAAAGAGCTGGTGCCCAGCTTGTTCTGGGCCAGGACGCTGAACTGATACGCCGTCTCTGGTTCCAGTGTGTCCACCAGCAGCCAGCTGGGTCCGGAGGGCACGGGCAGCGACAGCCAGTCATGGGGGCCGAACTGTGCCCGCTTCAGCCTGGCCGGAGAGAAGTGGGTAGAATGGCATCACACCCCAGGATGGGCCCTAGCCCCAGGTTGTTACGATGTTCCTCTCATGGGAAGAGTCTTTCATCAAGGTCTCCTTGAGAAGGCAGGGCCCCAAAGCCCCCCAAGGGCCTGGGACAAGGGGGCCAGGAAGCCAGGGGGCTCGGGGACACAGGGTCAGGAGACCAGGGGGCCACAGGACAGGGGGCTAGAGACACAGGGGGACAGAAGAGGAGTGAACGATCCTCCGGGGAAGACCGATGATCCATCAGAAGGGAGAGCCAGGATCTAAATGTTTCCCCACTTCTCCCAACCCTCTGTCCAAGGGGAGGGAGCAGTTCCCCCCACCCCACAAGAGGAAGACACTCTCCGGTCCACCCCACTTGGCTGCGAAAGAGTTTAGGGCAGGGCCCAGAACTCAAGCATCCTGGCTCCTGCTCTGTCCACCTGGCCACTCCTTGCCAGGAACAGAACTGAAGCTCAAGTAGGGAGTGGCGCAGGAAGGCGGAGAGCCGAGCAGGGGGCCAACCTTGGGTAGAATGGACAGCTTGCAGAATCCACCCACGGAGTCCAAAGCGGCCACTCTGCCCATCACTCTCATGGTTCCGTGGCTGGATCGAGCTTCCCCATCCCTCCCCTGCCCACCCTGCAGGATGCTGCCTAAGTCATTTGAGCTTAGGTAATAATAATAATAATAATAATGGCATTTATTAAACGCTTACTATGTGCAAAGCACTGTTCTAAGCGCTGAAGGGTGCAGGCAAGAACAGCAAGAGGTTGCCAGCCTCCTTTAGCCTCCCCTACACATGGTGCTGCGGGGGATGTTACAGGGAGCCCACCCGGCCAAAAATATGGGTAGATTCAAGAAGGATTTGTATCCACTCATGGACGAAGTTCCCACAACGTGCTGCCTAAGGAAAAGTTGGAGGTCCAGGGGGGCAACCATAGCACCGGTCCGCCCAGGACCCTTTATCATTATTATTATTATTATGGCATTTATTAAGCGCTTACTATGTGCAAAGCACTGTTCTAAGCGCTGGGGAGGTTACAAGGCGATCAGGTTGTCCCACGGGGGGGCTCACAGTCTTAATCCCCATTTTACAGATGAGGTAACTGAGGCCCAGAGAAGTGAAGTGACTTGCCCAAAGTCACACAGCTGACAATTGCCGGAGCCGGGATTTGAACCCATGACCTCTGACTCCAAAGCCCAGGCTCTTTCTACTTTGCCACACTGCTTCTCTTAAGCACCACCACTACGGGCTGGTGAGCAAATCATGGCATTGCTATGAGAAGCAGCGCGGCTTAGTGGCAAGAGCCCGGGCTTGAGAGTCAGAGGGCGTGGATTCTAATCCCGCTCCGCCACTTGTCTGCTGTGTGACCTTGGGCAAGCCACTTAACTTCCCTGTGCCTCAGTTACCTCACCTGGAAAATGGGGATTAAGGCCGCGAGCCCCACGTGGGACAACCTGATTACCTTGTATCTGCCTCAGCGCTTAGAACAGCGCTTGACACATAGTAAGCGTTTACCAAATACCATCACTATTCATTATTATGATTGCTCTGCTCTGGAGGCTCAGCGGCCTGCGTGGCGCTGAGGTGCAGTGGGGCACTGTTGCCGCAGAGGGGCGCCATTGGGCCGCGGAATGGACACAATGGGTTGCGCTGGGCATTGGGATGCTGAGCAGGCCCGGAGGAAAGACTGGGGTGAAGGGAGGCACCCCAGCCTTCGAGAGGAGTGGAAAGTGACAGGGTAACCCCGACGATGAAGCAGGGAGCAGAATCCCAACCTCAAGCGACAGGAGAGCTGGCCAGCACCAACCTCCTGCAGAGAGGGAGGCTGAACCCACGCTCCCTTCACTGCTCCCCGAATCCAGGCCCGTGCCCCAATTCCTCCACCCCCTCCCCGATGCCCCCGCTGACGCTCTGGGATCTTCGGGCTGACTAGCGGCTCCAAGAAGGGAAAGGGTAAGCGAGACGGCGGCTGGCAGTGCCCGGGCAAGCAGGAGGCCCCAGAGCAGCACCGGCTGGGCCTCGGGGCGCCCACAGGCCAGGCCTCTGGCCTCCGCTGGTCCGGCCGGGCCCCCGGGACCCCCCGCTCCCATCCATCCTCCCCAACCCCCCTTCCCGGCCATGCCTGGGCTCCCAGAGAGATGGCGGCACAGGCGAGGAGGAAGCAGCTGGGAGCCTCTGCTAAGGTAAGGGGTGCCTGAGGAGGAGGGAAGAGGGTGGAGAGAGCAGGGAAGAGGAAGCAGGGAGGAGGAGGAGGGGGGGGGGGGGGCGTGTCCTCAGGCTCAAGGACACGTTCCATCACGCAGTGGCGGCGGCGGTGGCGGTGGCGGCAGCAGGCTCCATGCTCAGAGTGGGGGCGGCGAGGGAGGGGGAAGCAGGGAGAGGGGCTGGGGTTCTGCTCCTATTCTTCTCCCCTCCCCATTTCCTCACTTCCCTCACAGCCTGCCCACCCCGTGGCTGAGGGCCCAGCCTCCAGACCTTACACAGTTGGGCGACCAAGGCTAACAGCCGCCTTCCAGGGGCCCAATTATGGGGAGATACGGAAATCAAGACTCAGAAACCTGGGCAGGAGGACCAAGGCCGCGGCCAAGGCAGAGGAGGTCCCCCCTTCCTGGGGGCGGGGTTGCCGGGAATAGGGTAGATAACCAGCAGGAGACAGGCCACCTCTCCAGGTTCCCTGGGGGCCTGCAAAAAGCCTGGCAAGTTGCGGAGAAGGAAAGGGGAAAGGCAGGCTTGGGGAATCTTCTGGGAGATCCTGCTAGGAGACTGGGGTCGGGGAAGAGGGAAGCTGCATCCTCTCTCTCTTTCTCGGTTAGCCACTGGGATGCTGCAGCTTCTTTTTCCGTGATCCCCTGGGCCCATGACCTCACTTCCTGGAGCCATGTAGAGAAGCTCCTCAGGACTTAAGGTGCCCAGGGTGAGAGGTATGGGAGATATCCAAGAGAAGCAGGATTGGACCAGCCTGCTTCCTGCCCCAAGTTGGCCACTCCCCTTGGGCCCAGGCATGGGCTGGGCAGTCCCGGGCACGATGCTGGACTCCGGCCAGCGTGGGCAGAGGGAGGGCCGGAGGCAGGCCTGGCCTAGGCCACTAGGGTTCCTGGGCTTGAAATGGGCCAGGTGGTCTCGGATCCCGGGAGCCCGGCAGGGCCGCAGACAGGGCCAGGTTCTCCTGTGGCCCAGAGCAGATGACCGGGTCTTGGTCTTGGACCAAGCCATCTGGCCTGAAGGCGGTAGGGGTGTAGCCCAGAGAGTGGACCGGGGGCCAGGCTGAGAAGCGGGAAGGGCAGGATCTTGGAGTCAAAACCGTGCAGGGCTCTCCAGGCCCACAGCTCCACCGTCAAGCATCCTCACCTCACCTCGCCCCACTCTGGTGCCAGCACCCCTCTCCCTCCCTGCTGCTCCCTGTATCCTTCCTCCCCCTCCCTTCCCACTCCCACCCCCGCCTTCTCCGGGCCTTTCCAGAGAGCCAAGATCCTGGCCTGCTGGCAGTGCGGGGCCGAAAGGGAGACGATGAGGCACAGAGTGGGCAGGGAAGAGAGGGAGGGGCCAGAGAACAAGGAAATGGAAGGGAAGCGCAGGTCAGTCAGAAGAGGCGGCACCACAGGAGGTTGCGGACCGTCACGGGAGATCGGTCCCGAGCTCCCCAGATTGCCTAGGATTGAGGGCCACCAAGCCCAGCCTTACTGCCTGCCCCCCAGCCACCTCACTCCCACCCTGGCCGGTATGGTCCGGATGGCCACTTCCCCTTGGGCACGTCCCAGCCCAGCCCTTCCCACTCCAGACCGGGCCAACCCCGATCCCATCCTCCCACCCCGAGCACTGCCTGGGGTAAGAAGGGCAAAGAAGCAGAGAGCAAAGCATGCTGGGAGGACTCACAGAGGGCCGTACCAAACTGAGAATGTCTGCTCGTATCCGCCGTCATAGCCAGGCTCCCAGGACACGTTGGCCGTTGTCATGGAGACCAGGACCCGGACGCTGCCGGGGGCGTGGGGACTTGTGCCTAAGGGTCACAAGAGACCTCCAGCTGCCGGACAGGGCCGGGCAGAGGAAGTCCTCGCCTCTGCCCCGCACGTCTCACTCCCTGGCTAGGTCTCCACGGAAGGAAAAGCTTCTTTCTTCACCCAGTGAGGGGTCAGTGTCCCAGTTCTTTCCCGGCAGAAATCTGCCGGTCGGAAATCTCAGGAGGCTCAAGAGGGGTTTGGATGAGGCCCTAACCTGCTACTAGAGAGAAAGCTAGGAGTGGAAAAGGGAAAGAGAGTGGTGGGAGCCTCATTCCTACCCATGAGGCTGTACGTCCAGACTGTGGCCTCCTCCCCAGGTCCACCAACCGCTCGGGGCCACTGTCCAGGACTGAAGGCCGGGACAGGCAGATGGACCACCAGTCCAGCCCAGGTACGGCACCGATCAAGGACCTGGGTCTACGACTGGAGAGTCAGAGGCAATGCCGCTGACTGGGGAATGTCTTTCTGGGATTCGACGGCCTGGGCCAGGTAATCATGCATGCCCCACAGGATATACAAGCCCTCGTGTCCTTGTTGGGAAAGTCAGACCCTCTATGGCTCGTGCTCCCACACCTCTCTCCTGCCCCTCCACCTTGAAAATGCACCAGACAGAGCGCACCCTGCCACATCTCTTTCTCTTTCTGCCCGTGTTTCCTCCACCCAATTTTTCTCAATCTTTTCTCCAGCCCTCCAGGCTTCTCCCAGCCACTGTCCCCCACTGACTGTGGACACCCCAACAACCCTTTTTCTCTGCCTGGGCCCCACTACGGTGCTCCCTCCTACAATCCCCAGGCCTCTGCATGGGTCCCACCTCTGCTGCTTCCCAATAATCCCCAGGACCCTGCTCGGACCCCACCATACTACCCCTCCCCAACAATCCCTGGACCCCTAACCAGGCACCCCCTTAGCACCCCTCTACACAAACCCCAGCCCCCTGCCACGATCCCACCATGGTGCCCCCCAAAATCCTCAGAAACTCCCACCGTATCCCCCAACAATCCCCAGCCCCCTGCCAGGGTTTCACCATGGTGCCCCCCTGACAATCTCCAGGGCTCCATCATGGTGCCCCCCTAAAAGCCCCAGCCCCCTACCAAGACCCCACCAGGGTGCCATCCCCAAATCCCCAGCCCCCTGCCAGGATCCCTCCGTGGGACCCCAAGAATCCCCAGCCACGGTGCCCTACCGATGACAGTGAGGTGGGTGCCGGCAGTGATGCTGGTAACCACGTTTGTAGCCACGCACTCCCATTCGCCATGATCGTCCTTGCTGAGCGCACGGAACTGGAGGCTGCCGCTGGGCAGGGTATTGTGCTTGCTTCTGCTAGGCTTCCCTACCTTAGGCAAACAAGGGGGCGAGGAGGAGGAGGGAGAGGAAGGGGAGAACGAGGAGGAAGAAGGAGAGGACAAGGCAGATGAGGAGCAGGAGAATGGGGCCGAGAGGCGGGGAGGAAAGCAGGACAGGGCAGGGAGGGAAGGAAGGAGAAGCCACCAACCATCTCAAGTACTCACGTCTGTCCCTGTACAAAATGTGCTGCCCTTGAGATCTTTATTTTGTAAGTATAGTTACGTCAACTCTTAATTACCTGCAAATGGATCATGCGCCATGTAGATTATCTGCATTTTTTAAAGCTCTCGCCTCTGGTGAGCCTGTCTTCCCTCCGACCTTTTCCCAGCCACCAGTCTTCACAGACCTTACAGCAAACTCATTCTTGGAACAACTGCCCAAGGCTTCTGCTTCCCAATCCTCAGTCAGGCCCTTGAGCCACCCTTCCTCCATCTCCTCTGTCCCACAACTTGGAGCGGCCCACACGGCCGCCTCCGATTTCTGTGATCCACTCCACTCCTCCCCACCCCAACTGTGTCTGGGTATACCAATCAACGGTATCTATTGAGCACAATGGTATTTATTGAGCACTTACTGTGTGTAGAGCATTTATTAAGTGTCCGGGAGAGTGCAGTGTATTCCCTGTCCACAATGAACTAACGGTCTTGAGGGAGCTTACGGTATTTATGGGTATGTGTGTGAATGTATGTATGTTTGTCTTTTCATCCCCATCAGATTGGAAATCCTGTCTCTGGCCTGGAACTCTCTCTCTCTCTCTTCATAACCGACAGATGATCACTCTCCCCACCTTCAGAGCTTTATTGAAGGCACATCTCCAAGAAGCCTTCCCCA
Source organism: Tachyglossus aculeatus (assembly GCF_015852505.1). Classification (NCBI taxonomy): domain Eukaryota; kingdom Metazoa; phylum Chordata; class Mammalia; order Monotremata; family Tachyglossidae; genus Tachyglossus; species Tachyglossus aculeatus. Next base: position 71,181,387 of record NC_052076.1, read on the forward strand.
AATAGGCCCTCATTTCCTCTTCTCCCACTCCCTTCTGCAACGTGCTTGCACTTGGATCTGCACCTTTTATTCACCCCTCCCTCAGCCTCAAAACACTTGTGTACATAACCGTAATTTATTTATATTAATATCTGTCTCCTCCTCCTCTAGACTGTAAACTTGTGGGCAGAGAATGTGTCCACCAACTCTGTTATACTGTATTCTCCCAAGCGCTATTACAGTGCTCTGCACAGCGTAAGCACTCAATAAATACTACAGACTGAAGCCCTTGAGGGAATGGCTCCTGAATCTCCTTCTCAGTTTCGCTCACTGGCTCTCCCTCTGCCTCTCACCCTCATACTGTGGTCAGCCCCTGAGGCTCTGTTCTGGACCTCCGTCCCCTCTCCCTCTACACCCACTCTCTCGGGGAGCTGCTCCACAAACTTGGCCTCAGCGACCAACTCGACGGGGATGACTCCCAAGTGCTTAGTACAGTGCTCGGCACACAGTAAGTGCTCAATAAATACGACTGAATGAATGACTCCCAACTCAATCTCTCTAGCCCATATCTCTCATCTGAACTGCATTCCGGCATCTCCTCTTGCCTCCACACAGAAGGACTGCCGGCTCCTCAAACTCCACACGTCCAAAACAGAACTCCTCATGTTTCTCTTAAACACACTCCTTCTCCTCTCAACTTCCCCCATTTCAGTTGAAAATACACCACCATTCTCCCTGACCCAGAAGCCCACAACCATGGTGTCACATATTCGATCTAAGGCCAAATCTCGTGGGTGCTTTCCAACCCAACATCTCCCCGATCAGCCCCATCCTCTCGGCCCCAACGATTACCACCCTTGTACGAGTTCTGGTCATAACGTGGCTGTGCTTCTGTACCAGCCTTCTCGATGGTCTCCCTGACTCCAGCCTCTCTCTGCTCCACTCTAAACTACACGCTGCTGTCCGACTCATCTTCTTGAAGCATCACTCGGCCCACATCTCTCCTTCCCTCCGAACCTACCACCGACTCACCTCCGATTCTCCCGGCTCCATCCCCTCCCTGATGCTGTTCCTCCAGATTGGAACTCCCTCCTTCCCCAAATCCATCAGACCAAAGCTCTCCCCACATTCAAAGCCCTCCTGCAAACTCACCTCCTCCCATAAGCTGTTCCCAACTAGTTCCCAGCCATATTAAGCCATAACCCAGCCCTAAAACTTGTGAACTTGTTGCAACCATCCTCAGCACTTTTGTACATATGTTTATTTAAAAGTACATTTCACTGTTTATCGTGAACTCTCACTTGTCGATGTTTTTGTGTTTATCTCACCTGTTAGAATGTAATCTCTTTGTGGGCAGGGAAAGTGGCACTTCTGGGCTTTGGTTTTCCCAAGGGTTTACTACAGCCCATAGCACTTAGTGGGCACTCAATAAATATTAACTCAACTACTACTGATCTTTCTCAAAAACTCCCCTCCACACCCAACACAGGGATCTGCACATAGCGGATGCTCGACTCTCGACTAAGTGATTGGCGGCCACTCTAGAAGAATCCCAACCCAAGCAGAAGAAACCCAGAGCTACACGCCAGGAAATTCTGCTCCTTGTCCCACCCCATCCCACCCCCTCCCTCCACCATCCACAGCTGTGCCAATCCAACCACCATCCCCCATCTCCCAGGCTGCAGGCCCTTGACCTCCCAATTCGACCTTGGGCTGGAATCACTTGCAAGCCGGTGACCCTTCCATCCAGGCCCTCCCTCTGAGGTCTGAGCCGGTGGGTACCTTTCTCCAGGTGATGACGGGGAAGGGGTCTCCTGCAGCGGCACAGGGGATAAGAATCTCCCTGCCGGCTTCCTGCCTGTACTCCCAGCCTGGTAGCACCGTGAAATAGGGTGGGTCCTGCGGGAAGAAAGAGGGGTCTAGGCCTGTTTTGGTCTGGGGGTCCATTCCCCAGGGGATCCCACATCCTTTCCGATGCCCGGGACCAGCCGCCCTCCGCCTACCCTCTTTCCCCGCAAGCACCCTGGCTGTCCTAGATGGCCGTATTGCAAATTAGCCCCAGCCCGCAGACCCAGGGCCTGCAAACGGCCAGCTATGGGAAAGAAAGAAGTTCAATAAAAATGACAAACTGCCTTTAGTAAGAGAAGGGAGAGGTGGCAAAATGCTTGCAGGCTGGTGGAGCTGTGGAATACACATATAAACATGACAGACTGAGACAGTCTGGTAAATAATTTTATGTTTCACTCCCCCACTACAGTGTAAACTCCCCATGGTCAGGGAACATATTATTTCGTTATTCTGAACTTCCCAAGTTCCTAGTGCAGTACAGTGCACCAAATGGGAACTTATTAAATGCTGCTACTATGATTACTACTGCTACTATTAACTACAAACAGGAAAAGAGACAAAGACAGAGGCACAGAGATACGTGCATGGAAGGACACGAAGATTGATGCCAAAACAAACGCACAGAAATGGCAAACAAATGGAATTCATTCACTCCCACAGGACGCCGTTCAGTTGAGGACACCAGGAAGTTCAAGAGGGGTTTGGGTCCATTTACAGACAGGAGTTCCTTGATGGTTGGTGGGTAGAGAGGAGAGTTGGGGTGTTGGATGGTCCAGCCATGAGGACGGCTGTCCAGGAGAGCAACCATCACACGGTTCCTCCGAGCGAACTGGTGCCCACGTTGGAGATAGAATCATGGGCAGGGTGGACCACTGGCTATGGTCTTATGCTCTTATTAAAGACATACACAAACACACACACATACACACAAACGCACAGGCGTAGGGTTACAATGGCATAAAGACACTCAGCGGTGCGCACGCAAACACACACATTCATTCATTTCATTCAATCGCATTTATTGAGCGCTTACTGTGTGCAGAGCACTGTACTAAGCGCTTGGGAAGTACAAGCTGGCAACATGTAGAGACGGTCCCTACCCAACAGCGGGCTCACAGTCTAGAAGGGGGAGACAGACAGCAAAACAAAACGTATTAACAAAATAAAATACCAACACACAGACCAACACACGAGGCCCTGATGGCCCTTTACCTTCAGGACCAGCCGGGCGGGGGCGGACTGGCCCATGGTTCCCAGGGTATTGTAAGGCACACAGGTATAAGTGCCGAGAGCTTCCTCCGTGGCCTCCTCGATGCGGATGGAGCCGTCCTCCATCAGGGTCCACCCCAGGATCTGGGGAAGCAGCCGGGGTGGAGGGTTGAGGAGATAAGCCACGACGAGGCAGGCCGCCATCCCTGCCGTCCCCTTCTCTCACCCAGCCAGGGCCCAAAACCCTTCAGACACAAGTCATCCCCAGACCGGGACCCTACGCCAGGGCTGATCCCCGCCTCTTCAGGCTCCTGTCGGATCCACCTGGGGCCTCCGCTCCCTGCCCAGACTGGCTCCGGGCTTCCCAGATGAGTCCCACGGTCTGCCCTGCCCCTGACACTATACTGCCTCACCCTAGCGGCCCTGAGGAAGGAGAGAAGAAGAGGGAGGGAGATGCCCCTGGAGGGCCGGAGGTGGGGCAGCCCAGGTTCCCCTAGTGAGGGAAATCAAGGCTTGGAAACTTCCCTGGTGAGCTGTGCACCAGGTCTCCCCATCCCAGTGGCCCAACTCCCCCCTCAACCTTGCCCCTTCCCTTCCTGCCACCCTCCGCCCTCCCCAGGGTGCCATCCTCCTCACCTTCTCAACCTGCAGCGGGCGGCCGTCTTTGTTCCACTTGACCAGGGTGGCAGGCGGCTCTGCGTCCACCGGGCAGCGGATGTAGCCGTGGATGCCCACCGGCACGTAGATGATGGGCGGCATGTTGAGGACGCGGGCCGGGTCTGCCAGAGGGAGGAGAGCTGGGACCCCCTAGGGCCCTGAGCGGGTCCTGGGCACCCCTGCCACCCACCCTCAGCATCAGCCAGTGCTGTACCCCATCCTCGGGGATTCAGCCGAGCAAGCCACAGCCCGCTCACCCCGCCACCCCATGGATTTCTGTCCCCTGGTTCTGCGACACCCACTCGCCCACTCCCTCCCTCCAACCCACTCTTCTTCCCCTTTCTCCACTGCCTCAGCCAACCCCCTCAGGCCACCTGCCCAGCTCCAACCCTCAGTCCCGATGTCCACACGAGTCCAGCCATGTTGCCAAATGGGGAGCTGCCCTCATCCCCAGCCCCTCTATGCCTCAGTTTCTCTTCTTCTGCCAGAACAATAACAACAATAACAATAATGGCATTCATAAAGCGCTTACTGTGTGCCAAGCACTGTTCTAAGCACTGGGGAGGTTACAAGGTGAACAGGTTGTCCCATGGGGGGGCTCGCAGTCTTCACCCCCATTTTACAGATGAGGTCTCTGAGGCCCAGAGAAGTGAAGTGACTTGCCCAAAGTCACACAGCTGACAAGTGGTGGAGCCGGGATTTGAACCCATGACCTCTGACTCCAAAGCCCGGGCTCTTTCCACCGAGCCACGCTGAGAGGACAACAGAGACACTTCTAAGCCTGTCGGCCGAAGGCGAGCAGGAGGAGAGAGCAGGATGGAATCCTGTCTGCTGGGCACAGTTTAATCCTCAGGTGCTGTGTGATGTCAGATGACTCACACCCCCTCTCTGGGCCTTCTAAAATATAAAATGGGCAGGATGAATGAAAGCATTTTGAAACGCTTTGAGCTCCATAGGCAGTTTCTCTCTATAAATACCAGGGTAATGAGCTGCAGGGAGCTAAGCTCTCTCTTTTTACATTGATAGTGTTTTTTCTCCAAGGTCCTCAAAGGGGTTATAAATGGGAAATACTCTGAATGCTGTTTTTTAGAGAATATAAAAGTCCTCGTATCTCCTTGGTATAAACCGCACCCCCCTGGGTTCTCTTTGAAGACAGGAAGGGGAAAAGAGGGGAGGGGGACAAGGCGGGGGGGGGGGGGGGATCATTGCTCCATGTTTCGCAATGCAAGGAGCGGTACAAGCTGACTCCATCTTTGCTGTTCAATTCCCCCCAGTGCTCCCAGTCTCCCCACCACTGGCTGGCCCGGGGGTTCCGAGGTGACCAAGCTCTGCTAGGGGTGCCGGCAGTGATTAGAGAAACTTGTCTCTAAATGATGCTCCCCCAACTTCCTTAACACCCCCTGAAAGGAGGGAGGCTTGTCTCCTCCATCAGAAGCAGCTGAAGGCAGAGCTGCCAACCGGTGATGTGTCGCACTTTGCACCAATTCCCACGGGGTGATGTTGCCTCTTCCTCTTGAAAACTCCCTAGAAAGGATCGGCAGTTCCAGGGGCCAACAGGTTTCTGCACCACACCCCCATCCTCCCTGCCTCAGTGATATTCGTTGAGCCCTTATTGTGTGCCAAGCACTGTACTGAACGCGGGGATAAATTCAAGATCATCAGGTCCAGTCCCACACAGGGCTCGCGGTCTAAGGTGCAGGGAAAACAGGTGCTGACCACCCATTTTACAGAAGGGAAACGGAGGTCCAGAGAAGTTAAGTGACCTCCCCAAAGTCACACAGCAGGCAAGCAGTGGAGCCGACTTTAGAGCCTGGGTTCTCTGACTCGGAATCTCAGGCCCAGGCTCTTTCCACTAGGGCACATTGCTTCTCTCGGCTTCCAGGCGCCAACCTGCTTTCCCCTGCTCCCCAAGAAACCCACTCTGGGCAAGTCCCTCAAGCTCTCTGGGGTGAACGGGGATAATAACCTCAGCCTCTCTCTGCTTCACAGGGACGGCGCATAAGGCCAGCCGAGATGGCAGATAGACAAAAGGCTTTGGGGAAATAACAGGCCGCACTCTCCATCTGAGGTACCGCTTTTCTCCTAACAACTTCCAGGTTTCATTTCGAACGCCGTGGTCCCCCTGAGCCTCCGAGAGAGCCCAGCTTTCCAAGACCAGAGCCGTTCTCTACGCCAATGCGAGAATGACAGAGCAGGCCTGCCAGCGGTGGCAACGCAGGAAGCCTTTTGTTGCCTGAGTGATGGGAACATCCTCGAGTCTAAAGGAAAGAATTAATCCACGTTAGTCATCTTTCTCCCTGCTTTCAGCACAGCTTTGCCTGCCAGAGGGAAGGAGAGGCAGGAAGGCGCTCAAGTCTTGAGATGATCAAATTGAATTATTGTAATCAGACTGAAATCCTGGATCATTCTTAGTTGGGGAGGGGAAGACGGGGAAGCTTGGATTTTATAAACGCCAAGAGCCGGAGGACCCGGGGGCTTTCGTCATCAGCTTAGAGCCGACAGATTTAAGGCACTCAAACAACTCTCTCCCTCCCACCTAACCTCCCTCATCTACTATAACCCATACTGTACACTTCCTTCCCCTAACACACGTTGTCCCTTGATCTTCTCTACGTTGCCACCGACCCCTAACCCACGTTCTCGTTCAGGCCTGGAACTCCCTACCCCCTTCAACCTCCCCTAAGAGGCCTTCTCAGGCTAAGCCTTTTATTTCCCCTATCCACCCTCCCCTCTAGGTCGACCATGCACTTGACCGTGGACCCTTTGAGCACTCTGATACTCCCCCCAGGCCCACAATAATCATGTAAATATTATATACTCTACTATTTCACCTATCTGTAATCAATTTTAATGTCTGTCTTCCCTGTACCCTAAGGTTAAGCGCTTCGTACAGTGCTCTGCACACAGAGCTCAATAAATACGATGAATGAATGAATGAATGAATGTACACTGTGAACTCCTCATGGGCAAGGATGGCATCCACCAACTCTGTCGCGTTGGCACACAGTAAGCGCTCAGTAAATACCATTGATTGATCGAGTGATCGATCGGCACAGAGGCCGCCACCTTCCCCTCTTGCCCGAGCCCCCAGGCTGAGCTACCTCTGGGGCCAGGCATGCTGCCAAGGGAGGAGGAGAGAGAGGGAGAGGGGTAGGAAAGGAAGGAGAACTGCGGGAGGTGGGGTATTGATCCTCAGTTCAATCAACAGATCCACAGAAGGCAGGACTGCAGCACCGCTAGGTCCTGGCCCTTCCTTCCCAAAGCCTCTCGGCTCAGTTTCCCCGAAGGCCCCGTGGAGCGGCGGTACCTGCCAGGGCTTGGGGAGTTGGCACTCCGGGCGCTCTCCCACAGCCCGACAATCGGGCTGTCCCTGCAGGCCCAGACTCAGTCACTGGCCAGGGAAGGTATTGGAGAGACGCCCTTTCCTCCCTGCCACTCCCAACATCGCCCTCGGCAACTTGTCACAGCTGTACCCTCCGATATCCCTCTTAAAGACCCACAGTGCCATTCGGCCTGAGACCTGCCTGGCCCCAGCTTTGACCTCCTCATCCCAAAGGGTCCAGGCCTCCCTCGGGCCCTTGCCCCAACTCACACTGCACAGTCAGGTACGCGGAGGCTGACGGGGAGCGGCCCAGACTATTGCTCGGGACGCAGGTGTATTTCCCCGCATCCTCTGGCTTGACTCGGAAGATGATCAAGGTCCCATCGATCAGGATCCGCACCCGCAGCTTCAGGTCACTGAGACGGAGGGAAGGGGGAGAGTGGGATGGAAAGAGGGAAGAGTAAGGGACAGAGGACAGCGCGTGGGGCCTCCTGCCGGAGCAAGGCTTCAGATCCGTGGAGAATCCTCCCTGGGGCCGGGTCATCGTGCTAGCGGGTGAAGCCGGGCCTGGACCTAATGCGGAAGGCTTCTCCGGCACCCTGTAATCTCGCCATCCCTGCCCTCCCACATGGCCCAGCGGCAGACACGGCCCATCTTCTGACTGGAGCCCACACGGAACCGCTAGGGGTTCGTGCCCGAGCCCCGGCGGGGAGGGGGGTGGGGAGGAGGGCGCTAGGGGCTGGGCATTTTCTAACCAGGGCAGAATCGAGACCCTCTGTCGACCCCCAGGGCCCGGGGCCAGGGGCCCGGAGGCCAGGAGAGGCCTAAGCCGCTTACTTCTGGAAGTAGACATTCACATCCTGCCAGTACCAGGTATACGTCAGGTTGCCCGGATACGCCTCGGCTCGGCAGGTGAGCAGGGCATCCTGGGATATGTTGACGGTGATGTTCTCAGGAGGGGAAACAATGAAGGGGGGCCCTGGGGGAGTCGAGGACACAAACAGTTACCTCAGCCGTGGCACGGGAGGAGGAGACCGTGGCCCGGAACCGGGGCAGGGAGCCAACGGTGGCTCCTCGGGCCCAGACCCTGGCCAGCCCTCCTGCACCAAGACCACCTGGACACCGTGGGCAGGGGAGAGGAGAGGGGAGGGGTGGGGGACGCTGGGCCCCCTACGCGGTTACAGCCAGGTACCCCAGGCCCGGCCCAGTGTGTTTCCCTCGTTGCTCAACCAGATGGCGAGGTGACCAGCGGGACCACCTCTCCCGTGTTGCCCACCCGTCTCACAAGAGCACTGTGCCTGCCAAGGGCAGAGACGCTTTGGAGACTTGAGAAACGATTATTGTGATTCTCATCGCTGGGCTCTCCGACCATCTACGCCGGCTCGGAATCTGTCCAGAAGAGACCCCATCCCCGCAGCACACCCTCTCTGACTCTGCCCCCACCGTACCCCCTCTGGCCCCTGCTTTCATTCCGTCCCACCTACTCCCTTCCCCCCAGCCAAGGACCTTGTCCATTTAAGGCCGGAGTTCGGCTGCCAGACTGGCAGAGGAACCCTGATCCACTGCTGGCAGGCAGCAAAGGTGGAATGGGGAGAAGCCAGGGGAAGGGAGAGATGAGCACGGGGAGGACTTTGCCAGTCCCTGGCCTTCCTCCGCTGACCAGGCCCCTCCTCCCCACCGCCTCCTCTTCCCCGTCCCTGGCTAAAAGGACTGTGAGGAGCAGAGTTCTGGCACACTGCACTCTCTCTCTCTGGCCCCAGGACTGGGAGTCAGGAGACCTGAGTTCTACTCCCAGCTTTGCCACTTGCCTGAGTAACCCCAGCCAAGTCGCTTAGCTCCTCTGTGCCTCAGTTTCCTCATCTGTAAACTGGGGATAAGGCATCTACCCGCCCTTCCTCCCTCTTAGACTGAGCCTCATTTGGGATGGGGACTGCCCAGCCTGATTATCTTGCATCTAATCCCACTTCTTAGCACAGCTGCCAGACACAGTCAACACTTTCAAAATGCGTAATTGTCTAAAGTAACTGTTCTAGATTCTGAGGCCCAACCTCGGATCTGCTTCTCAAACACTGAGGGACTGAGGGAGACCCCCATCCATTCCTCTGCCCTTCTCTGACCCAGGTGCCTCTGGCTAGGCCCGATCCGCTCGGGCCCAGAGAAAAGTCCCGGATCTCCACCCTGATTCTGCAGCCCCGAATCCTGCCAGCTGTTCGGCCTTAATGTTATTTAAACGTCTGGGGTTTGGATCTAATTTCCGGCTTTACTTATTGATGCCAGCACTAATGGACGGGCAGAGGGAGTGCACTCCTCTCTTGGGGGAGGCAGCTTCTGACAGAAAGACAGACAGGCAGACAGGCAGACAGGCAGGCAGGACATAAAGAGGGGCCGGGGGCAGACTCTCCAGCTCCTCCCGGAAACGCTCAAGCTCTCGTCCAGCCACACTACCCAGGTCCAGACATCCTCCCTCCCTCTCTGCCCAGGGAGCGACAGCATGACAACAGAGTGTCTCAGCGGGGGCCAACCGGGGGCCTGTCTGGGATGGCCAGTCCAGCTCAGCGCGCGGCTGATTCCAATACCAGGCGGACCAGACCCGCCACGACCTGACTCCGGGAGCACCCTAGGCTGCCCAGCCCAGGATCCTGGCGTCCCTGCTGGTCTCCAGACACCCAATCGAGGGGGGGAGGCGGGGAGGGGTCTTTGCTGACGGGGGGGCAGCCAGGCCAGCCTGCCCACCTCCGCGTCCCTGCCAGTGGAAGGAGGAAGCTGAGCACCCAGGCGTCACCTTGGACAAGCAGGTGGGTGGTGTGGACCGCCTCTCCCTGGATGCTGTAGGCCCGGCAGGTGTAGGCGCCCCTGTCGTCCCGGCTTATAGATGTCACCGTCAGGCTCCCGTCGCTCACCTGGGAATGGAGAACAGACGGCTCTGAGCGCCAAGTGCCCAGCGAAGGAGGGAGAAAGGGAAGCCGGGAGGGAGGCCCAGAAACGCTCCCCACCCTCCTTCCACAGAGGACTGGACTGTGAACTAGTTTTCAAACTCCACATTTCCCTAAGGTGATTTTCTATCTGGCTCCTTGCAAACTAGAGCTGTGTCCATCCCCTACCCACATGCCCTGCCCCTGCCCTCCCGGGGCCCCCTCCCACATCCAGGAGCGGGACTGAGACACGGGGACTGGGGAGGGGTTTCAGCCGGGGATGGGGTCACCTGCTCACCTGGTATTTCCCACTGGCCCCAAGGAGCGTGCCTTCCTTGAGCCACGTGACAATTGGCTTGGGGTTGCCGAAGGCTGTACAGGTCAGGGTGATGCTGCCGCCCTCCTTGGCCTCGATGTACTGGGGGGGTGTTTCTGTGAAGGTGGGGGGTGCTGCGGGGAGAAGCAAAGGCGTAGCTGATCCGGCCAGGCTGGCGGTGCCCGTGGGCCTTTGGTGCATCTGGAGCCGAGGCTCACGGGACACTCATCCTACAAAGCGCACACCCCTCTAAGACACAGCGCACCGCTCCTGTCCCGGGGTCAGTCATCCATCCCTCAGGGCCCAAGACAATGGTGGAGTCGCCCTCCGGGATCGACCCACGAGCCTCGGTCTGCCCACGGAGACGTTGAAACCGAGAACTTGCCCCAGGGAAGCCAACAGCACGCTGGTGGTTTGTGCGGCGCCGCTCTTATTCTCTCATTCCTGCCAGTCGTGTTCCCGCTGAGGCAAGAGCGCAACAAGCAAGAAGAAGAACAGGGGTGCAGCACAGTGCAGCGTGCTCCCAAGAATTATCCATACGAAACCCATTTACGCTCCACCCAGAGCATATCCAGGGCACCCAACGTACAGATATGGCACCTACAAAACACAAAACACAGCACATGCAAAACCTGGCACACTGCACATAACACATCCAAAACATGGCACACAGCACACAAAAAACATAGTATATAGCAAACCCAAAACACAGCCCACAGATATGGCACACAGGACACAAATTATGGTACACAGCACCCACAAAACACGGCACATAGCAAACCCAACACACACAAAACATGGCACACAGCACAGAGACATGACGAACAGTACACATATCACATGTCCAACTGACCCTCCAGTGTACACATTGGAGCATACACTCACCCACACCCACACACTCACTCCGCTCCTAACCAAACCTTTCCCAGAGACAGCCCCCAACTCCTAGGGGTGCTAACAAGCCTCCCACCCACCAGAGCTGCTGGGCAAAGGTGCCCAATGCCCATCTGGTCAGCTGTCCACCTCCCGCTTCAGCTGGCACCACCAAACCCAACTCCGCCCCAGACCCATGACCCGGTCCTCCCCAGCCCCCTTCCCTGGCTCCTTCTAAACTCTCCCCTCATTATGTGTGTTGTTGGCCTCTGAGTTTGGATTAAAGTGCTATCCTGCTCTGATATTCGTCTTTAGGGTGGCTCACTCTCATTTGATGGAGCAGCCTGAGAAGGTAATCCAGTCAGTAGCCAACAGTGGGGTAGTTGAGAGTGGACCCCCTGGGAGGGGAAACCCTTGGAGACTCAGGCCCTCAGGGAGCTCTGGACCCAGGGCTGCTTGAATGATGGGAACAGACCCAGTGCCCCCAGGGTAATCAGTCAGAACTCCATGGTAATGCCCACCAAATCAGTCATTCAGTCATTCATTCATTCATTCATTCATTCGTATTTATCGAGTGCTTACTGTGTGCAGAGCACTGTACTAAGCTCTTTGGAAGTACAAGTTGGCAACATATACCCAAGGGTCCGTAAAGACCATCGCCTGATGGTCCATTGGAAAAAAGATTAACCCTGGCCCTAATCCATCCCAGTTCTCTAACTGTAGCCCTAACAGTAACCCTAACTTTGATCCCAAACCTAACTATGACCTCAGCCGTTATTCTAATCCTAACTCTAATCGTAACCTAAACTTCAACCCTGACTCTAACCAACGGTGACCTTAACCCTATGTCCTAACCAAAACCAGGACCCCAGCCCTCAGTCTAGTCTGAACTACACCTACAACCCGAACCCTAACATTAATCCTGCTGAGGGTCTTCGGCAGCTGAGGCCGTTGGCAGGTTGAGCTCTTCGTCATCCCCCTTCCTCCCCTTTCCCTTCTTCATTCTCCGTCCCCAGCACCATGTTGGAGAGAACGGTGTGGAGTCTGTCCCCTCGCCGCCGGTCAACCACGCTGACAGGGCCTGAAGGGCTTTCCTTGGAGACAGATCCACAAGGCCCTATGATTTGAGACTGAAATCTCAAAAGACGCGTCTACGGTCCTCTCCTCTCTGGTCTCTCTGGGTTCTCTGGGATCCATGGAACCGTGGAGATATTTCCTCCACTGTCAACTTCCATGGGCCAGGACAATAAGCCCTCTCCACCCCTCCCACGGGCAACCAACCACACCATCCGTTATTCCGGTGGCATGCTTAAAAAAAAAGAATAGATTAAATTAGGACCTAATTGACAAATTAATTACTAATTACACAATTACTTTATTATTTAGGTGCTAATCAGGAAAATCCTTTGAGCAATTTCGAGTTTTCAGAAAATAACAGTTTGACTCTGCTATTTACTGAATTAGGTCCTTCTTAGCCTGATGTATTTCGGGACTTAATTCTTTTTTACGACTGCCCCATAATTAATAGCCCAGGTTGGTAATAAGCTGGCCTCTCTGGGAGTTAAAATAAGACTGGAGTTTTTCTGGGGAATTTTATGAGAGAAATAAATGGATTTGGTTCCTACCAGGTGCTTTTCGAAAGAAGTTATCTAAGGAGAGAATGACCATTTGGAATTGTAATCTTTTTCTTCAGCTGGGCTTTCATTTTAGAAATACTCTACCAACCAACACCTATTATTAAATGATCTGGGTCTTTCTAGGGAGGTAATGGAACATCAGCACTTTCCAATCACACTTAGAGAGCTGCCTAGAAGAGACGATTTGTCCGTCCCCCTGCCTCCATACAGACCGATACCTACTCATCCTCAGCCAGTTGGGCATCCATTCTGTTCTTAAAGACTTCTGGGTCATGAACTGAACGACCCCCCAGTCTTGTGTCTAGAAGCGGCCTTGGTCACCAGAAATGTCTGCCTTCCATCTTACCTACGGCCTTCTTACTGCAATTTCAGGTCATTTCCTGTAGTCCCCTGGGCGGGCCAAGACACAGCCAGGGAGTAATTTCCTGCGTGGATGTAAAGACCACTCGGAGATGTAGTACTTGGTGGGAGAGGTTCCATCCCCACCAGGCCCTTAGCCACAGAATGACTGCTTCCACCCAGGGGTTGCTCCCTGCTGCACTGGGCCCTGACTGGAGAGGGGGAAGCCATGGGGCTAGAGCCCTCCGCTGAGAAAGGTGGTGGGCCTGGGGCCCTCCACTGAGAAAGGTGGAGCTAGAGGCTCTGATACCACCCTGTAGACACTTCCACGGCCCGGGCAGCATTAAAGTGGAGCCCAGACAAGTCAGAGAGCTGACGGATGCCCAACGGCAGCGAAGGGGTCCAGAGGCACAGAGATGGCACTCGCAGACAGGAAGCCAGGAAGGTGGCCTGGCCATTTTCCTGCTCTAGGGAAGCACCACACCCACCCCACAGGCTCCCTGTGCTCCCACCCTCTCCACTTCCTTCCCAGCTCTCCCCAAGAGCAGAACACCCAGACTAGTTGGCTGAGAGGGCCGGAGAGGAGACCGATGCCCTGAAATGAGGAGCTGACGGTCACACTGACAGTTACCCCCTGACAGACGTGGACAGAGCCGCCGACTGGGCTGGTCTTCAGAAGTCCCCCAGCCCACAAGCACCCTTCCCCAGACTGCCGCTCCCTTCTTCACCCATCAGCACTGGGCCTCCAGCCTTGAGGACCGCATATGGGCGACCCAGCCCTCGTCACCCTCCAAGAACAAGGGCAAGACGTGGCGGGGGAGTGGAGAGAGATGGCAGGGCAATGGAGACAGCTGGGTGGAGGATGACAGAAGAGGGAGAAAGGCGGTCGGTGCAGGACAGTGATGAGGAACAGAGGAAAGGAGGGAGGGAGAAAGGGAAGGAGGGAAGACAGTGGAGGAAGGGAGGGAGGGGGGAGGACCCGAGGAGGAAAGGAAGCTTCAGATCTAGTGGGAGATGGTTTGCCGAGAAGGAGGGTGAGTCTTACGCCACGACGGCGCCGCCGGACCCACAGACTCACCGTTGATGGTGAGGTGTACCCAGCTGCCATTGTGGAAGGTGTCGTACTGCTGGTCCAGCATGAGGACTTTGCACTCGTACCAGCCCTGGTCCTCAGAGCGCAGCTGATCCAGGCGCAGGGACGCCTTGTCATGCAGACTGGCTCGGCCTGTAAGAGAGGGACAGGGGTAGCGAGAGCGTACCGGGCCGCGGTCACTGCAGGACAGTCTCTCTCCCTAGTCCCGGAGGCGGGGCCATTCCCGGCAATCCCTCCCCCAAGTCCCGGGGTGGGGGTCAATGCAGACTGCTGGATGTTTCGGTCTTCCTTCCCCATCACCACCACCCCCATTCTTCATCCCACCGCCTGGAAGAATGACGAGGCGTGGTCGGAGGCACCTGAACCCCTTGGGCAGATCGGGCTGGGAGCCGGACTGGCCCCTTCTGGCAGATCCCTGCCTGGGGAAGTGGCCACAGGCCTGACCCAAATGCCCTGGGCCGGCCCTCTCCAGAGACCCCTCTTCAGGAAGGTGGGGGACTGCCCTCCCCATGGTCATAAAGAATTAAAGTTCCACCCCCTGCCGGATCCCCATCTCAGAGAGAAGACTGAGGTCGATATGACAAGGGGCAGGTCCCCACCGCTCTGCCAAAGTGCCCCCCAATTCCTGTCCTTTCTCACCCACTTGCCCCTAGTTGGGGGATGGGGAGCAAGCCCTGGACAGGGGGTGGGCTTTTCAAGAGGGCTACTTGCCCTTATCCAGCCCTAAGTGCGGCCTCCGGGCCCTGGAATTCCTTCTCTCTTCTGGAAGGAGAGATCCAGAGTGAGGCTAGAGATTTGGCACACAGAGGAGGCAGGCAGTCAGTTGATTAGGAGGTGGGGGTTGGGGGAGGCGGTGTAGCAGAAACAGAGGCAGCGAGAGAAATGGGAACAGAGAAAGTCAGAAAGAGAGGTGCAGAGTCAGAGAGAGATCCAGAGTGGGAAGAAGAGGGAAAAGAGATAGACAGAAGCCGAGACAAGAGGGAAAGGGAGGAGGCCAGTGGCTGAGGCAGACACAGAGACTAAGGGGGGAGCAGAGATTCAGAGATAGAAAAACCCAGAGATCTACAGGGAGAGACAAGCAGCCTGCATGTGAACGCTGGGGCAGGAGAGGGAGGGTTGGGGTTGCTCAAAGCTCAGGCAGAGGTCTCTCTCTCTCTCTGGCTGTCGTGCACATTTCCCCGGCATGCACCTGTCTGCTGCCGCCTTTGTATCCCTTTCCTGGAGACGCTGCTGCTCACAAGGAAGGGGGGATAGCTCAGACTTTGAGTCAGCCAGTGTGGGTGCAGCCAGTGTCGGGGGAAAGTCCGGGTCGGTGCATCTGCCGACCACATCTTCCCACGCTGAGGAGATGGGGTTGCCATCCGGCTGCCCGACCCCACAACCCCTCCGGAGCCTGGGCCTCCTCCCACCCCCATTCCCTCACACCCCCACAGCCACTCCCACCCCTTGGCTCTTCCAGGATCCCTCCCACACCACAAGTGGCACCTGCTCGCTCTTGATCCGAGTCAGAACTTCTGCCCTGGGTGGAAAGGGTGCGGAAACGGGGGCTGGACAGAAGAGTCCAGTGGAGTGGTCCCCTCTGTGCCCCCTCCCGGGCCCCTAAATGCCCAGGCCCCAGCTCCTCTCACCCCCCAAACCCGGAACACACACGCTCCCCCTCTTCCCAGCTTCTGGTGGTGAGTCACAGGAAGGAGGCCCAGGCTGCCGGCAATAATTGCAGACTAAAATGCCAACAGGGCATGCTGCAGGCAGGGGACAGGGGGCCAAGGACAGGAGGCGCCTATACGGCCCACAGCCAGACAGAGGGGGAAGGATGCACATACAGACCTGACCCCAGACTCTGACTTCCCAGCTCCAGGCTCCAACTTCAGAGTGCAGCCTCCCGGCGGCCGGGGACAGAGGGGATTTAGGTAGCTGCCGGGGAGACTGCCGCTTCTGCTACTGTTACTGCTATTGCTACTTTTATGGCTGCTACTGCTGCTGCTGCTGCTGCCACGACTACTGCCAAGCTGAATTAATGGGGCTCTCTGTCCACTGTCACGGAATCCTCCTAATCCTCTTCCCAACTACATAAGCCCCCTATTCCATCCTGCTCCCCCCAGCCCTATGGCCCGTTTCCCTCCCCTTTTCCCTGTCTTCCGACTCCATTCCCGAACTCTTACCCTCTATCCAGTCTTACTGGCTTCAGTCCTCCATCTCTCACCCCTATCTCTGCCCCTCTCTTCTAGTCCACATCTCCATCCCTCTTCCCCATCTCCCCCTCTCCCTCCCACCTCTATTCCTCTCCCTTCTCCCCATCTCCCTCCCTTTTCCCTCTCCCCGCCCTTCATCCCTTTCCCATTCTCCATCCATCTCCCCTCTCTCCACCTCCCCCATCTCCTCTCTTCCCCATCTCCCTCCATCTCTCCCACCCCCTTCCCTCCCATCTTCATCCCTCCCCATCTCCCTCTTGCCCCTTGCCCCATCTCCAGCCCTCTCGTCTTCCCACCTCTCTCCCCCACTGCTCTCCCCCCTCCTCCTCTCCCTCTCTCCCCATCTCCCTCTTTCACCCCTTGCCCCATCTCCAGCCCTCTCCTCTTCCCATCTCCCTCCCCCACCGCTCTCCCCCCTCCTCCTCTCCCTCTCTCCCCATCTCCCTCTCTCGCCCCTTGCCCCATCTCCAGCCCTCTCCTCTTCCCATCTCCCTCCCCCTCTCGCTCTCCCCCCTCCTCATCTCCCTCTCTTCCCATCTTCCTCCCTCTCCCCCATCTCCCCAAACCCTTATCTCCATCTCGATCCCCTTCTCCTTGCACCACTCTCCCCATGATCCCTCTAATCCTCCTCTCTCCTCTGTCCCTTCTCCTCCTGTCATTTTGTCCCTGCTCCCTGCAGAGGGCCAGGCTCCACTCTGGCCTAGAGAGAGATCGCGAGGACAGAGCCCGCCCTCAGAGCCAGCATCCCAGTTCCCCTAACCTTCTCCCGCCTGGCTCCTCCCGGCCACTTAATTAAAACCAAGCAGAGCGGAAAGGGAACAAAGCGAGGGTGACAGAGAGGCAGACCTAGATAGAGAGGGATAGAGCTATTGCAACAAACACGGAAGTAGAGAGACGGAGCGAGGGACCGAGTCAGAGGTGTGGTGCGACAGAGAGAGAGAGAGGCAAGCAGAGAGCCAAAGAGAGACCCAGAGTGAGAGAGAAAGCAGCAGAGACAGGCAGAAACCGAACAAACAAGAGGGTTCCCGTCCTCACGAGAGCCGGGGGCGATTGTTGCGGGGTGGGGAGGTGCAGAGGCTCTGATCCCCTGAAGGAGTGAGGGACGGGAAGCCGGGTGGGAGGGAGAGAGGCGGTCACTCTGGGGTCCTGCAGGAAAAAGCCCGGTTGCCCAGGCTCGCCACCCTAAGAGTGGGGCTCAGATCCGTCCCAGGCAGAGGTAGGGGGCCTCTGGGTTCGGGTTTTCGGAGGTGAAGCGGACGCCCCACCCCACGGAAGGTCACGGACCCAGCCTCACCTGCATACTCGGGGTCCACGTGGGGGGGATAGTAGCCAAACTTGATGAAGATGGGGATGGGCACCCCAAACTTGAACCACTCGACCACATAGGGGGGCGGCTGGCCCGTGACCGGGTGGATCACGTCACATCGCAGGATGACGCTCTCGCCTGCCCGCGCGGTCACAAACTCCGGCTCCTCCCGCAAACCATGAGCACCTGCAAGAGCCAACGGGGCAAGGGAAAGCGGGGAAGGGCAGGGAGAGGGAGGGGAGGGGACTGAGGATGGGTTGGCCTTCGGGGGCCACAGGGCCCTGAGCGGTCACTTGCCACAGGGGCGCAACCTCGGATGGGGGCAGCCACTGCGCTCCCTGCCAAGGGCCCTGACCCCCTGCCCGCGTGAGGCCCAAGACGGGGGAGTATGGGGAGAAGAGCTTAGAACAGTGCTTCGCACATAGTAAGCGCTTAACAAATACCATCATTATTATTATTAAGAGAAAGGGCCCCTCCCTCCCCCCAAAAGTGCTCAGCCGGGAGTGGGGAAGGGACAGTAGTGGAGGAGGAGGAGGGCACAAACGGCCCTTCCCATGACCCTCCCTTCCCGTGACCCCGGCCCTCAGGCACCGCAGCGGGCCCACCCCAGTTTGCCCTGGGCCACTGGCCCTAGACGCCAAGCCAGGTCCCCGGTCACCCCTCCAACCAGTCCCGGGGTGTCCCCTGGGCAGCAGCCCCTCCCCTCCCAGCCATCCCACCGCAGGCCACGTTCGGCCTCCGTGACAGGCGACTTCATCAGCGGCATCAGAAACAGGGTCGTGGCGAGGATCCGGGGAGGACCACCCTAGCCCGGCTCCCCCGCCCCTCAGGAGCTGCAGACCTGGCCGGGGTGGGGGGGCTTGAGGTGGAAGGATGAGGGGGGCCAAACAGCTGCCAGAGGCAGCCCTTCCCCTGCCCGGGCCTACATCACTCCTCCTAGTCATGAGGGCACGGAGCGAGGAGGCCGGGCACGGTCGGGCCTGGCTGGGGACACTGCCCGGAAGATGCCCACGGGGCAGCCCGGACCGGCCGGGGCAGGAGGAAGGGTGACCAGGGCCTCCTGCAGCCCGGTCCTCTGGGGAGAGCATAGCACCCGGCCAACCGACCGGCCTCTCGGCGAGCAGCGGAGGGAGGCCGAGGCAGGCCGGCCCCGCTCTCATTGGCTGCAGGTGACATCACTGTTTTCCACCAAAGGAGGCTAAGAGCACTGGATTATTTTTGGAGCTGAGCGGTGGACTCACCTGCCGGCAGCCTCGGCAAGCTCCCTGATCCCCTCCCCCAGAGCCGCTGGCAAGGGTCCAGCCGGGGGATGGTGGGGGCCGGGGTGCAGCGGGCGAATGCCCAGGGCTGTCCCACCGCCTCCTTTGCCCGGGGACCCCCGGGGAGGGCAGCGGGGGGGGGCCCGACTGGCAGGGGGGGAAACCAAGTCGGGAGGTACTGCAATGGGGGCACAGCCAGCCAGAGGATCTGCAGGTGCATCGATGGATGCCTCTCATACATACATATATATATATATATATATATAGCTCTCGGCGAGAGAGGATGGGTGTGCGCGGCCAAGCGTGTGTGCGCACATGTGGATGTGTGTGCCTGTATGTGTGCACAATAATACCAATAATGGCATTTATTAAGCGCTTACTATGTGCAAAGCACTGTTCTAAGCGCTGGGGCACCGTTCTAAGCGCTGGGCACCATTCGAAGTGCATGCATGCTCGGGTGTGCAAACACAAATGTGTGTGTGTGCTTGTGAGTGTGTGCACGTGCGTCGACACTGCAAAGCCGCTGGGAAATGCAAAGGAAAGGCAGAGATTTTCCGGGGGAGAAAGCTCTGCGCCAGGTGGGGGTGGGCTGCATGGGGCTGTTCGCCAGGGGCGGTGATAAAATCTGCACGGTGCCCATTGTCCCCCTGGGTATCCCCAGGATGGTGGGCATATTCAGAGGTGGGGGGCTGCTGGCATGCAGGGAGGGTGAACCTTTTGACCTTTAATCCCCAGGTGGGAGCGGGAAGGTACTTGGCAGCCCGGGGAACGGTAGATGGAGAATGGAGGGGGAAGGGGGACACTCTCAAGGCCCTGCTGTTCGCATCCCCAGAGCTCTCGTTCACACCTTCCTCTGCTTCATTTTCGCTGCATCGCCAAAGAGCCCAAGACACTCACACTCCCGAGCTCCCTCCCACAGCTGCCAGGCCCTGCAGGCCTCCGGGCCCCAACCCGCCTGCCCAGAGATCCGCCGAGGCCTCTCCTCCTCTGAGGGCACTGTCCGAGCCCCAACTTCTGCCAGCAGCCGAGCCAGGCGGTTTCCTCGGCGCCGTTCTTCACACAGTGGGGCCTAGGGGCCATGGAAGCTACCCACTGCCTCGCCTTCCCCCCGCCGGGAACAGACGCCCACTTCTTCCCCCTCCCAGGGGGCAAAAAAGGACGACCCAACCCCACCAGGATCTGCTCCTCCTTCCATCTCTCAATCAATGAAGTGTATTTATTGAGCGCTTACTGTCCCAAAGGGAACAGCTCCAAGTCCACAGCCGAGGGAGTCAGGGAAAAGAGGACTTGGTGGAAAGAGCATAGGCCTAGGAGTTACAGGACCTGGGTTCTAATCCCAACTCTGTCAACTGCTTGCAGTGTGACCTTGAGAAAATCATTAACTTCTCTGTGCCTGAGTTTCCTCAACCATAAAATGAGGATCAAATACTTTTATCCCTTCTACTTAGACTGTGAGCCCCATGCAGGAGAGGTCTGTGTCCGACCTAATTTAACCTGTACTTACCCCAGCACTTAGAACGGTATTTGACACAGAGTAAACACTTAAAAAATACAACCAAAGAAAGATGTGACCGTAATAATGCTTTGAAGGCGGGGAGAGTGGTGGTCTGGATGGATGGAGGGGGAGGGAGGATGTGGGAAAAGGATCAGCGGCAAGAAAGGTGAGGTCAGGGCACAGTGAGCAAGCTGGCGCTAGAGGAGTGAAGTGTGAGAGCTGGAATGTAGTAGGATGTCAGTGAGCACGCTGATTGAGTGCTTTAAAGCCAATGGTGAAGAGTTTCTCTTTGATGTGAAGGTGGCCAGAAAATGATCTGAGGTTCTTGATGAGTGGGGAAACGTGGACTACACGGTTTTGTAGAAAAATGACCCAGGCATCAGAGTAAAGTATGGACTGGAGTGGGGAGAGACAGGAGGCAGGGAGATCAGCGAGGAGGCTGGTGCAGTAATCAAAGTGGAATAGGGCAAATGCTTGGATCAGCACAGTAGCAGTTTGGATAGAGAGGAAAGGGTGGATTTCAGCGATGCTGTGAAGACAGAACAGACAGGATTTGGTGACAGAGCAAATATAGCTCCTCCCCTCACCTCCCCTCCCCTTCCAGTTCTAGGCCTCAGCAGTGCTAGACCTCAGCAGCCCTAGACCTCAGCAGCCCAGATCTATGAGCAGCCTGGATCCTGGGCATCAAGACATCCTCCCTGAGGGCAGTGATCCCCAGGCCCTCCTGTCCCAACCTACCCCCAGAATCCTGCTCTCAGAACAGCATCTCTCTCTCTCTCTCTCCCCCCAGCCCCCCGTCCCCCCCGCCACAGCAGCTGAGCAGCCCCAGATCACCTCTGCAAGGACAACTCCCCGAGGCCGACTGGGGAAGCCAGAGACATGATAAGGGCCCAGAGCCTTGGGATGAGCCACACTCCTAGGCCTCAGCTTGGTCTCTCTCCCCTGGAAGTTGGTGGTGTCCAGAGACTGCAGGGCCCCTGCTCTGGTATAGCCAGCTTGGGGCTGTCTGAGCCAGCAAAAAAAAAAAAAACAGCTAGCAGGCACAATCCCTGCTCTGCCAACTTCACGGCACTGCCCACTAATTCTGGCTCCTGGAATATTTATCCTTTTTTCCCTCCAACTACACACATACACACGCACGCACGCATGCATACATACACACACATGCACAAGATACATCCTCAGCAGATCCCTCCCTCCAAGCCGGCAACTCTCCCGCCTCTGAATCGTAAACTCCATTTGTTCTAGTGAAACACCTTCCTTCCAGAAGATGTAATAAGTAATAAATAAATAAATGAGAGAGTCTCGCTCCTCTGGGGAGGCCTCGGGCTGCCAGTTAAGATGAGAAGGTCAGCGCGTCCTCTCCCTGGTCCAGCTAAATGGATAAGTGAGCTGAGAGGACCCAGTCGCGGAAATGCAGCAAAGAGGAAGGGAGGACAGAGGAGGATCACTGAGAAGTTGTGTTCAAGCAGTGCTGGGCCTGCAATCTATCGATCCTATTTATTGAACGCTTATTTCTTTATGGCATTTGTTAAGTGCTTACTCTGTGCCAGGCACTGTACTAAGCACTGGGGTAGATACAAGCTAGTTAGTTTGGACACAGTCCACGTCCCACATGGGGCTCACAGTCAATGCCATTTTACAGATGAGGTAACTGAGGCACAAAGAAATGAAGTGACTTGCCCAAGGTCACACAGCAGACAAGTTCCAGACACAGAATTAGAACCCAAATCCCTCTAACTCCCAGGCCCGTGCTCTAACCACTAGGCCACACTGCTTCTGCTTACTGCATGCAGAGCACTCCATTAAGCGCTTGGGAGAGTACCACACAACGCTCCCTGCCCATAAGCAGCTTACAGTCTAGAGGGGGAGGGAGATAGGGTTGGGAGAGTCCAGGTCTGGAAGGGAGAGGGGAAATCAAAGCAAGGCTCAAGGACCACCAGGCACAGAGATGCACAGGATGAGGGAGAGGCAGAGAAACACAGCTACGGAGAGGGAGGAGAAAGACAAACCCAGAGATCTTTAGGCAGATGGCCTGGGAGCACCAGCCCAAGAGCCCCTGATGACAGGAGCAGGAGAAAAAGTAAGGTGGGGTCAGGGCACTGAGCCATCACATCGGCAGAGAGGGGAAGAGATGGAATTCCCCACTGATTGAGCAGGGAGAGCTGGGCAGCAAGGGGCAGCAGGAAATGGGAGTTGTGGGAGAGGTGGGGGAGGAGGGCCTGGATGATGACAAGCGGCCAAAGGCGAGGGGGATGGGAGGGAGAGGGGCAGATGAACTGGGCACAGATTGGGGCAAAGATTCTGCCAGGGTCTGCCTGGCCTGACTGCCCCTGGCACGGCAAGATCAGGGCTTAGAACAGCCCTTGGCACCAAGTAAATGCTTAACAGATACCATTACTGTTATTATTATCTAGGCATGGGTGGGAACAGGGATTCTGATATGGCCTACCTGCCCGGTTGCTCCTGATAGGGGTCAGGATGACGGGGGATGGCAGGGAGAGGGACAGGTGATCTGGGCACGGACTGGGGCAAGGACTCCGACAGGGTCTGCCTTGCCTGGCTGCTCATGGAAGGGGCAGGGGTGAGGGGGCAGATGATCTGGGGATGGGTGGAGACAAGGATTCTGATAGGGTCTGTCTGGCCTGGTTGCCCCTAACACGGGCTGGGGTAAGGAGAACAGGAGGGAGACGGGCAGTGAACCCGCTGTTGGGTAGGGACCATCTCTATATGTACTTGTATTTCCCAAGCGCTCAGTGCAGTGCTCTGCACACAGTAAGCGCTCAATAAATACGACGGAACGAATGAATGGGCATGGAGGCGGGCAGGGACTCTGACAACATCTGCCCAGCCTGGCTGGCTGAGGCTGCTGAGCCCCCCTGTCTGGCACCCGGCCCCCCAACCCCTCCTCATCGGGGTAGCCCCACTGGCATCACAGACTCCCCAAACCGGAGCCCTGTGGTCTAATAATACCAACGCCAGCCACCACCACCACCACCTCCATCTGCCGCTCTAAAAATAATCCCTGCTGACTCTGGAGACTGCACTGTCTCCCACCCCGCGGGAGGAGATCCCGGGAACGGCAGAGGGAAAGCCTCTCCTGACAGCTGGGGACGGGAAGGGGAGCAGGGGTGGGCCAGGGGAATAATAATAATAACAATAATAATAGTAATTTTAAAACCGTGGTTTTTCAAATTGTATTGGTAAGTGCTTATTACTTAGCAGGCACTGTACTAAGCGTTGGGGGAGATACGAGATAAGCGGGTCGGACACAGTCTCTGCCCCTCTTGGGGGTGGGCCAGGGCCAGAAGATGGGGAGAGGTGAGCATTCCACACCTGCAGAGAAGGCAGGCGAGGTGGAGTCCCCCCAAGGTCATACTGGTCACCATCCTGCCTCCAGGCCTGACCCACACTTTATGCAGGGCAGGGGCCTGCAACCTATGGTTGGGCACCATGTCTGCTCTTCTTGGAAATCAATGAGGCTCCATCCAGGTTGGGAAGGGGGATACGTCTAACCACCACCCAGGGCCTCGGGCTCAGGGGACACCCCTGAGCACCCCAGACACTCCTAAGCACCCCACTATGTACGGTGCCGCTGCCGCCGCAGTCGGCACCAGGGCTACCTGATAGACTTGGCAGCTGGCACATGGGAAGCGCAGCTCCAGAAAGACCCCAAGCCCTCCCAGCATAAGGCAGCCTATCTGGATACCCCCGAACCGAGTGGGGCATGGGCACCGACCTCCCCCGACAAGCCACCCAGAAGGCCACAGAACCAGCCCCTGCCGAGAGCTTGCGGCGGCTCAGGGAACTTTGTGGCCCAGCATGGGCCGGCCCCGCGTCTCTTGGGTTGCCCACCCCGCACCCCCGGCTTCCCACCCCCATCACAGAGGGAAAGCCCTGCCCTCCCTGGAGACTGCACGGGGCACAACCGCTCTTCACAGTCGAGAGGACAAGAGGAAGATGGTGAGGACTGATGGGCACAAGTGGGAGGAAGGGCAGAGGCAGAGCTGGTACTTAGACACAGCCCACACAGCCCCAAGCCACCCTCGCCCCATCTCTGTGCCCGAGCAGCCCAGCCAGAAACTTTTGGTGGCCACCGGAGAGGGGAACAGTGTCTTGCCCGGGGCTGAAGGGAACAGAACCTAGCTTCCCCCTTCCCTCCTTTCTTTTTCCCTGCTCCCCTCTTCTTCCATCCCTGCCTTTCCCTCCCCTCCCTTTGACTCCTCTATGCTTCCTTCTCCTCCTCTCCCCTGCCGTCCTCTCCCCTCTGTTCCCCTTCCTTTTCTTCCCATTGCCCCATGTGCAGCTCATCACAATGACATCTTAGAGAAGCAGCATGGCCCAGTGGAAATAGCCCAGGCTTGGGAGTCAGAGATCATGGGTTTGAATCCCGGCTCTGACACTTGTCAACCTTGTGGCCTTGGGCAAGCCACTTAACTTCTCTGTGCCTCAGTTACCTCATCTGTAAAATGGGGCTTAAGACTGTGAGACCTATGTGGGACAACCTTGATCACTTTGTATCCCTCCCCCAGCGCTTAGAACAGTACTCGGCACATAGTGAAGTGCTTAACAAATACCATTATTATTATTATTATTATTATTATTATGTCACATGGGGGCCCCATAAAACCAAATAGTCCTGGGGCCACCGGGGGTAAGGTGATTAATCTGGCCCAGCTCCCACCGAGTGGGCGTAGTGCACGGATGGGGACAGGACACTAAAAACCACTAGATTCACTGCTTAGTGAGCTATGCTAAGGCATGTTTGTAAGTTCCTTCTAAGTCCCTTGTGTCTACTAACTCTGTTGTATTATACTCTCCCAAGCTCTGAGTTCACTGCTGCTCTGCACACAGTAAGTGCTCAATAAATACCACGATCGCTTGACGGATTGATTAAATTGTACGATTGGCGCTGTGCATACCAACTGCTCAAAGGTTTCACTTCCCTTGACTCTTCTGTCCACAAAATGTTTTCCACCCACTGCTGGAGGGGATGTGTTAGGGGGGTGTCTCCCCTTCTAAAGGCTTCAGGCTGGCTAGCACGGCCTAGGATGCATGCCCAAAAAAACCCCCAAGGGAAGACCTCACAGTTCAGATCAAGAAGTTCTAGGTCACCTTGTCTCTCCCCTGGGTCTCAGGCCCCTCTCAGGTGCCCGATTCCTGGGGCCCAACAGCCCCGGGATTCCCCTGAAAAGAGGTAGGAGATGGGCTGACGGTTGTAGGGGATGGGTCAGGGGGAGGGCGCAAAGGGAGGAGGGGCTTTTGGTGGGGACCTTTACCGCCAGCTCCTAGCTGCATGGCTCTCCTTGCTGCTCTCTCTAGCCAGCCACGGGGCTTCGGATGCTATTAGCAACTTTAATTAGCTCTCGATTGGATCGGATCGCCACGAACCCTTCCCCGCAGACCCGCTGACAGGAAGGAAGTCGGTAATTCAATCTTGGCTCCTCTCCTTTAATGGCTCCTCAGCAGAAAAGCCAGAAGTACCCACGCCAGACACCGGGCCCCAACCCCACATCCAAACGCTGCATCCCCGCTAGGCCTGCTCCGGCCCCTCCTCCAGGGGAAGGGCGGGACACTGAAGCCCTCTGGGAATTCTGAAATCCCTGGTGAGTGTTCCCTCCTCTCTGACCCGGACCCCAGCTTCCACCATTCCAGCCTGGGGTCCCCAAAGCCACCTGGCAGCCAGAGCCAGTTTCCTTCAGCCAGGCCTAGTCCCTCCATCCCCATCCTGACACTCCAATGTCGAGATGTTTCCATGCCCTGGACAGATGGATTCAGTTTCTCGCATCTCACGGGATCCTCTGGTCCATCCCTCTGCCTCTGGGCAATACAGCACTTAAACCATCCTAGGAAAAGTGTCACCTCCCCTCTTCTCGCCCGAGGCCGTAGGTTCTAATCCCGGTTCGGGCATTTGTCTGCCGTGAGACCTTGGGAAAGTCACTTAACTTCTCTGTGCCTCAGTTCCCTCATCTGTAAAATGGGGATTAAAGACTTTGAGCCCCATGTAGCACAACCTGATTACCTTGTATCTACCCCAGCGCTTGGAACAGTGTTTGGCACATAGTAAGTGCTTAACAAATACCATCATCATCATCATCATCATCATTTCCACAGGAACCTCCCCAAACACCCTTGGTGTCTTGCAAACCTCATGGCCAGGAAGTTCTTCCTAAAAATATGACCGCAATTCCTCTTGCTGCAGTTGAAGTCTGTGCCCTTCGGAGAAGAAGGCAGGGAAGGCCCGGAAGTGATCTTCCAACCTGCACAGCCCATGCAGTTTGGGAGACCACAGGGCATTTCCTCTGGCTTCTCCCTGCCTCTACCTCTCCTGCTGGCGAGGTCTGGACTGGTGTCATTAGAATGTCAGTTCCTCGTGGGCAGGGATATTGTCTTCCATTTCTGGTTCAGTCTTCTCTGCATGCAGCAGGTGCTTAGTAAATGCTGACAAGGATAACGAGGAGGAAGTGGAAGAGAAGATGAAACAGGAGGAGAAGAAAGGAATGGAGGAGAAAGAGGTGATAGAGGAGGAGGATGGAATGGAGGAGAGGGAGGAAGTAAAAGAGAGAAGGAGAAAGAGGAAGGAATCAAAGAGGAGGAAATGGAGGAGGAGGAGTAAGGGGAAGAGGAAGAGGAGGAAGGGGTGGGGGGAGGCGGAGGAGGCAAAAAGATAGGAGGAGGAGGAAGGGGAGCCTTGTCCCCTGTAGACCAAGAGGTTCTAGGTCACCTTGTCTCTCCCCTGGGTCCCAGGCCCCTCTCAGGTGCCCGATTCCTGGGGCCCAACAGCCCCGGGATTCCCCTGAAAAGAGGTAGGAGATGGGCTGATGGTTGTGGGGGACGGGCTGGGGGAGGGCGCACCCCACCCAAAACACGAGCTCCTGATGCTCCTAACTTCCCCTCAGCCTTGGTTTGGTCAAACAGCGAGCAGGGCAGTGCAGGAAGACTTCAAAGGAAAAATAGGTCAGTAGCCGCTAGCTGATGGGGCCTGGGCCTGATGGAAAGGAAGGAGAGAGAGATGATGAGCAGGAGAGAGGATGAGAGGGAGGGAGGAAGCGAGAGAGGGAGGGAGGGAGGGAGGGAAGGAAGGAAGGAAGGAAGGAAGGAAGGAAGGAAGGAGGACAATGAGAAAGAATCAAAGGAAGAGAGATAGGAGGAGGGGGAAGGAAAGAATGGAGGAGGAGGAGGAAGGGAAGGAGGGAAGGAGGGAAGAAGGAGGGAGGGAGAGAGGGTGAGCCCCAGGGAGGTGCAAATCCATCTGTCCCTAGTCCCCTCCCCTACTGTCTCATCCCACCAGGATCCCAGCAGGATCCTGTACAATACAATAGAGTTGGTAGAAAAGACCCTTGCCCACAAGGAGTTTATAGTTTAAAGGGGAGACAAATATTAAAATAAATGACAGATAGGGGAAATAGTAGCCTATAAGGCTATGTATGTAAGTGCTGTGGGGCTGGAGTGGTAAACTGCTTAGGGGATACTCAGGAAGTGCACAGTCGACACAGAGGGGAGGGTGGGTAAGGGGAGATGAGGGCTTTGTCTGGGAAGGAATGTTGGAGAAGATGTGATTTTAGGAGGGTTCTGAAAATGGAAAGCGTGGTGGATTGTCACAAATGAAGGAGGAGGGAGTTCCAGGCCCGAGGGAGAACATTAACAAGGGCTAGTGGCAGGAGAGTCGAAATCGAAGTAAGGAGTGATAGAGGAGTGGGGTATACAGATTGGGTTGTGGTGAGGTGGGGTGGGAGGGAGAGTGCCTTAAAGCCAATGGTAAGGAGTTCCTGCTTGATACGGCAGTGGATGGGAAACCACTGGAGGTTCCTGAGGAGTGGGGAAATATGAACTGAATGATTTTGTCAAAAAACGATCCATGCAGCAGAGTGAAGTAGAACTGGAGTGGGAAAAGACAGGAGGCAGGAGCCCATTCACTTTCCTGTCTTCTGAGCCCTGTCCATGGCACCTGGCCCCTTGTGGGCCTAGAATGGGGGCTCACTGACTCTCATCTCCTGCTGGCCCCGTCATCATCATCATCATCAATCGTATTTATTGAGCGCTTACTATGTGCAGAGCACTGTGCTAAGCGCTTGGGAAGTACAAATTGGCAACATATAGAGACAGTCCCTACCCAACAGTGGGCTCACAGTCTAAAACTTCCCGTCGAGGAAGTTGTCAGCCCCTCAGCCACAGCTAGGCCGGCTACAAAAGGGCAGGTGACCAGTGTCCTCCTCCCGGTGTCCAAAACCTTGTGGACCCCTGGAAACCCCACCCCCTTTCCCCCTGCCACTCCAACCCCCTGCAGCAGAAGTGTGGCTGCTCCCACGGAGGGCCACGAAGTCAAAGGGGGAGAAGCCTACGGAAGTGGCCTGCTCGGCAGCACCTGCTCAGCCCCAGCCCGGGCCTTTCGCCACCTGAGTCACCCGGGCATTCTCTCCAATCTCAGCTTTACTCAGTCCATCGACCCCTGGCATCCCGCTGTGACCTGAGAGAGGCCTATCCCTGCCTCCCCCAGCCCTGGGCTTGAAGCCGGAGGGACCCTGTACCCTCTGCCCGGAGGAGCCCAGAAATCCCTCCCAGGGAAGAGGGAGGACTAGCAGACAAAGGGCCCAGGCGGGTCCCTGAACCAATAACTTGGGTGGTCCACACCTACGGATGAGGATGGGTGGCCAGAGGGGCAGCACTCCTGGGTCCCCCCCGAGTCCTGGTGCTGCCACCAGAGTCAGGGCTGGATGGGCCGATGACTGATCCTGGAATTCTTTTCCGACTCGCGAGAGTGAGCGGGGGTGAGGGAGGGGCTGTGGTGAAGGGGAAGGGGCAGGGGAGAGTGAGTTGGGGCAAGAGAGAAGCTGGGGTGAATTGGTGGGGGCAAGAGAGAGGCTGAGAAGGATGGATGGGGGCACGGGAGAGGTTGAGGAAGATGGGTGGGGGCAGGGGACAAGATGGGGAGGATGGGTTCATTCACTCATTCATTCAATCGTATTTACTGAGCACTCACTGCGTGCAGAGCACTGTACTAAGCGCTTGGGAAGTACACGTTGGCAACACATAGAGACGGGGTTGGGGAAGGGGAGAGGATGGGGAGGACGGGTAGGGACCCGAGGCTCTCAAAATCTCACGGCAACACTGGCCCATCCCAGGGGCCACGTGAGAAGCAATCCCCCCGACACAGATAATAATAATAGTGGTATTTGTTAAGTTCTTACTGTGGGCCAAGTACTGTGTTAAATGCAATGCGATCAGATCAGACACAGTCTCTCTCCTACATGGGGCGCATAGTATCAGTGGGAAAGAGAACAGATACTGAATCCCCATTTTACAGATGAAGAAACTGAGGCACAGAGAAGTGCCCAAGATCACACAGCAGAAAGGTGGCAGAGCAGGATTAGAACCCAGGTCGCCGAATCCCCAGCCACCGCTCTTTCCAGCGGGCTCCGCTGCTTCCCCAGAGGTCTGAATCCCCTTCCACGGGAACCATCACCTCGCCCCCTCCTACCTCACCTCCCTTCTCTCCTTCACCAGCCCACCCCGCACCCTCCGCTCCTCCGCCGCTAATCTCCTCACCGTACCTCGTTCTCGCCTGTCCCGCCATCGACCCCCGG
This sequence comes from Tachyglossus aculeatus, assembly GCF_015852505.1. Lineage (NCBI taxonomy): Eukaryota > Metazoa > Chordata > Mammalia > Monotremata > Tachyglossidae > Tachyglossus > Tachyglossus aculeatus. The sequence goes on from NC_052076.1 coordinate 71,211,408, forward strand.
CCCACGTCATCCCCCGGGCCTGGAATGCCCTCCCTCTGCCCATCTGCCAAGCTAGCTCTCTTCCTCCCTTCAAGGCCCTCCTGAGAGCTCACCTCCTCCAGGAGGCCTTCCCAGACTGAGCCCCTTCCTTCCTCTCCCCCTCGTCCCCCTCTCCATCCCCCCATCTTACCTCCTTCCCTTCCCCACAGCACCTGTATATATGTATATATGCTTGTACATATTTATTACTCTATTTATTTTACTTGTACATATCTTTTCTATTTATTTTATTTTGTTAGTATGTTTGGCTTTGTCTCCCCCTTTTAGACTGTGAGCCCACTGTTGGGTAGGGACTGTCTCTATATGCTGCCAATTTGTACTTCCCGAGCGCTTAGTACAGTGCTCTGCACACAGTAAGCGCTCAATAAATACGATTGATGATGATGATGATGATGAACCAAGGTCGTAACTGAAAGTGCCCCCCAGCAGGGAACCCCAGCAGCATCCCACCCTGCCGCAAGCCGGGCTCCTCCCCCAGCCCTGCCAACGCTCCCTGAGGGAAAGTCTCCGTGGCTAGAGAGCCTGTCCAGGGAAGTAGGGGGGAGTACAGCCTCTCCCGTCTCCCAAGTCCCAGGATGAATCAGCCAGGGGAGCAAAATGGGCAGAGAGAGCTGGGCCTTAGCCAATACCTGTTCCAACCAAACGGCCAAAGGCTCTCACGCTGGAGTCCTGGTGCCCGCTCCCCGCACCCCACCTCCACCCGGCAGGCCCAGATTTTCCTCCCCCAGGAGTCAGGAGGTTGGTCCCTAGCCTTTGCCCACCCCCACAGGGGACCACGGTCTCTCCATCCACTTCCAGCATGTAAACCACATGCATGTAAACCCAATCCACGGCCCCCACAGGTGCCAGCAGGAAAGAGACAAGTCCGCATTCACTCCTCGGAAGCCAGGATCCCTCCCTCCCTATCGAGGGGTGCCCCAGGACCCCCTGCAAGCTGCCGGGGGAGAAGCAGACGGGAGGGTGCGGGAAGGCATTAGAGGCTGCGGTGACCATGACGCGCTAGGGATGGCACAGACCGCCCCGGCATCACCTCAGCCTCCCCTTCGATCGACACAGTCATCCCGACACCGGGAACTAGGAGCCTCCTGAAGTTTCCTGTCCCTCCCACCACCACTCTGGCCAACCCGGACCGAGATCAACTCTGGGAACATCTCCCAGTCAATCAGGTCCCCAGGGGCGAATTATCCAACATTTTTTTTGTAACGGTACGCGTTAAGCACTTACTAGGTGCTATACTAAGTGCTACTTCCTCCCACCCACCGGCCCCTGAGCCCCCTCCTTCCCCCTGCCAACCTGCAGTCTGCAGGCCAAGCATCATGGAAGGTGGATGACGGGAAGCAGGGAGGAGATGGCCACAAATCACTGCAGCAAGAGGCAGATCGCACCTGCTCCCACCACCCCGCTGCGGTGCGAGGGTGAGAGTGCGGGACAGCCGCCAACAGACGTCGGAACCCGCTTTGTGGACCCATCCCCAAACCCACGACCTGCCCGGCTCCCCAGACCCTAATTCTCCATCCTTCCACGGAAGACCACCATCACCGCCTTTCCAGAGAGAACTCTTTGAAGAGCATTCTTGAATTTATACAACGCTTTTATCTGTCCTAAGCGCTTTCACATCAGTGACTTTGGCCTAGTGGAAAAAGCACGGGCCCGGGAGTGGGTTCTAATCCCGGCTCCGCCACTTGTCCGCTGTGTGACTTTGGGCAGGTCGCTTGACTTCTCTGTGCCTCAGTTACCTCACCTGTAAAATGGGGATTAAAACTGTGAGGCCCAAGTGGGACAACCTGATTACCTTGTATGCCCCCTGGCAATGAGAGCGGTGCTTGGCACACAGTAAGCGTTTAACAAATACTATCGTTATTATCGTTATAATCATTTAAACGGAGATTGAATACCTGTTCTCCCTCCTACTTACAGCGTGTCAACTTGTACTTCCCAAGCACTTAGTACGATGCTCTGCACACAGTAACCGCTCAATAAATATGACTGAATGAATGAATGTGAGCCCCGTGTGGGCGCTGATGGTCCGATATCTACCCCAGCATTCAGAACAATGACCAACACATAGTAAACGCTTAGCGAATACTAAATAATAATAAATAATCAAAATTATGATTTTGATGATTGGAATTATCCTCACAGTGCCTCCGTGAGGTAGGGAAAGGCAGGCGTCCCCATTTTCCAGACAAGGGAACTGAGGCACAGAGAGATTAAGTGACTTGCCGAAGGTCACACAACAGACCAGTGTAAAAGAACAGACTCTGGGACCTTTGCTTTTTTCCACTGGGCCACTAGTCCGAGATGTCTCCAAGTGGCCCAATGCCAGCTTCCAGGCGCTTGGGCGTTGGGTGAGTTCTGAGGCAGAGAACATATAAAGTCCTAATAATACTACTACTACTAATAATAATAATGATGGCATTTATTAAGCTCTTACTATGTGCAAAGCACTGTTCTAAGCACTGGGGAGGTTACAAGGTGATCAGGTTGTCCCTCGGGGGGCTCACAGTCTTAATCCCCATTTTACGGATGAGGTAACTGAGGCACAGAGAAGTTAAGTGACTCGCCCAAAGTCACACAGCTGGCAAATGGCAGAGCTGGGATTCGAACCCATGATCTCTGACTCCAAAGCCCGGGCTCTTCCCACTGAGCCACGCTGCTTCTCTGATGCGTATACACGCGCAAACCCACACACCCAGTCTGCCCTCTCCCATGACACACGCTGAATCTCCATGAGCTCCCACCCGGAACACCCTAATTATATACACACACGGTGCAGTGAGCCCCCTGGCACACCACTCAGACCCATTAAACCATCTTCCGCCGCACACGGAGCACGTGTCCCAAGCCAGGACACCGGCAGCTGCTCTCTGCCGGGGAGGGGGTGGAGAGGGAAAGGGAAGTCCGAGCTCCCTCATTCCCTCGCCCCCAAGGAGTTAAGGAACTCGGCCCCTTGGGAGCCGCTGGCAGGCTGCACGCGATGCCCGGCGTCTCCGTCGCCCGCCGGCCCTCCGGAGGCCCGTCGTGCGGCGGAGGCGGAGGGCCGAGGGTCCGGTCCTGGAAGCGGCTGGAGAACGTTCCAGTTCTAGGGAATGGAACTCCCCTAAAGCAGTGGATTCTCAATCCCTCCGGGTAGCCAAGTCCAAAGAGCCGCCGGGGCAGGAAGCCCTTCTTTACATCTAACCTAAATCCCTCCTGCTGCAATGTTCCATTTCCGCTTAGGCCTACAAACTGGTCGCCCCCGCCCCCGAAAGACCAGCACCGAGGCTGTCCTTTGCCTTTTCTTCTCCAAGATCCCGCCACGGCAGCTCCTCGGCTCTGGCTCTCCAGACAGGGCCCCCGCCGCCTCCCGCTCTTCAGGGGTCAATCTCCGGGACGGCTTCAGGATGGGGAGGACTAGTGGCCTGTGAGCCCGCCGACGGTAGGGACCGTCTCTATATTCGTTCATTCAATCGTATTTATTGAGCGCTTACTGTGTGCAGGGCACTGTACTAAGCGCTTGGGAAGTACAAGTCAGCAACAGATAGAGACGGTCCCTACCCCACGGCGGGCTCACAGTCTAGAAGCAGCGTGGCTCATTGGAAAGAGCGTGGGATTTGGAGGCGGAGGTCGTGGGTTCAGATCCCGGCTCCGCCAATTGTCAGCCGGGTGACTTTGGGCAAGTCACTTAACTTCTCTGTGTCTGACACATAGTAAGCACTTTAATAGACACAAAAATTGTACGCTCTTTCCATCAGACTACCACATAGCAGGCGTAGTAGTAGCAGTAGTGGTAGTTGTAGTAATAATAATAATAATAATAATGACAGTATTTATTAAGCGCTTACTATGTGCAAAGTGCTGTTGTAAGCGCTGCAGTAGTTGTAGTTGTCGTAGTGGTAGTAATAATAATAATAGTGGAATCTCTTAAGTGCTTTCTAGGTGTCTGGCACTGGTCATTCATTCATTCATTCAGTCAATTCATTCAATCGTATTTATAAATAAATAAATAATGTTGGTATTTGTTAAGCGCTTACTATGTGCAAAGCACTGTTCTAAGCGCTGGGGGGAACACAAGGAGATGAGGTTGTCCCATATGGGGCTCACAGTCTTAATCCCCATTTTACAGATGAGGGAACTGAGGCCCAGAGAAGTGAAGCGACTCACCCAAGGTCACAGAGCAGACATGTGGGGGAGGTGGGATTCGAACCCATGACCTCCGCACTAAGCGCTTGGGAAGTACACGCTGGACAAGTTGGTCACGGGTTCAAATCCCGGCCCCGCCACTTGTCAGCCGGGTGACTTTGGGCAAGTCGCTTCACCTCTCTGGGCCTCAGTCACCTCATCTGGAAAGGGGGGGGATTAAGACCGTGAGCCCCCTGATCACCTTGCAACCTCCCCGGCTTAGAGGAGCACATAGAGGGCCTTAGAACGGCACATAGTAAGCGCCTAATACATGCCATCATTATTATTATTGTAAGCGCTCAATGAATACGATTGAATGAATGAATGAGTGAGTGAGTGAGTGAATGAATGAATGAATGAATGAATGAATGAATGAATGAATGAATGGTTCCTCGGAGCGGGTCCGCTGACCAGGGCTCCCAGCAGGGGGCGCAGCGGCTCCGGGAGCGGCGCCCGTCCCGTCGGTGCCCGTCCCATCATTCACTCAATCGCATTTATTGGACGCTTCCTGCGTGCAGAGCACTGTACTGAGCGCTCGGGAAGTCCAAGCTGGCAACATCTACAGACGGCCGGCTCACCGTCCAGCGGCCGGTGCCCGTCGCGGCGGTTGCCAGGGCGGCCCCGGAGCATCCCCGGGTACCAGCGGGCGCTCTGGCATCCCCAGAGGCCTCCGCTTGCCCGCTCCCCGCCTCAGTTTCCCCACCCGAGCTACGGGTGGGGGGGGGGGGGCCTCCTGAGAAGAGCGGATGAGACCGAGCGGCGTCCTGCTCTCTTAACTACTTGGATCCCGGCCCTCCCCCCGCGACGCCGGTCCCCTCCACCCCCTCTCCCCACTCCGAGCTGCTGCTGCCCCTGCTGCTCTCCAAACCGTCATTGAAATCGTCAGGGGGGGGGCTCCGATCCGGGCGGGGACCCCCTTCTTCGGCTTCTCCTCCTCCTCCCTTCAAGGCCCCACCGAGAGCTCCCCTCCTCCAGGAGGCCTTCCTCCCCTCCTTCCTCCCGCCTCCCCTTTCCTCCACCTATCTGACTCGCACCCGTCCACGCTGTTCATTTCATCTCGTTAACAGGTTCGGTTCTCCGTCTCAATCAATCAATCAATCATATTTATTGAGCGCTTACTATGTGCAGAGCATTGCACTAAGCGCTTGGGAAGTACAAATTGGCAACATACAGAGACAGTCCCTACCCAACAGTGGGCTCACAGTCTAAAAGGGGGAGACAGAGAACAAAACCAAACCTACTAACAAAATAAAATAAATAAAATAGATATGTACAAGTAAAATAAATAAATAAATAGAGTAATAAATATGTACAAACATCTATACATATATACAGGTGCTGTGGGGAAGGGAAGGAGGTAAGACGGGGGGATGGAGAGGGGGACGTGGGGGAGACCACCTCCCCCTTCGAGGCCGCGCTCCCCTTCCCCGGGGGCAGGGCCCGGCTCTAGACGTCGCCAAGTTGGGGCTGCCCGCCCCCTCCATCCCCCTCCATCCCCGAGCCCCCCTGGAAGTTCGTCCCGGACCGGGATGCGGCCGGGTGGCGATAAGCCGGGCCGGGAAACTTGGATCCCCATCCCTCTTCCTCTCCGCGTTGCCAAGTCGGACATCCCCGACGCTCCGCACACCGTCGGATGGATGGCAGAGAGGCCGCACTTCGACTCACCTTGAGCGTCGAGCCCTCGGGTGCCGATGACACTTGCTAGCCAAGTGGCCACATACCAAATCATAGTACTAGCTCCCGCCAGTCAGGACCTTCATTCTATCTCTTTTCGACTGGAAGCGTAGGGACCGTCTCTCTATGTTGCCAACTTGTCCTTCCCAGGCGCCTAGTCCAGTGCTCTGCACATAGTAAGCGCTCAATAAATACGATGATGATGATCTATCTATCAATCTGTGATGATGATCTCTCTCTCTATCAATCAATCTATGTATCTAGGTGCACGGGTCCGTTTTTCTCGGGGCCCGGGTCCGGCCGAGGGGGTCCCCCGCCGCGGCTGGTCTTCATGGCCCGCTCCCCTCCCCGGCCTCCTCCCCATCCCTCCTCTCCGCCGGCCGGCCGGAGCGCGGGTGAAGCCTACCCCGGGCCCCGCCAGGGCCCGCCCCCTCCCTCCGCCCATTGGCCGCGGCCCGCGGCGGGCGGCCGCCCACTGGCCGGCGCCGCCGCCACTCCCGGGGCGCGGCCGGCGAGCCCCGTTTCAAGGTGCGTTGGAGTGTGCAGTGCACAGAGCCGCAGAATCATGCGCATTGCCAGGGAGGAGACGTTTTAGCGTCTCTCCTCCGCTCCCTGCTCACACTGCATGGCAACTTTCGGGACCGACGGCCCCTCCGAGGGTGCAGGGGACCCCCAGCATCCAGAGGGATGAGGGGCCTGGAAGGGATGACCTCTCCTTGCCCCCTCCAGCCGAGAATTCCCTGACGGGGGACCATTCCCAAGCTGAAGTCCCTGGGAATCTCTCCGGTCACCTGTGCAGTCCCCGAAGCCGCAGAAAACGCCCGAGAAAAGTTTCCCTCCCATCCTGACCTCCCCTCCCTCTCTCCAGCCAGCCCCCTCCACGTCATAATAATGATAACGACGATGATGTCATTGGTTAAGAGCGCTTACTACGTGCAAAGCACTGTTCTGAGCGCCGGGGAGGTTTCAAGGTGGTGATCGGGTTGGCCCACGGGGGGCCCACGGTCTCCATCCCCATTTACCAGAGGAGGGATCTGAGGCGTTAAGTGAGAGACGCAGCAGTGGAAAGAGCCCGGGCTTTGGAGTCAGGGGTCATGGGTTCAAGTCCCGGCCCCCGCCACTTGTCAGCTGGGTGACTTTGGGCAAGTCGCTTCACTTCTCTGGGCCTCAGTTCCCTCGTCTGGAACATGGGGATTAAGACTGGGAGCCCCCCGTGGGACAACCTCATTACCTTGTCACCTCCCCAGCGCTTAGAACAGTGCTTTGCACGTAGTAAGCGCTTAATAAATTCTATCATCATTGTTCATTATTAAGTGACTTGCCCAAAGTCACACAGCTGACTACTGGGGGAGCCGGGATTTGAACCCATGAACTCTGACTCCGAAGCCCGGGCGCATGACGCGGACCCTCCCCCCGTCCTAGCCCCCTGTGCGGGAAATGGACGGAGAGGGGGACGCGAGGCTGCAGGGAGACCCCAGCCCATCCTGGCGGAGCAACGTGGATCCCTAGAACGAGAATGGGAGGGTTTCCCCTTAGCCCCTTCCTCTCCTGGTATTTGTAGCAGCGAGCGAGTGTCATGGAAACATAGATCGAAAACGACCACCTCACCCTGCGCCAGGAGGCTGCAGAAAATAGTGATAGCAATCTCTGTGGTATCTGTTAAGCGCTCACTAGGTACCAAGCACCGTACTAAGCGTTGAGGTCTGAACAAGAGAATCAGCCCCTGTCCCATACGGGATTCACATTTGGTCAGAGAGACAGCGCGGGAGTGGAGGCTACTTTGTCCCCAAGAATACGGCCAAGCAGTAGACTCGGCCACCTTCGGGCCCCCCACCCAGACTGGCCACTGGCAACTCTGGGAGGCAAGATGGCAGTTGTCCCGGCCTCCTGCAATCCCAAAGTTGGGGCGGGTCCCACCCCGCTGGCCAGAAGGATCTTGGATGGCGGGGGTCAGAGTTGGACCAAGAATCAGGACTTGGCTCGGGGACTGTAGATGTTCTCTGGGAGTCTCCTTAAGGAGCTGACGCTTGGCTGAGTCGCATCCACATCACAGGTGATGTGTGTTGTCGGGTGGTGGCGGGGGGAAGGCGGCAGGATCTGCGGCCCCTTGTCTCATCAGAGGGTCGTCTGTTACGACCACTGCCCGAGGTGGCAGAGCTGACCCATGGACATCTGGGCCCTGGGGGAGGTAGGCTTTGGCAGAGACACGGCACGGCCCCCCCCAAAAGTGCCCTGGGGATCTGGCGGCAGCTTGGGAGGAATGCCGAACTGTACTGCTGCTCCTCGTCGCCCAAGGTGGTCAAAGACCGGGCCGTCCCAGGAGGCCACAGTGCGTGGCGAGGGGCGGAGGGAGGGCTGGGTCACCCGTGGGCGATGGAAGCCCACTGCCAAGAGCTCCACCCATCCCAACTATGCTTAGTCCACCACTCTGTCCCACTTGGCTGGTCGTCACTGCTGTGAAACGACACCGTCGGTGTGGCAGGCAGCGGGAAGGACAGACAGACAGAATGATCAAGTGGAGGTCCGGGGGACCGACGCTAAAGAGGACAGAGTCGGGAAGAGGTGGGGGGGGGTGTCACAGCCGTGGGAAAGGGTAGGGTGGCGGCCTCTAAGAACCGGTTCAGGGAAATGGTAGCTCCAGGGGCACGGCTGGCAGCAGCCAACCCCTCTGCGAGGGCCGGGGAAGGAAGGCAGTACAAGCAGGGCAGGAGAAGGCCTGAAAGGAGCAAAGTCAGTGGCCGGGAAAGTGATGTTTTCTCTGGACTGTAGGCAGACCACTGGGCGGGCCATCCTGCTCTGAGGCAAAGGCTGCGGCAGAGGCCTCGGGCATTTCCCACGTATAAGCTGGGGCTCCTCTACTCCTGGAGAGAAGCCCCCAGATCACCCAGGTCTGCAGCCTTAGTCGCAATTTACTGCTCCCGCAGCCCAGCTGGAGGCCATCACTACCCCCATTGATTGCCTTCCGGGCAAACTGACTCTCCCCTGCCAGCCACGACCTTCCTGCTCCTGGCGTGTGGAGGAGAGGGGAGCTCTCGGGAAGGCAAGGTCAGGGAACGGGATGGGTCGCTCCTGAGGAGCACCCTCTGTGTGTCTCACCTCACCTCGCTTCGCCCCGGGAGCGGGTGGGCCGAGGGGAGACGCAACACTAAGCACCAGGCTCCTCTCACCTTTTATCTTCTCATCCCTTTTTCTCTGCTCCAAGACAAAGTGAAACGCGTAGCCTGAGATGCAGCCACATCTGGGGAGGCACCAAAGTGCAAATTCACATCCCACAGTATCACTCTGGAACACCGTGGTCAGGAGGCCTACTCTCTCTCATCCACTCTCCCCCAACTTCCATTCCCAATTCCAAGCTCCCTCCCTCTGTTAGGAAGCAGCCTCTCTCGCTGGGGGCTGGGGCCCATCCATCCCTTCCACAAAGGACCACCTCCTACAGGGAGTTGCCCTGGATTACGCCAAAGAGATGGTGGGCCTCAACTGACCTGGCGTAGGGTAACATACCTGCCCTCTACCTCGCATTTATAGTCATGATAATAAAAATGAATTCTCCTCACCGGAGAAGGAACTGCACGTATCTGTCTGATTGCCATTAGCCTCGGACCGTCCCGTTGTGAATGTGCGATAAATAGGGGTGAAGACTCAAAGGGGTTGTTTGATCAGCCCGGGCTGGGAAAAGAGTCTCCTGGGTTGTCCCGCCCGCATTGGCTGATTCTCCCAATGGAAAGGACTCTCCGATCTGAACCAGTTCCGGATCTAGATTGGCTACTTCCAGAATTCCCTCCCTCCAGAGGCCCGGGACTAACCAGACCCTGGGGGTAGATTCTATGCCTGCCTCTGGGCACATGTCCCCTTCATGGCTCCCATCCCAAAGACTGGATCCAGCCAGCCTCGGGTGCAGGGCTTCCCCGGTGGTCGTGGAAATCACAGCCCTTCCAAACTGGGAGGGATCTGTGGAGATCATTTCATCCAGCCTGCTGACTCCAACCCGGACTGTATCTTGGCAACCTGAGCACAGCTGCCTTTCTAGGAAAGGGAACCTCAAACTCTTGAGAAGCTATTACCCCGGGAGCTAACGGGGGCTAGGGATAGGCTATCCCTGGATGGAGTCGAGACGGGGAAGGGGCAGGGACTGGGCTGGGTCCAAGCCGTGTTAGTGCTGGGACAGGGCTGGGGCCGGGTTGAGGCTAGTTTGGGACTAGGCTCGGGCTGGGACTGGGCTGAATCTGGGTTTCGGACTGGAGCCGGGGCTGAGGCTGGGCTGGGACTAGGCTGAGTCTGGGTTTGGGGCTGGGGCTGGGTCTAAGGCTCCAGCCGAGAGTCAAGATATTTTCAGCTTCCATAAAGCTGCAAATATACAGCAAGACCGGGGTGAAGGGAAATCCTCCACGTTATTCCCAAAGAGGATTTTCCTTTTAAAGGTTGTCCGAAGGCAGCACCAATGGCGACGCTTTTGTGACATTTGAAAAGGGAATGACTCGACGGAAAGATTTATTTTGACCTAAACTGCCCCCAGCGTGGCGGCCGCATCTCTGCCAGGACCAGGCCTCGGGCCGCGGAGCGAAACGGATTGTAAACGGAAAGCGAAATGGACCGGCCCAAGCCCTGGCCTGGGGAGGAGAGTCAATAAAACTCTCAGGAAGACGTCCACCGGAATCTGGGCCCGGTTAACTGCCCCCTCTTCTCTCTGTCGTTTTTAACCTTTAAGAGCGCCCGATACAGGGCAGGCACTGAGCAGATGGATTTTCTGTTTTCATGTTTTATTCAGGGGCCGGAGCAAAGCGGAGGTGGGAGCTGCGGACGACGCAGAAAGCCTCTCAGTAACTTGTCTCCCACCCCTGGGGTGGGAGGACCGGGCACTGGCAGTGTTAGCCTCTCCACGGAGGCCCCCCCCCGGCCCCCCACAATGCCACCTACGGCATCCCCACCCTTGGACTCCATTCCCGCCCCGGTGTGCCTCTTGGCAACCTCCCAAGCTGAATGAGCCAGCTACATGGTGCTGAATGACTGTGGGCTCACAGTATGTGGCCACAGAGACACGAGTCAATCTAGAGATTGGCTGGAGTGCAAGGGAAAGAAGAGGTCCACAGGGGAAGAGCTGGTGTCCCACTGAACCTTCCCAGGCACCTAAAGAGAGCAATCCACTATACTGCAGGCTTATTATTAAGAATAATAATAATAATAATAATAATTGCGGTTATTTGTTCAGTGTTTACTGTGTGCCAGGCGCTCCACTAAGCTCTGGGAGGATACAAGCAAATCGTGCTGGACACAGTCCCTGTCCCACATGGGTCTCACAGTCTTAATCCCCATTTAAGACGGTGAGCCCACTGTTGGGTAGGGACCGCCTCTATATGTTGCCAACTTGTACTTCCCAAGCGCTTAGTACAGTGCTCTGCACACAGTAAGTGCTCAATAAATACGATTGATTGATTGATTGATTTTGAGAAGCAGCGTGGCTCAGTGGAAAGAGCCCGGGCTTTGGAGTCAGAGGTCAGGGGTTCAAATCCCAGCTCCGCCAATTGTCAGCCGTGTGACTTTGGGCAAGTCACTGAACTTCTCTGGGCCTCAGTTCCCTCATCTGTAAAATGGGGACGAAGACTGTGGGCTCCCCCACGGGATAACCTGACCAGCTTGTAACCTCCCCGGCGCTTAGAACAGTGCTTGGCATATAGTAAGCGCTTAATAAATGCCATTATTTTTATTATTATTTTACAGTTGAGGCAATTGAGGCCCAGAGATGGGAAGTGATTTGCCCAAGGTCACACAGCAAACACGTGGCCGAGCCAGGAATCGAACCCAGGTCCTGACTCCCATGGACTAGGCTCTTTCCACTAGGCCACGCGGCTTCCCCAGCACCAGTAGTGGTAGTACAATTACTACTGCTGCCATTACTACTACTACTACTGGCAGGGGTGGGGGTGGCCTGTGTTGTCCCCCAGACTGGTTGATAATGATGATGATGATGGTATTTGTTAAGCGCTTACTATGTGCAGGGCACTGTTCTAAGCACTGGGGGGATACAAGGTGATCAGGTTGTCCCACGTGGGGATCACAGCCTTAATCCCCATTTCACAGATGAGGGAACTGAGGCCGAGAGATTAGTTGAGTGACTTGCCCAAAGTCACGCAGCTGACGATTGGCGGAGCTGGGATTTGAACCCATGACCTCTGACTCCAAAGCCCAGGCCCTTTCCACTGAGCCACGCTGCTTCTCTGATGCACCAACAGCGGTCGGGACCGTGAAAGGGAGCTGGAAGCTCTTGGTTTGGAGCCTGGCTCAGACCAACCAAGACCTGTGGCTGGCAGGGGTGGTGGGGTGGTGGGGTGGGAAGAGGTCAGTCCATTTTTCTAGGTAAGAGAGACCAAATCCGTACTAGATCAAAAGTGAGGATCCCTAGGTTCTCTGCCCTACACTCATCCAGAAACTGGCCCTGGGCCTTGGTTTCTCCGTGTATAATATGGGAGCGTTGTCCGTGTTACAAGGATGGAAATGCCCTTGGAGATGGGGGAAAAATCTGTGTAATCTGTTCCCACAGGAGTCTCTGCAGCCAGAACTCTCAGCAGGTCCAGCACGGTTGTGGTCGACTGATGGACGGGGGGTCCATGCCGGTGGCTGGAGGGAAAATGGAAGGTGTCAGATGGTCCATCCCTCACCATAGGGCTGGATGTTCGGGAGATCCAATCATCACATGGCTCATCCAAGCACCTTTGACGCCAGGCCGAGCCTGGCTACCGAGTTGGATGGACCACTGGTCTGAGCCAGTGGAGCCTTGCTCAACATCTCTTGTTGTGGCTCCTGTCCAATAAGTTTGCGATGCTGAGCCGGTTGATACTTGGGAGGGCATCGTCCTTGGAGATCTCCATAGTACCGCTCAACCCTGTTGGCAGCCTGCCGCCAATGGTTTCTGACACGTGGGGGCTGATGCAAGTGGCAAAGAGGGAAGGGGGAAACAACTGACCAGAGCTGAGCGGGGGGAATGGTGAAAAATCAAGAGGAAAATGGGGGAGGGAGAGGGTTGGAGTGAGAGAACTGGGGGAGAGAAAGTGGGGCGCAGGAAGGATTCGACCAGTGGCCAGTGGGAAAGGAAATGGCAAAGAGCCCAGGAGAGGCAGCAAGGTCATAGGAGTGGCCGGAAACGGGGAGGCAGGTGGGAGCCATGAGAGAGGAGCCCAGAGAAAAGGCTCAGGAAGACAACGGGTCGGGAGAGTCGGGATTCCGGGGAGAGGCTGAGGGAGGATGGGGAGGAGTCGAGGAGCGGGGTCCCAGCTGGGCAGGCTGGAAGGGGTTCTATTTCAGGCACACATGTGGCCTCTCATTCTCGTTGGCCCCTTCCAGCCCCAGCTTGCTGCCGTGACACAGAAGGGCCTTGTAGAAAGATGAACCAGGAGCCAAGCCCCCGTCCTTGGCAGGAGCAGAGCCTACCAGGTGCAGGAAATGCGACGGCAGAGGGAGGATGAGGGGAGATGTGGTCAGAGTTGGGGGTCAGACCGAGATGCCGGCCGTCCTCCCCTGCCCCCATCCTGCTTCGTTGTCCCCGTTGCTCAGAGATGATAGCGGGAGGGCGGGGAGTCATTCCCCGGGGGTCTGGGCTGGGTCTGCAAATAATGTCAGGGGTTTGTGGTTCCTTGTCAAAGGATCCTTAAACACCAGTACCAGTACCAGCAGCTGTGCCCCAGGAAAGACGGCACAGATCCATAGACCATCTCTTTCTCTCTCTCTCCCTTCCCCTGTCTCTCTGTCTCTCTGCCTTTATCCCCGTCTCTTCATGTTTCTGTCTTTATATATCTCTTTATCTTCCTCTGCCTCTCCATGTCCCTCTCTGTATTTCTGTCTCTACATGTCTCAGTCTTTGTATCTCTGTGTCCCTCTCAATGTCTCTCTGTGTCTCTGTCTCTCTGTGACTCTGTGTATCTCTGTGTTACTATGTCTTTGTGTCTCTCCCTCTGTTGTGTGTGTGTCTCGCTATATCTTTGTGTCTTTCCCTCTTTCTCTGTGACTGTGTATCTCTGTCACTATATCTTTCTCTGTGTCTCTCCCTCTGTGTGTGTGTGTCTCTGGTGTTTCTTTGTCGCTATATCTTTCCCTGTGTCTCTCCCTCTCTGTGTGTGTGTGTCTCTGGTGTCTCTGTGTCGCTATACCTTTCTCTGTCTCTCTGTGTATCTGGTGTCTCTGTGTCACTCTATTCTCTGTGCCTCTGTCTCCAGGGTCTGCCCCTTCGGGGTCTCTCTGCCTGTCTTCGGCAGGTCGAGGGGGCCGGGGGGTGGGGAGGCAGAGCCCACCCTTGAAAGGAGAAGTTCAGGAAGGGGTGTCTGTGGTGTGAGGGGAGGACAATGAGGCGATAGAAGACAGGGGGCGGGGGGGGCCAGGGCTGCTGCGGCGGTGGCTCCTCTGCCTGGCAGTTTCCCAAGGTTATTCAAGGGGCATTCAGACTCCTCTGCGCCGGGCGCCGGCTGAGGTTGGGCCCTCTCCCTCGCCCACCCCATCCCACCCCCTGGCCCACCCTACGACAGACAGACCGAAGCTGATGTTGGGGCAGGGCCCCCGACTGCTTTGCTCCCCGGGCCCCCTGGGTGACTGGGGTTGGGGGTGAGAAGTTGGGGGAGGGCGCTTGTCTTAGTGCGAAGAGCCCGGGCTTGGGCGTCAGAGGTCGTGGGTTCTAATCCCAGCTCCGCCACTGATCAGCTGTGTGACCTTGGGCAAGTCACTTGACTTCTCTGTGCCTCTGTCACCTCATCTGTCAAATGGGGATGAAGACTGTGAGCCCCACGTGGGACAACCTGATTACCTTGTACCTACCGCAGCACTCGGCACATGGTAAGCACTTAACAAATACCATCATCACCATCATTCATTCATTCATTCAATCGTATTTATTGAGCGCTTACTGTGTGCAGAGCACTGTACTAAGCGCTTGGGAAGTACAAGGTGGCAACATATAGAGACGGTCCCTACCCAACAGTGGGCTCACAGTCTAGAAGGGGGAGACAGAGAACAAAACAAAACATATTAACAAAATAACATGAATAGAATAAATATGTACAAATAAAATAAATAAATAAATAAATAGAGTAATAAATATGTACAAACATATATACATATATACAGGTGCTGTGGGGAGGGGAAGGAGGTAAGACGGGGGATGGAGAGGGGGAAGAGGGGGAAAGGAAGGAGGGCGCTCAGTCTGGGAAGGCCTCCCGGAGGAGGTGAGCTCTCAGTAGAGCCTTGAAGGGAGGAAGAGAGCTAGGTTGGTGGATGTGCGGAGGGAGGGCAGAATCATCATCATCATCATCATCATTATCATATCTTGGCAGTCAGAGAATGAGACATAAGGGAATGAGGCTGCAGGGAGCTCTGCTCCCCATCCGTCCTGGGGAAGGCAGGGGCAAGCTGAGAAGGGCAATCGGGAGGGTCTTGGGAGGTCATCTCTGAGAAGACTGTAAGCCCCTTATGGGCTCAGATTGTCTCTCTTCATTGCTGAATTGTACTTTCCAAGCGCTTAGTACAATGCTCTGCACACAGTAAGCACTCAATAAATACAATTGGATGAATGAATGTGAGCCCACTGTTGGGTAGGGACCGTCTCTATATGTTGCCAACTTGTACTTCCCAAGTGCTTAGTACAGTGCTCTGCACACAGTAAGTGCTCAATAAATACGATTGAATGAATGAATGAATGAAAAACTGGAGGCTTGCACTGCTGGGAGATACAGGAAACGCCTTCCAGGCAGCCAAATCTCAGGGGTTAGTGGGGCTGTCCTATCTCACTTTTGCCCCTCCAAACTCCCACCCTAATCTCTAATCCCAGGAAGGATTTCCTGACTCCCCTTTGCCAGCTCCTCTGGGCAGGGCTGGGGCAAGGAGCAAACGTCATTTCTAGACTGTGAGCCCAATGTTGGGTAGGGGCCGTCTCTATATATTGCCAACTTGTACTTCCCAAGCGCTTGGTACAGTGCTCTGCACACAGTACGTGCTCAATAAATACAATTGAATGAATAAATGAATGAATTTCAGCATTACTGCCCTCTACTCACATCCTTCTCAGGAGGACAGGATGGACATCAAGGACCCAGGCGAGGTTCGGACAACTGATCGGTAAACGCCTAAGGTACCTCTGTAGGATCAATAATACCCCATTTCCACTTTCCATGGGCCCTAAGTTACCTCTCCAGGATCAAAAACGTCCCGTCTCCACTCTCCACGGGCCCTAAAGGCACCTTTCTAGGATCAACAACGACCAATTTCCATTCTCCACTCACCCTAAGGCACCTCTAGGATCAATTAACGGTCCCACCTCCACTATCCAAGGGCCCTAAGGCACCTCCAGGTTCATCGCATCTTCATTCCCCACACATCCTAAGGCACCTTTAGGATCAATCACGTCCCGCTCCACTATCTTCAAGCCTTAAGGAATCTCTCTAGGATCAATATGGCCCACTCTCCACAGGCACTCATTCACCGTCATCTCCTCTTAAATAAATAACCCTTGGAGGAAAGGCACAGAGGAAGTGAGGAAGGGAAACCAATCCGGATGGCAAATGCCTACATTGAGAGGAAGGAGTCACAAGTCCCCAGAGAATCTAAAGGCATTGAAATGCTTATACAGGTAAAAATGGAAACATGGCTAAGTTTGTTCAGACCCGCAAGGACCCGTGCACTCCTAGTTTGCCACCAGCCAACTCTCCTGTTCCCCAAGGAACAGGGGTCCTGTAGGGGACCCTGGTGACCAGTGCACCTGGAGGGCAGAAACTGATTAACCCTCGGGGGTCCCCTGGGCTACTAGGGGGGGAGGGACAGCAGACACCCCCCCACCTCAGACCTCCATTCTGATTAACCCTGGGGGGCCTCCTGGGCTGCTAGAGGGGGAGGGACAGCGGACCCCCCCCCCAGATCTCCATTCTGATTAAACCTCGGGGGTCCCCTGGGCTGCTAGAAGGGAAGGGAGAGTGGACCCCCCCCCCCCCAGATCTCCATTCTGATTAACCCTTGGGGGTCTCCTGGGCTGCTAGAGGGGGAAGGAGAGCAGACCCCCCCCCCAGATCTCCATTCTGATTAACCCTCGGGGGTCCCCTGGGATGCTGGAGGGGGAGGGAGAGCGGACCCCCCCTCAGATTTCCATTCTGATTAACCCTTGGGGGTCCCCTGGGCTGCTAGAGGGGGAGGGAGAGCGGACCCCCCCTCAGATCTCCATTCTGATTAACCCTTGGGGGTCCCCTGGGCTGCTAGAGGGGAAGGGAGAGTGGACCCCCCCATCTCCATTCTGATTAACCCTTGGGGTCCCCTGGGCTGCTAGAGGGGAAGGGAGAGTGGACCCCCCCCATCTCCATTCTGATTAACCCTTGGGGTCCCCTGGGCTGCTAGAGGGGAAGGGAGAGCAGACCCCCACCCCAGATCTCCATTCTGATTAACCCTTTGGGGTCCCCTGGGCTGCTAGAGGGGAAGGGAGAGTGGACCCCCCATCTCCATTCTGATTAACCCTTGGGGTCCCCTGGGCTGCTAGAGGGGGAGGGAGAGTGGACCCCCCCAAGATCTCCATTCTGATTAACCCTCGGGGGTCCTCTGTGCTGATGGAGGGGGAGGGAGAGCAGACCCCCCCCCCCCAAGATCTCCATTCCTTACGAACAGCAAGGGGCCGCTCACCAGCAGGTGGCGCCAGTGGGAGACACTTGTCATCCAGAATCCCATTAATAATGACGCTTCCCTAATCCTGGAAAGGGATCCCGGACACAGCCTACGGGACACGCGGTCCATCTCTCAGCTCTTCCAGCGGGCCAACTCGGAGGGCCGGTCCCAAGGAGAGCAGATCCCGGGAAATGATCCCATTTAACCAGCTGTGGAGAAGGTCAAAGGGCATCCAGTGGCTGCGGGGTGACCCCGGGATGGGCAGTGAGAGGATAGCAAAGAATAAGGGGAACGAACCCAGGGACAAGGAAAAGGAAGAGGCAGGGAAGGGGCTGGGAGCAGCGGGAGATCCGCCTCAGCACCACTCTCATGGGATGTGTCTGTGTGTGTGTGTGTGTGTTTGTGTGTGCTCGCGCACACTTGGTATAGGTGTACAACTCTGAAAGTTTGCGTGGGGAGGGATATATAGGGTGTGTGTGTGTGTGTGTGTGTGTATCTATGTACGTGTACCCAAGCATTGGTGCATGGCAACGGTGAGTGTGCATATAACACAGACAAAGGGCTGAGAGAGAGGGAGAGCTCGCCTGGAGCAGAATGAGCTGTAACACTTCCAACTTCTGGAGTGTGGGCTCTGCACTGCCTACAGTCGTTACCCTCCTCCTACGCAGCTAAGCACACCACATTCTCACAACAGGGACACAAACACACGCATGCACACACCAACACACTCAGACACACACACACACACGAACACATACCGCCTACAGAGTCAGGTGCTCCGCTGCTACTCATAGACCTGTACACCCACACGTAGACCCTGCAGAAGCACAGAGAACATACCGATGTACACACAAACACACACGGTAACTGTAAGTTCCAAGATTTTGGTTAATAGGAAAGAGAGTGGATCATCTCTGTTCTTGGCAGGAATCATTCCTAAATGCCACGATGTCAGAAGGACACTTAGGACCCTCCAAGCAAAAGGAAGCTGGAGACCATAGATGAATGGGCTCAATAGGAGTGTAAACCACAGATATCTGCAAATTTCTCTGCAGCTTCTACCCTCGGGGCTGGGATTCTAGGTACAGACTCGTGCAAGTAATAGTTGGAGAGAGCTATGGGATCCCATACTGGGAATGCAGGAAACCTGAGGCGGGGGCCAGAACAAGAAGATGGAGGAGGGGAGGCGGCTGGAGGAGGACAGAGAGTCGGGCAGGGGCATGCAGGTTGTTGGGGCCGGGTGGGGGGGAGAAATGGAGAGAGTGAGAGAGTGTATACACATCATTAATAGAATAAATAGAATTATAAATATGTACATATCAATACACAAGTGCTGTTGGGGCGGAGAGGGGAGAAATGGAGAGAGTGAGAAAGGACGAGAGGGAAAGGGACCAGCAGACAGAGAAGGAAGTTGTCTTGTTCTTGGCCCTCCATTCTGTGACTCCCTTGGGTTATCCACCTCAATCAATCAATGGTATTGACTGAACGCTAACTGTGTGCACAGCTCTGTACTAAACATTTGAGAGAGTCCAGTATAACAGACATGTTCCCCCCCTCCACCCAACACCCCAGGAATTCGCTCAGAGTTGGGAGAAAAGCACCCCAAATCAATCAAATCAATTAATCGTATTTATTAAGTCCTTACTGTGTGCAGAGTACTGTACTAAGCGTTTGGGAGAGTCCAATATAACAGAGCCGGTAGACACATCCCCTGCACAAAAGGAGTTTACAATCTAGAGGGAAGCTTACCCAATTGCTGCTTCCTTTCCCTCTTAACCTTGGCTCCTGGGAAGCTCCACTGTAGCACCAGTGTGGGGTCAGTAACGGCCAAAGCTTTGAACGTGGGGGGGGCCCCGGAAGGGATGTCACTGCCATCGCCGTGGATTTCAGCGTAGGCCGGGGGTCGGAGGGATGCTAGGAGGCTAGTACCAAGCTCCAGGAGAGGCTGCAGACAACAGTTCCCCCTTTCAGGCTATTTGTCCCTGAGGTCTAGTACTTCGACCCTGCTCCAGATCCGAGGTGCATTAACTTCTCAGATGCTGAGGAAGGGTACGGGTGGCAGGAGCCAAGTGTGGTATTTCGCTTTACAGAAAATATCAACAACGAGGAAACCACGCTTGGAGTGAGTGTGCTATGAGCAACCCTGGCGGGGTCCAGGACTACACAAGGAAGGGCCAGGAGCCAACACGCGCAAAGGAATTAGGAGGAGCTGCCATATGCTGCTGGCACATCACTGAGGGAATGGGGAATCAGGTAAATAAGAGGAAATGTTGGAATAATGCAGGCCCCTGGGCACCTTGAGAATTCTGGGTAGCAAGAACCTGGAGACACGGTGAGAGTCAAAATACCGGTGCTGTGGTTCTGCTGAAACTGTCCTCCCCACTGGATTTGCCTGCCCAAAGTGGACCAGACTGGCTCTACCCACCTCTTGTTTCTAGTTGGGCAGCTTGGGCCAGGGAGCTAAGGGACTGGCCTGCCTGCTGGGCGCGTAAGCGGAGGGGGCATAACCCTGACAAGATGGCATCTCCTCCTGGCTCCAGATCCCCACTTCAAGTCCTATAATAATAATAACTGTGGTATCTGTTAACCACTTACCATGTGCCAAGCTCTGTATTGAGCGCTGGGGTGGATACAAGCAAATCGGGTTGGACGCGGTGTCTGTCCCACATGGGGCTCACAGTCTCAATCCCCATTTGAAAGATGAGGGGACTGAGGCACAGAAAATTGAAGTGACTTGCCCAAGGCCACACAGCAGACAGGTGGCAGAGCCAGGATTAGAACCCATGACCTTCTGACTCTCAGAATTGTGCACTGTCCACTCCATCATGCTGCTTCTCTGACAAGTCCACCTGGGCAGTTTGCCTCAGAAAAGCACTTGGGGGACCTTTACTTGGTAGATATCCTGCCCCTCTCTCCACCCCCGACCCTGGCCCCGGCCCCCAGCTCTCTGCTCCAGGACCCCACTAGGGACGAGGGAGGGACTGGCCTCTGGTTGGGCTGAGCATGGAATGGAGAGGCTCCGGGGCTTACCGCAACCTCAGCCTGTGGCCCGCTAACTCCACCTCTCTGTCCAGCCCCCATCTCTGCCCCATGCTCCACTATAGATTCATCAGAACTGCCTCTTTTCAGCACTTCTCCACACGCCCGCTGAATACATCTGGCCATTTAATAGAAATTGCTGCTAATCTGTCTCCATTAGCAAGGCTGCAGAGTCTGCCCACTCCAGGCTTCCCTGCTTCCTTCTTTTGCTCTTCTGGCCGCCTGCCCCTGATCCCCCGCTCCTCTCTCTTGCTCCCCAGGGATCACGCAGATTCCCCCCGCCCTGGACAGGCAGGCTACTCCAGACCAGGAACACTGATCAGCCATAACTAGAGGAAGCCAGGTCCAGCAATGGCTTATTCCCACCATACTCTGCTCCTCCCCCCATCTTGTCCTGGCACGTTCCTCAATTACTCCTGCTGAATAGCAATACTCGCCCAGCTTGCCCAGGTCTTTTTCTGTCCCCTCTCAAACCTTTTCTCATCCAATTGGCACCTCCACTCCTTGTTCTGTCTTTCCTCATTCTGCCATGACCTGGAAAGCTTCCTCAAGATCCCGAGACAGCCCAGGTAATCCAGCCTTCCCAGATCCCAATTCCCTGGTAAACAGGGGTGGTCTTTGTATCGTCTCCCCTTCCCCAGCTGACGGCCATGGGATTTGCTATTCCAGAACTGTTAAATTGGACGCTTGGCTAAAAAGGGGGCACTGATGACCCTTACTGGCTCAGCAGCTGGGACCTGAGAATACCTGGCTCCAAGAACTGTAGTTTCCTAATGGAGACATGAGTCAGCTTGCTTCTGAGGGTTCCCCTCTCTCCTAGTCCCTCTAGCTTCTTACCAGAATCCTCCTATTGTCTCTGTGGCGCTGCAAGTTTCAGATCATCTCTTGGCTGGATCTCTTGGTCGGAGGGAAGGGCTCCTGGCTCTCCTCCTCCTCCTTCCCATTCTCCACTCCAGGCTGGCATCCCAGGGACTCCCAACTTTGGGGTCCTTCCCTCTGGCCCATCTCCTCTTTCCTGCAACCTGTCCTCAGCCTTTGAGATGACCAATCTACATTATCAGTGTCCATCCGTTCCCTCCCCCTCTGCCCCTGTATCTGTGGGAGAAGAGGATTCATGCCAGCCCGGTGCCAACACCCTCCACCAAGCACGCTTAGGGCTAGAACAGAACCTTTCTACTTGAACTGTGAGTCCCATGTGGGATAGGGACTGTGTCCAGCCTGACTGATTTGTCTCTATTTCAGTAGTTTGAAGTTATTAAAACATAGTAAGTATTCAACAAATGCCATTTTAAAAAAAAAACCCCAACATCCAGAATCTGGCAAGAGCAAGATCTGGCAAGTTCTAGGCCAGCTTGGCTCTGCCGACTTTCTGTATCCCTCCAATCTTCTCCTCCATGCACCCAGCTCCATCCTGGCTGGCTTTCCTTATTTCCAGGTCTACTTCATTCATTCATTCGTATTTATTAAGTGCTTATGGTGTGCACAGCACTGTACTAAGCGCTTGGGAGAGTACAGTACAAAAATAAACAGACACATTCCCTGCCCACAACAAATTTATAGTCCCATGCCAGGGAGAGAAAGACATTAATACAAATAAATAAAATTACAGATATGTGCGTAAGTGCTGTGGGGCTGGGGACGGGGAAGAGCAGAAAGGAGCAGGTCTTCCCCCAGTTGCTCCCATATCTTTGGATCCCTGGTGTCCAGCTATCACTCATCTCTAGATCTTCAGTCATCAGCTTTTCTACGTCTCTGGGTTACTGGTGTTAAACTCTCCCAAATCAGGGAGCCTGGAGGTTTTCCTTGTTCAGGTACAGGCTTCTTCAGTGGTGATGCACTGAAGGGTGAGGGGTAAGGGTGAGGGGCTGAGGTAAAGCGGGGGAGCTGAGTTGCCATAGCAGGCTCCCCTGCATTGCCTAGCCTTGCCACGCTTCCCGACAGCCCTTACTGAGGCAACATAGTGTCAAAGAAAACGCCACGGACTCTGTGTTGCTTTCAAGCAGGTATGTCAGAGACAAGTTTATTTCTTGCTATTTTTGTGTTTTATGTTTATCTTATTAGAGAAGCATCATGGCATAGTGGATAGAGTGTGGGCCTGAAACTCAGAAGGTCCTGGGTTCTAATCCCGGATCCACCACTTGTCTGCTGTGTGACCTTGGGCAAGTCATTCGCTTCTCTGTGCTTCAGTTACTTCATCTGTAAAAAGGGGATTGAGACTGTGAGCCCCACATGGGACAAGGGACTGTGTCCAGCTTGATTTGCCTGTTTCCACCCCAGTGCTTAGTACTGTGCCTGGCATTCATTCATTCAATCGTATTCATTGAGCGCTTACTATGTGCAGAGCACTGTACCCAGTGCTTAAAACAGTGCTTTGCACATAGTAAGCGCTTAATAAATGCCATTATTATTATTATTACTAAGCTCTTGGGAAGTACAAGTCGGCAACATATAGAGATGGTCCCTACCCAACAACAGGCTCACAGTCTAGAAGGGGGAGACAGACACATAGTAAGTGCTTAACAAATATCAATGTTATTATTATTCTATAAGGGCTAGTAGGGAGTGGTGGTTGGCAGGCAGAGGTTCTTCTACTAGTCAAGACCAACTCAGCTCTAAGCAATACAGAGTTTCTTTATATTCAGTTGGTACAGAAACTGAGCTTTGCACATGATTGAAGAACATGATACATGATATATATTTTAAAACAAGCAATAATGTATTCCAACTCAGGCTAATTGCTCGGCCTTGCCTGGTTCCTTCATTCATTCATTCATTCATTCATTCAAATGTATTTATTGAGCACTTACTGTGTGCAGAGCACTGTACTAAGCGCTTGGGAAGTACAAGTTGGCAACATATGGAGACGGTCCCTACCCAACAACGGGCCCACAGTCTGGAAGGGGGAGACAGACAACAAAACAAAACATGTAGACAGGTGTCTGGCAGTTACCCCATCAACAGGGGAATTACATTCACTGGAAACTCGAAGGGACTTGACAAAGTCAAAATGAGTCTGGCTGACTTAAAACGAACTTTTAAGCCCCAAAACCCAATTCTGCTTTGCCACCCTCCTCCCCATTAGAGAGGTCAGGTGGGCAAACACTACCGATAAGTAGATCAGCAATCCTGATCTGGCTTCATCCCGTCTCAAGACCCTGATGTACCAATATTCCCTGTAAGGCAGACACCCGGACAGGACAAAGGAGGGGAGGATACGTGATGTGCTGGCTTTGAGTAAATGGAGGCTTGGCCAGACAAAATGGATTCCAGCACTAAAGGCTCATCACATTCCATCCACTGGTACTCTACCACTCGTGGGGACTTCGGTAGCCGGAGTTACTCTTGTTCACTTAAATAAGATGGTTATGAGAAAATCAAGTGGGCCTAGAGGCAAAACAGCTCCGAGAGGAAAAATCTGAATGAGAAGGGGCAAATGCAAGGCCTAGACCACTTTGTTTCCACACCAGCTCAGCCCAGCCAAGTGAAGAGAGGGTACTATAACCCGGCTACTCCCTGCCCTGGCCTGACACCAGTCACTGCATCTGGGAAGCTCCATGGGGCCGCCAACACATCTGCCCCAGGGAAGCCCAGAGACAGAGAGGCACAAGAGGAGGTGGCCACAGAGCATCATCCAGCTTCTAATTCCTCTCCCGAAAATGCCCCCCACAGGGTAGCACCCTGACCCCACAGCCTCCACCCTATCTGTGCCCACTGTGGGTGTCTGGCACACCCTGCCCTCAGCAGCTCCCGCCACTGTAATTACTCCTCTTATACTCTAGCGTCCAGCCCTCCAACCAAATTGCAATTGATTCTTTACTCAGTCTGGATCGATGCCATTGATTGCAGCCCAGGAAGATGAAGCCAAGCTCACCCTCTCTGCAGCCAGGGCAGAGCTGGGTCAGCATCAGCAGCCTGTCCTGGCTTCCTGCCCAGACTCAGAGCCCAAAATTACCCCCTGCCTGTACCCTAACCGACACTCCCGCACGGCCTCGCACACCCACTCTCACACCCACTCTCAGCAGTGGCAGACGAGGGAGCCACAGCCGCAGCAGCAGGACAGGTGAGCGCGAGGAGGCTGGCAGGCATGATTCCGGCCATCACCCATCAAACTGCTGTCCCTCTCTAGAGCTGGGAGCTCTGAGGATGAAGAGCAGAGTTAGGATCCAACTTAGAGCCAGCTCTCCTAGTGATAAATCACAGAGACCTGAGAGGATGGGTCAGGTGATGGAACTTGGGGAGCTGTCTGCTCTCCTGCTTCCAGTTTCCCTGGGCTCTGACATTTTCCCGTAACTACAGGACTTCCCCATATGACCCTGGTGGCTGATAGTGAAAGGAGGGGTCACTATCACTGTCACATCACTTCTAGACTGTGAGTCGGCTGTTGGGTAGGGACCGTCTCTATATGTTGCCAACTTGTACTTCCCAAGCACTTAGTGTGTGCTGTGCACACAGTAAGCGCTCAATAAATACGATTGAATGAATTGAATGCATTTAAAGTGTCCTCCTCCCTCATGGTTCCTCATGGGAAAATATTCTGACTAAGGAATCAGAGCTCTGGGCTTAAGTTCTACCTCTGTCGCTGGCTCGCTGGCTCATCACTTAGCCTCTCTGGGCTTCCACTGGGGAGAACAATCCCGCCTATTCTGAGAATAAAATAGTCACTCCAAAACCCCTGAGAAAGAAAAGTGGCCCTGAATCCTAAGGGCCTGGGAAGGAGTGTACAGTTCCTCCTGAGAATGGGCAGCTCCCTGCCTGTGACCACAAAATAAGCCTGGCCCTGGTCCTGGTGAACACACTTACTGGGAAAAGGTAATGAATTCAGGCACTCATTTGTTGTGGGGTTGAGCTCTCTGAGGTCACAGCCCTTGATGCCTAACCCAATCGCCTGGTCATTCCGGGTCAGCTTGGACAGCCAAGGCTGCCACGTGGAACTAGAGGAGCCGCTGGATGTGGGGGGATTAGGGTCCCCAAAGCCCCCACCCCCTGAGCTTCTGCAGCTCCCTGATGCCCCTCACTGCCACTTCCCAAAAAAAGGAGTCCATCAAAACTCTTTGCCAGGCATGAAACTGGCAAAGATTCTGTTTGGGCTTGCAGTTCTCTGAAGATTCTCACTGACTCCCACACAATTTGGAAAAAGCATGTTCAATGCCAAATCACCAGACCCCTTCCCCCAGCTCCCCCCAAGTCCCTCCCAGTCTCCTCCAGCAAGGGAGGGAATTGGGGTGAAGACAACCCAGCTGCCCTCTTGCTGGATAGAAGATGACATGAGCTCACAACTTTCCCGCACCGGAGCGGCCAGTGAGGACAGAATATGAAGCCTTGTGAAGAGGGGATTCTCTGGTGGGGAAGGCGCAGAGGGGCCAGCAAAGGACTGAAATGGATCACGCTGATGCAACAGTGCGGTTGGTGTTCACAGAGTTTTTTATATTTGTAGGTGGTTAGGGATTAATAATGAGCTTATTAACTAAGAGAGTAACGCCACGGGGTATTTTTTATGAGATGCTGCAAACAGAGCTGTTATTTTGGTCCTTTTCCATCCTTGTTTGCGCTGAGGGGCCAGGCAGTCCCCAAGTCCCCACTGCTGTAGGTGAGAGAGGCAGCTGGGAAGCTGGCGGGGAGACTGGGATGAGAGAGGGAAGAGGGGGAGGCTGGACGGACCATGCCAGGCCCTGGGGAGCCTGATCATCTGTTTTCTGACTGAGAAGAATGGAGGAGGAGTAGGGGGGAATCACTTCTTCTACCCCAGGGTTTTCTCCTCTCTACTTAAAGAAGGCCAACCCCACCCAGCTTGACACAGCTAATGGTCTCCTGCTGGCCTGGGTCAGTTCCAGGTGACTCGGGCCAGGGAAAATGGAGCTGAGATTCATTTGGTAGCGGAGGGAACCTCACAGAGGAAACACCTAGGAATGCTCAACTGGATGAAGGGGCCCAAAACTGAGCTAAACCCTGTTGGCCACAGCTGTGCCAGCTTGCATCATCCCTGGCCTGTAAAGTGGGGGAAAGTGGAGAGGGAGCAGGGGCACCAACCCCAATCCCCTCCTTCCCCCAAGTTCCCCCCCAAAATCACTTACCCAGCTGCGCTCATCCCCACCTCCTCTGGGAAGCTCACTGGGCTCCAGTGTTACCAAGGTGCAACTCCTCCAAGAGGTTTCCCAGACTAAGCCCTGCTTTTCCTCAACTCCCCTTCCCTTCTGCGTCACTGTGACTCGCTCCCTTTGCTCTTCCCCCCCTCCCCGCCCCACCGCACTTATGTATATATATATATAATTCTATTTATTTATATTGATGCCTGTTTACTTGTATTGATGTCTGTCTCCCCGCCTCTAGACTGTGAGCCCGTTGTGGGCAGGGATTGTCTCTCTTTATTGCTGTATCGTACTTTCCAAGTGCTTAGTACAGTGCTCTGCACACAGTAGGATCTCAAGAAACACGAATGAATGAGTGAATCACCTGAACACCCACTTAGCCCTTGGCCTACCTCCAGGTCTGCTGATGCTCATTTATCCCCTGCCCAGAATTGCCAACTGGTCTCACTGGTCCAGATATCACCCGGGAAATGCTGGGTCCTCTGCAGTCTTCCCTCACTCAGGTCCCCCTGCCCCCAGTCTGCCCTGAAGGACATTTCTGCCAACCTCTGTGCATCTGAATTCACAGCTAATGGAACACTGGCTCCCAGCACTGAACTTATTTGCAGCATTATGAAAAACAGAACGGAGCTATCCACCTTCTGCCATCTCCTCTGTAGACTGCCAGCTTCTCAGGGATCTGAACCTCTATGTCTTTTTCTTTTAATTCTCATTAAGGCCCAAGTCACAGCTCCACCCGAAGTAGGTGATAAAAGCTCCAGGATCTTTGGGTCCGCCAGAGGTCATTCCATCCATCCCCCTGCGTCCAGGTAGCCTGACAACTTATCCGGAGAGGATGGTAGGGGATTCTCCTGTTGATCTATCTCCTTCACGCATTACCCAGCACTGCTGAGAAACAGAAAAGCTAGGGTGCATGAAAGGTCTGTTCCCATGCCCCCAAACCTCTGGGGATTTGGAGCCCAAGGAATTCCCCTCCTCTCCTGGAACTGAGACATGCAAGAGGCCAAATGAGGCCAATGCTGGGGGAGGATCTGAGTTGGTGTTACCTGTGGGTATTATCTGCAGCTTAATGTTGTATTAACACAGCTCCCGTCTGCTGATTACACTATTATTATATATTAATCATGAGATAAAGATGTGCGGTTTCTCCCCATATCTCTCAGGGATGGGCTTCAATTCCCGCCCCAGGTAGCCTGCTGCTAGCTGGGCTTGGCTCCCTAAGCCCTATAAGGGGACCAGAGCTGGGCCCCGTGTCCAAGATCCCATCCCTCCAACCCTAGCTGGGTGGGGTGGGGGAGGCGTGTGTGTGTGTGTGTGACAGCAACCCAGACAGCTCCCACCCCAGAAATGAAATGAACCAAAACTGGAATGCTCACCCAGGAATTCTCCTCCTCCAGCCTGCCCCAGCTCTGACCAGGAAATTTGCACCTGGTGGGAAGGACCTGGGATAGAAAGCCTGCAAAGAGGAGATCAGAGAACTAATTGAACACGTACTTTGTGCAGAGCACTATACTAGGCACTTGGGGGAGGACAATTCAGTTGGTACCATAATCCCTTCCCTCAAGGAGTTTGCAGTCTAAAGGAGATGCAGCTTCAGCAAGTTAGCTGCAGTGGTAGCAGTAATAATAGCATTTATTGAGAGCCTACTGGGAGCTGTGCACTGTACTAAGCACTTGGGAAGTTCAAAGCAGAGAAGAGACCCATCTCCTCCCCACAAGGAGCTGACACTCTAATGGAGTGTACAAATACAGGTACAGAGGTAGGTGAGAAATCCCTCCAACACCTGGAACTGCTAGTAAGACTTCCCGTGGGAAATTATTTCCTTCCCTCTTTCCCCTACCCTCACTAGTCTTCCCATTTGAGTAGACTAATCTCCCCAAGGATTCTGGGAGGATCCTGGTTGCCAGTGCCTGTGTGAGCCAAGACAGGTCCTGTCTCTGACCATGGGGACAAGTCAGGGAATGGGGTCATTGGCTCCCATAGGTACACGGCAGCAGGCCACCATAAAGGGAAACAGATGCACGTCCCCTCCCGGACCAACACAGATCTCAAATCTTTGGTAATTTTTCCAGAGCCAGTTCTATCCTGAGCTCCTTTCCAAATACAATGGCTTGTAGTCATTGGCTGTGTGACCCTGGGCAAGTCATTTCCCCTCTCTGTCTCTCCACCTCACCACCTGGACAAGGGAGATGATCATCCCCAGCCCCTCCTATCTCTGTTGGGAGTAAAATGAGCCAAAGGAGGTGAGAGTGCTTTGGAAATGCAGGATGGGCATCTGTAGTCTGCAGCCATGCTGAGGTTTAGGCTGCTCACTTCCACAAGCCACGTCCTCCCCATCTCCTCAGGCTGGACAGATGTTCCAGGGGTCATTTCATCCCCCCCACTGTCTCCAAGTTGCTTCCCACTTTGTCTCTCCCTAGCAAGGAGAAATCTACCCAAGGTAAGGGAAAGACCCAAGTCCTTCCCTTGAGGAACAGTGTGGCATAGTGATAAAGCCTGGGTGTCAGAGGACCTCAGCTACCTCATCTGTAAAAATAGGGATTCAATATTCACAGGCCTGAGAGTCGGAAGCTCCACCACTTGTCTGCTGTGTGAACTTGGGCAAGTCACTTCAGTTCTCTGTACCTCAGTTCCCTCATCTGTAAAATAGGGGTGAAGACTGTGAGCCCCACATAGGACAGGGACTGTGTCCAACCCGATTTGCTTGTATCCACCCCAGTGCTTAGTATGGTGCCTGACACATAGTAAGTGCTTAACAAATAACATAATTATTATTATTATCTGCTTGCCCTCCCACTTAGACTGTGAGCCTCATGTAGAACACGGATTATGTCTGATGTGATTATCTTGTTTCTACTCCAGTGCTTAGTATAGTGCTTGACACATGGTAAGTGCTGGACAAATGCACTTATTACTGAGCTCCCACAGGGGGTTAGATGGTATTGTCCTATTGTGATGCCTCTTGGCAAAACTGAGGCACCGCAGCTGGGGACTGAGTGCTGAGTCTCCAACAAAGAAATGGGGAGCGTTGTTGTGGGGAGGGAGAGGGAGGGGCTGGAAAGCGATGAAGCTTCTGCCAGCCATTCACAAAAATCTCCATAGCTCTTCCAGGCAGCACTCCAGAAGGAATCAGCAGACGGGCACCCCAACTCCATCAACCTCAAGAGGTGCTTGGGGACAGCTAGCAGCAGCCCCCACAGCCTGCTGCGAGATCACTGCAGTCAGAGTGACTAACCCAGAGACTGGAGCAAAATAATCTGCCAGGCATATTTGGTATCTGAGGGCAGAGGAGGAGGGACTAAGAAATATTTCACTGTTAAACAGGGCCTGTGGCCTGAGGGGATTAGGGTAGGCATATGAGAAGCAGGCCTGGTCCAGTTAAAGGGGTGACTTGCCTCAGGTGGAAGGGAAGAGGAGGAGAAAGAGGAATAATAGGAGGAAGAAGAGGAGGAAGAGGAGGAAGATGAAAAGGAGGAGGAAGAGACAGAGGAAAAAAGGAAGAGGAAAGAAAGAGGAGGAAGACAAGGATGAGGATGACGGGGAGGAGGGGAATGAAGATGAGGAGAAAGAGAAGGAGGAGGAGGAGGAAGAGAAAGAGGGGGAAGAGGAGAATAGAAGGATAGCCAGGATAGGACCAAAAGGAGGAATGTGGGGTCTGAACTCTTCCTACCCTGCTCCTTCATCATCTATAAGTGTCACCCTCATAATAATGATAACTATTCTGGTATTTATTAAGCACTTACTATTTGCTAAGTGCTGGGGTAGATGTCAGATGATCAGATTGGCCATAGTCCCTATCCTGTTTGGGGCTCACAACCTAAGAGGGGTGAATCATTATCTCAGTGTTATAGGCGAGGAAACTGAGGCTGAGAGAAGTGAAGTGACTTGGCCGAGATCACTCAGGAGGCAAGTGGTGGAACCAAGACCACAGCCTCCCATCCTTAAATCGAGGGCTGGCCCTCTGCCCTCCTGTTGCCTGTCCAGTTTGTCCAGAGAAGCAGTGTGGCTCCGTGGAAAGAGCACAGGCTTTG
Organism: Tachyglossus aculeatus; assembly: GCF_015852505.1. Classification (NCBI taxonomy): domain Eukaryota; kingdom Metazoa; phylum Chordata; class Mammalia; order Monotremata; family Tachyglossidae; genus Tachyglossus; species Tachyglossus aculeatus. Next base: position 71,242,057 of record NC_052076.1, read on the forward strand.
GAGTCAGAGGTTATGGGTTCAAACCCTGGCTCCGCCAATTGTCATCTGTGTGACTTTGGGCAAGTCACTTAACTTCTCTGGGCCTCAGTTACCTCATCTGTAAAATGGGGATTAGGACTGTGAGCCCCCTGAGGGATGACCTGATCACCTTGTAACCTCCCCAGTGCTTAGAACAGTGCTTTGCACATAGTAAGCGCTTAATAAATGTCATTATTATTATTATTATTATTATTATTATTATTATTATACTGTGGTTGAGTGAGACTCTTGCTTTCAGGCTACAAAATATTGACCACCTCTTGCGGTCGAACTTCTTGTGGTTCCGTAATGGAGGTGCCTGTTAAAGACAGTGAGAGCAGGAAACACAAAAATTCAATGAGAGATTTGTGGAGCGGCGCTCCCGCACTGCTGTGTCATCCAGAAGTCCGGGGCAGGGCAGTCCTTCTATCCCAGGTGCACCACTTTCCTGAGCTAAGTCAGGGGAGGAACATAGAGCTCAAAGGAAAAAGAACAGACAGGAGGTTAACCCTGCTCACTGTACTTCTGCAGCTCAATCCTGGATCTCACTTGGGAGAGTATCAATAAATCGATCAATCAATCGTATTTATTGAGTGCTCACAGTGCTTAGGAGAGTACAATATAACACAGTTGGTAGAAATGCTCCCTGACTGCACTGACCTCATAGGGTAGAGGGGGGAACAGCCATTAATATAAATAAATATTTTTGATATATACATGAGAGGTGTGTAGAACACAAGCCAGAAACATCAAGAACTTGTGGAAAGACCAGAGGGCTGGTAGTCAGGGGACCTGGGTTCTAATTGTAGCTTTTTTAAAAAATGGTATTTGTTAAGTGCTTGCTATCCTTGATATGCCAGGCATGTGAACAAAAAAATGCAGTAAGTACAATGTGATCAGGTTGGACAGCAGTCCATGTCCCATATGAGGCTCACAGTATTAATTCCCATTTTATGGATGAGGTAACTGAGGCACAGAGAAGTTAAGTGACTTGCCCGAGGTCACACAGCAGGCGTGTAGTGGAGCCAGCATTAGAACCCAGGTCTTCTAACTCCAAGGCCTGTGCTTTTCCTTCTAGGTCACGCTGCTTCCTCAGCTCCATCACGTGCCTGCTGTGTGACCTTTGAAAAGTCACTTAGCCTCTCTGTGTCTCATTTGCCTCATCTATAAAATGTCTATTAATCAATGCCTATTAATAATAATAATAATAATAATAATAATAATGGTGTTTGTTAAGTGCTTACTATGTGCAAAGCATGGTTCTAAGCTCTGGGGAGGTTACAAGGTGATCAGGTTGTCCCATGGGGGGCTCACATTTTTAATCCCCATTTTACAGATGAGGTAACTGAGGCACAGAGAAGTTAAGTGACTTGCCCAAAGTCACACAGCTGACAGCTGGAGGAGCCGGCATTTGAACCCATGACCTCTGACCCCAAAGCCCATGCTTTTTCCACTAAACCACACTGCTTCTCTACTATTACTGTGTTCAGAGTCCTGTACTTAGTGCTCGGGCGAATGCAGTACAATAGAGTTGGCAGACATGATCCCTGACCACAAGGAGCCTACAGTCTAGATGGGGAGATAGGTATTAAACTATAGATAGGAGAGATGGCATAGTCTAAGGATATGTACCTAAGTGCTGTGGAGATAATAGCGAGCGCTTAGGAAGTACAGACCACAGTGCAAAGGTGACATAGAAGGAAAGGCAAGTAAGGCAAATGAGGGCTTAATTGTGGAAAGACTTTTGAAGATGTGATTTTCGGAGGGCTTTGAAGCAAGGGAGAGTGGTGGTCTGTCAACTATGATGAAGGGAGAGGGAATTCCAGGCCAGAGGGTGGACATAGACACGGGGTTAGAGATGAGATAGACAAGATCAAGTTACCATAGGAACAAAATGTGCAGGTTGGGTGGCAGACCAGCCAGGTGAGATAGAAGGGGAGCTGTTTGAGGGCCTTAAAGCCAATAGTAAGAGGTTTCCATTTGACGCCAGGTGGATGGGCAATATTTAGAGGTTTCTGAGGAGTGGGGAGACATGGACTGAATGGTAATTTTAAAAAAATGATCCAGGCAGCAGAATGAAGTAGGGACTGGAGTGAGGAGAGAGAAGAGGTCAGTCAGGAGGCTGACGGGATAGTCAAGATGGGATAGGATAAGTGCTTGGGCTAGCATGGTGGCAGTTTTGTTGGAGAGGAAGGGCAAATATTAGAGATGGATTAAGGTAGAACCGATAGGATTTGGTGACAGACTGAGTATACGAGTTCAGTGAGAGAGATGATTCAAGGATAATGCCATGGTTACAGGGCTTTCAAACAGGGAGGAGGTGGTGTGATCCATAGTAAAGGGAAAGCCATGAGGAGGACCGGGTTTGAGTGGGGAGATGTTTTGGACATGTTAAGCTTGAGAAGTTGAAGACAAGAGACGTCCTGAAAGCAAGAGGAAATGTGAGACTGCAGAGAAGGAGGGAGATAAAGGCTGGAGAGGTAGATTTGGAAATAATCTACATAGAGGTGGCCGTTAAAGCCATGGGATTGATTGAGTTCTCCAAGGGAGTGGGTATAGATGGAGAATAGGCAGATATCCAGAACTGAGTCTTGAGGGTCTCCCACAGTTAGAGGGTGGGAGGCAGAGACTCTGTGAAAGAGACTGAAAAGGAGTAGCCAGAGAGATGGAAGAACCAGGAGAGGACAGTGTCAAGGAAACCAAGGTTGGCTAATGTTTCTAGGAGAAAGTGGTGGTCCATATTGTCGGAGGAAGCTGAGAGGTCAAGGAGGATTATGACAAAGTAGAAGTCATTGAATTTGTTAAGAAAAAGGTCTTTGGTCACCTTAGAGAGGACCCTTCCTGCGGAGTGAGTGGGGGAGGAAGCCAGATCACAGGAGGTCAAGAAGAGAATTGGAGGAGAGGAAGTAGAGGCCCTGGTGAAGACAACTCACATAGGGAGTGTGGAGAAGAAGGGTAAGAGGCAGATGGGGTGATAGCTGGAGGAAGCCAGGGGATCAAGAGAGGTTTTCTTTATGATAGGGGATATATGGGCATGTTTGAAAGCAGAGGGGAAGAAGCCACTGGAGAGTGAGTGGTTGAAGAGTGTGGTCAGGAAGGGAAAAAGGGAGGGCCCTTAGTGTTTTGATATGTTGCCAACTTGAACTTCCCAAGCGCTTAGTACATTGCTCTGCACACAGTAAGCACTCAATAAATACGATTGATTGAATGAATGAATATGTTGAGAAGGGATGGGGTTGCTGTGAGCCCAAAGGAGGACAAAGACAATGTCTGCTCTTTTAACATTGTATCTAGCACATAGTAAGCACTTAAAAAATACCACTGTAGTTATTATTGGCAGGAAGATCAGAAACCAGACACACACATCCTACCTAATGGGGGAGGCAGACAACATATTTACAGCTAGTGAAAACCAGAGGAAGAAGAAGTATAAAATAGGAAGCAGCCCTGAGAAATTAAGATGCAACTGCTGAAAAAATACTGTAGCCGAGTGTACAGCCACATATTTAAATTTAAACATTTGCTTCAGTGTACATACGTACATATTTTCCCGCTAGGAGAAGCCTCATGCCCTGCAGTCTCTGCCTCCCATCCCCAGGGCCAGCCAGATGAACTCACGGCAGACTTCTTAACCGGCCGTTCACATGGCTTCCAGCTGTCCCAGAGACCTCTGGTGCCGGCCACCATGGGGCCACAACCACCGGCAGGGCAGATCCTTGGCCTCCTGCCCTTTCCCCTCCCCTGCTTTCCCAGGGGACTCAGGGAGGAGACAAGGGAAACCCGGGGTCCCTGAACTGAAGCAGCAGAGACGAGGCAATTTATCCCTGGGGAGGCCCTGGGTGAGGCTCCTGCGCCCGGATTATGCCAAGAACTCTAATCCGCCTCCTTGGTGGCTAGGCCTCCCAATCTCATTAGCACTGACAAAGGTTGAATTAATCCTCTCTGATAATCTGACAGTTATTGATTTTTATTTTTAACTTTATCTTTTGTTAAAATGAACAGAGGCTCAAGAGTCACCCAGGGAATCCCCGGGGCTGGAGGTGGCAGAGGGGCCTGGGGGAGGGTCTTGAGCTGAGTCTGCTTGAAGAGGGTCTGTAGGAGGAATTTGGTGGGGGGTCAACCAGGGGCCAGGCAGAGGGAACCCTCAAACTATTGAGATGGAGCCCCTCTACCCCTGGCTTATTTCTCCTGTCTCCCAGAATCTCCTGAAGCAGAGAGACAGGTCTGAGTCCACTTGATCTCATTCAAACGAAAAGTGAACAACAATAACCACGGTGTATCAGAAAAAAACAGGGAAAGACAAGCATTTACAGGTTATGGAGACGGGGAACCACAAAGATTGGGGAGGCAGAAGCTGAGGCTCTTGAGGTAGGTCTGAATTCAGGTCCTGTGGCTCGACCCTCTCACCTCCCTGATTCTTCTCCCCCCCTCCGGCTCATCTCCATCCCGCGGGTTCGGCTCCAACTCCCCACTCGTCTCCTTTTCACCCTGCCCAGGACGACCTTGTGGGCAGGATAGCTCTAACTGTCTGCCATCCTGCTTCCCTCCCCTTTGGCTTGTTTCCCTGACTTTCCTCACCTCCTCCTCAGCAGTCCTCAGAGCTCCCCACTCAGCTCACCAGTGTGGCCTCCTTGAGAGCACATGGAAGAGGATGGATATGCCTCTTTGCCTCCCCTACCAGACTGCAAGTTTTATGGGGGTAACACTCAAGCCTCTAGAACAGCGCTGTTTTCTCAGTGGGAACTCAGCGGAGACATATGGCTGGATGGCTGGCTGCAGGGAGCTCAAGGATGTCCCTCCTACTTAGACCACGAGCCCCATGTGGGGCAGGGACTCTGCCCGACATTCATTCATTCATTCATTCAATCGTATTTATTGAGCGCTTACTGTGTGCAGAGCACTGTTCTAAGCACTTGGGAAGTACAAGTCAGGAACATATAGAGATGGTCCCTACCCAACAGTGGTCTCACAGTCTAGATGGGGGAGACAGACAACAAAACAAAACACGTAGACCGGTGTCAAAATCATCAGAACAAATAGAATTAAAGCTATATGCACATCATTAACAAAATACATAGAATAGTAAATATGTACAAGTAAAATAGAGTAATAAATCTGTACAGATACACAGATTTACTATTTATATACATAAATTTACTATTTACTTATTTATATACATAAATAGTAAATATGTACAAGTAAAATAAATAGAGTAATAAATCTGTACAGATATATATACAAGTGATGTGGGGAGGGGAAGGAGGTAGGGCGGGGGGTGGGGAGGAGGAGAGGAAAAAGGGGGCTTAGTCTGAGAAGGCCTCCTGGAGGAGGTAAGCTCTCAGTAGGGCTTTGAAGGGAGGAAGAGAGCTAGCTTGGCGGATATGTGGAGGGAGGGCATTCCAGGCCAGGGGAAGGACGTGGGCCAGGGGGTTGATGGTGGGACAGGCAAGAACGAGGTACAGTGAGGAGGTTAGTGGCAGAGGAGCGGAGGGTGCAGGCTGGGCTGTAGAAGGAGAGAAGGGAGGTGAGGTAGGAGGGGGCGAGGTGATGGAGAGCCTTGATACGATAATCTTGTATCTGCCTCAGTGCTTAGAACGGAGCTTGGCACATAGTAAGTGCTTAACAAGTCCCCTAATTATTGGTGGAGGGCAGCAGCAATCCCCAGGAAATGGGTAGCCCCCTAGGACCTCTTCCTGAGCCATTCACAGTGACTCATGACATGCAGCCCTCAGGTTTCCTGCAGGGCAGACTCTGGAGTAAGTGAATCCCAAGAGAGCAGGTCTGCATGTCTGCCCTATCATGCAGTTCCTTGCTGTCCCAGAAACTTCTGGTGCCCGTCACCCTGTGGCCACAACTACTGGCACAGGCTTGGCCGCCTTTTTCCTCTCTTCTCCTCTCCCTCAGGGGATTCTGTTCATGGAACTCCCTCCCATCTTTGGGAGTCATGCTGGCCAACAGCCATTGACCTCTACCTGTAGGTAGCCCCTGCTCCTTCAGTCTGTTGCCCCCAAAGTGACTCAGTTCATCTCAATCAAGCAATCAATCTTATTGAGCACTTCCTGGGTACAGAGAACTGTATTGATCACTTGGGAGAGTTCAGTATAATAGAGTTGGGAGACACAATCCCTGTCCACAAGAAGCTTACAATTTAGCAGGGAAGACAACAATAAAATCAATTATAGGGAGGTAAAGCAACAGAGTATAAGGATATGGCCATAAGTATTGTAGGGGTGGGTATGGGGAGGATATGGTAGTTCATGGGAAACTCAGAAGAAAGGGAGGATAATGGAAGCCATACCTAAACTGATGAAGCAAATCCTTTTCTCTCAGGTTGGAAGTGCCATCTTTAAGTCCTCTAGTCCATGCCCCTGCCTCCAGCAGGACAACATTCTTCAGGAGTAATAGTACTAGAATACTATTGATTGAGCACTTTCATGGTGCGGAAACCTGTACTGAGTGCCAGGGAGAAATGCAAGGGCATTCATTCCAATATGGTGCCTGACCCATGGAAGAGGGAGCAAAACACCCCAGAGAGGCAATTGAGAACTAGTGGTCCAGTGGAGCATGGGCCTGGGGTTCAGAGAACTGGGAATTCTGGTTCCACTACTTGCCTGCTGTGAGACCTGGGACAAGTCACTAAATTTCTCTGTGTCTCAGTTGCCTCATAGTTAAAATGGGGTTTCAATGCCTGTTGTTCCCCCTGAGACTGTGAGCCCCAGGTGGGACAGCGGCTTTTCTGGCCTGATTATCTTGTACCTATCCCAGTTCTTAGCACTTACTTTGTTCTTAGCAAGTACTACAATTATTATTCTTAGTTGTGCACCTCCGATTTAAGAATCTCCAGGAAAGGAGATTCCACAGTCTTTGATGGTAACCCCGGCATTGCAACCTTCCTGGACACAGAGTCCTTCTGAAACTATCCTAAATCCCTTCTGCTGTACTATAAGCTCATTCCATCTTACTCTCTAACTAGAGGGAAGAGAGAACAGATGTTCACCATCACTCATAGAGCATCTCTTCATTTACTCATTGGAAGTTTAACAAGCCTCCCCGACTCCTCTTCTCCACACAGAACTCTCCAGGTTCCACAGTCTTTCCACAGAGGCACTTCTCTCCAGCTCTCAGACTCCTCAGATCCAGCGCCCTAGTCCTGGAGGACTGGGGGGCAGCCTGGGGAAGATAAGAGTGTCATCAAGGGGGAGTCAAGGTATGCCGTATCCCTTGCGGCCAAGCCCTTTCCAGCGGAGTTTTTCGCCACTGTTCAGGTTCTATTATGGCCCCATCATTTTCCCTTTCTTATCCCAAACTCCTTCTGGTGCCAGGATCCAGTACTCCCGGTGCCCTCTGTTCCCTCTCCCTCTGGCCTTCTAATCCGGGCCACCAGCAACCAGAGGGCACAAAGTCTCACCTCGCTCAACGCCCTCCCTATCCCCAGTACAGAGTTGTCTAACCTCTTGACCGAGAGAGTACTTATTCCCAACAGAATGACTTTCTGGGTGTCTGGTTGGGAGGAGATCAGTTGGAGCAATTGGTTGATTAGGAAAGATGCATTAACACCAGTCACAACAGCTTTTTAAATCGAGCTTTGACAAAATTGTCACATTAGATGTATCTGAATAAAGTAAGCGGTGCGGCTTGCAGGGCGCAATTTTACATCATTTTGACAGCTCACATTAAGGAGCCGGAGGCACCTTGGGGAAATTACCTCCAAGTTAAACCGAAATTGCAATCAATTCAGTGTGTTTCCAGCATGAGGTGGGACGGCGCCCAGAGCCAGGATGTCCGGGGTGAGGGTCAGCAGGAGGGGGTCTTGGCTGGGAGTTGACATCATCCTGCCCAGAGATCTCCTCCCCAATTCCCAAAGAGTGGGACCCCACCTGTACCTGTGGCAAAGCCTTCCCAGCTTGGGCAGCGTTTCCAGGGACAGTGGCCAAAGAGAGGCAAGGAGCAGGGTGTTGTGCTGCCCTGCCCCCTTCCCAGGGCAGGACCTGTGGCTAGTCCAACATAGCCACTCTCACCAAAGCTATAGCCCAAAGCTGCATCAAGAAGCCTCCTTCCTTTGGACCAGAAAGGTGTATTCCAGACATCTGTTTCCAATCTGGGTGATCTCCCTCCAGCACCCCTGCTATGCTAGAAAATAGGAGGGGAATTCAGGAGATCAGAAGGAGAAGGGAATCATTGGACGCCCATGGGACAAAGAAGCGGAGAAGGGGGAGGTATGGGGGAGGTAAAGGGGGTGGGAATGCCTGGGCCCTCTCATCCCCATCTAGCTGGGTGTTACTAATGAAATCTGATGGAGCAAGACCATAGGAGTCAAGTGTCAGGATTTCAAGGAGGGGGAGAGGGCTGAGAGTGCTAGGGCTTTGAATATTCATGAAGCTAATTAAGCCATGGTTAATTGGAAAACGTTGGATTTTATTAAGACCTCAGATTTGTGGATTTACGCCGCACCCACATTGACATCGTAAAAATAATGTAACGGGCACTTTGGGCACTTTCCAGAGCCAGGTTTGGTCTCCCAAATTAGCTAATGGGCAAGTGCTAGCTGGACCTGGTTTGGGTGAGAGGGAGCTATCACATGAGGCCAGGAAAAACCCAGTGAGAGCCTGGGTGGGAACAAGGGGACTCCCATTCCTGCCCGCCCCAAGATCCTAGGAAAGGAAACATTTACCAAGGAAGAACTCCCTACTACACACAAACACACACACACAAACACACACCACACCACCCTCCCCCTTCAAAGAAGACGCCACTGATGGGGAAATTCATCCATGAGAGTGGGTGTGACTCCTCAGGAATGGAGGATCAAACTGGGGAAAGGAAAACCAGTCAGAAAGCTGCAGTTGGGTGTTTGAGAGCTCATCATTATCAACTGGTGTCCACCTCCCTGCCTCTTCTGCGAGGCTAACCGCTTGAGGACAGGGCTGTGGTTTCCCAAATGCTCCATTCAGCTTTAATGCACTCGAGCACTTTATTATTCTATAATGGAACAATTCATCTCCTGTGCATGGGGGAGGAAGGAGATGATCAATAGCGTATCTTAACCTGGTAACATGATGGTCTTCCAAGGAGCTCAGGACATGTCACATCTGTTAGCGTGTTCATCCTCTGGAGATCCCAGTTCATCCACGCATTCTTAACACTGATTGAGCATTTGCTGTGAACAGAGCACCGACGTGTGCCGAGAGGAGCCTCCGGGGAAGAACAAGACACATTCCGGAGTTCAAGGGGTTCACGATCCAACGGGGGAAACCGAATTAGCACAGAAATGGAAATTTCAAATCGGAGGAGAAGGAGGAGGAGGAATTGTAGTAGCCTTTATTAAGTGCCCATGTTGTGCAGTGCACTGAACTAGGTACTTGGGAAGTACAGTATAATAAAGTAGTAGAGATAGTAACAACTGTAGTATTTTTAAGCATTTAATATGTACTAAATACTGGGTGGGGGGGTATACACGATAATCAGATTGGACAAAATCCCTGTCCCACATGGGTTTCACGGTGTAAGGAGGGAAGACAGATAACATCTGCATTTTATAGATGAGGAAACTGAGGCACAGACAAGTTAAGTGACTTTCCCAAGGTCACGCAAGCAGGGAAGTGGCAGTGCTGACATCAGAACTGGGATTCCCTGATTCCCAGTCCTGATTCCCTGTCCTTTGCCCAGTCCGGCGAGTAGTCTCATGGCCTAATGGAAAGAGCCCAGGCCTCGGAATCAGAGGAACTGGGTTCTAATCCTGGCTCTGCCAGTTTCCTGCCATGCGGCCTTGGGCAATCACTTGGCTTCTCTGTCCCTCAGTTTCCTCATCTATCAAATGGGGATTCAATCCCTGTTCTTCCTCCTACTTAGACCTTGAGCCCCATGTGGGACAGGGACTGTGTTCAAACCAATTAATTTCTATCTTATCCAGTGCTTAGAATCATGTTTGACACACAGTAAGCACTTTAATAGACACAAAAATTTTATGCTCTTTCTGTCAGACTACCACGTAGCAGGCATAGTAGTAGCAGTAGTGGTAGTTGTAGTAATAATAATAATAATAATGATAGCATTTATTAAGTGCTTACTATGTGCAAAGCGCTGTTCTAAGCGCTGTAGTAGTTGTAGTTGTGGTAGTGGTAGTAGTAATAATAATAGTGGTATCTCTTAAGCGCTTTCTAGGTGTCTGGCACTGGTCATTCATTCATTCATTCAATTCATTCAATCATATTTATTGAGCACTTACTGTGTGCAGAGCACTGTACTAAGCACTTGGGAATTACAAGTTGGACAAGTTGGTCATGGGTTCTCATTCTGGCTCTGCCACTTGTCTGCGTGTGAACTTGGGCAAGTCACTTCACTTCTCTGGACCTCAGTGCCCTCATCTGGAAAATGGGGATCGAGACTGAGAGCCCCACATGGGACAAGGGACTCTGTCCAACCCGATTTGCTTGGATCTCCCCCAGCGCTTAGAACAGTGCTTGGCACATAGTAAGCGTTTAACAAATGCCATCATTATTATTAGTATTACTAAGTGCTGGGGTGGATACAAGCAAATCGGGTTGGGCATAATCCCTGTCAATGTGGGGGTCACAGTCTCAATCCCCATCTTACAGATGAGGTAACTGTGGCCCAGAGAAGTAAAATGACTTGCCTAAGGTCACACAGCAGACAAATGGCAGAGCTGATATTAGAACTGTGCTCTAGACGTAGTAGTAGTAGTAGCAATAAGGGGAAAGACAAACATACAAATATTTACCTCTAAAGTAGGCAAAATAAATAAATTCAATAGACACGAGTGTTAGGGAGAGTGTTAGGGTCTTACCTCCTTCCCCTCCCCACAGCACCTGTATATATGTATATACGTTTGTACAGATTTATTACTCTATTCATTTATTTATTTTACTTGTACATATTTATTCTATTTATTTTATTTGGTCTATATGTTTTGTTTTGTTGTCTGCCTCCCCCTTCTAGACTGTGAGCCCACTGTTGGGTAGGGACCATCTCTATATGTTGCCAACTTGTACTTCCCAAGTGCTTAGTACAGTGCTCTGCACACAGTAAGTTCTCAATAAATACGATTGAGTGAATGAATGAGTTTAGGGAATGTGAGAAGCATCATGGCTTAGGGGATGGAGAACGGTCCTGGGAGTTAGAAAGATCTGGGTTCTAATTCCGCCTCTGCCGCTTGTCTGCTGTGTGACCTTGGGCAAGTCACTTCACTTCTCTGGCCCTCAGTTCCCTGATTTGTAAAATGGGGAATAAGACTGTGAAGCCCATATGGGACAGGGGCTGTGTCCAACTGGATTATCTTGTATCTACTCCAGCCCTTAGAACAGTGCTTGACATATAGTAAGTGCTTAACAAATATCACTATTATTATTATTATTATATAGATACAAATTGCCCCAATGGCAAACGACAAGAAATAGTAAAGTGCGAGGACCAGAGACATAATTTACATAGGTCAGCAAAGCTGGTCAGGAGGGAGGAGTCCGAAATAATAATAATTATGGTATTTGTTAAATGCTTACTATGTGCCAAGCACTGTACTAAGTGCCGGGGTGGATACAAGCAAGTCGGGTTGGACACGGTCCCTGTCTCACGTGGGGCTCACAATCTCAATCCCCATTTTACAAATAAGGTAACTGAGGCACAGAGAAGCGAAGTGACATGCCCAAGGTCACACAGCAAACATGTGGCAGAGCCGGGATTAGAACCCGTGACCTCTGATTCCCAAGCCCGGGCTCTTTCCACTATGCCATGCTGCTTCAAGGGATCATGGGAAGGAATCATGGAGGCATTGGATCTGTGACCAGGTCATACAGGGGTGGAAGGGTGTTATGTGCCAACTAAAAGCCAAGAGAAGAGTTCCAGGCACAGGAAGATATTCTGGGGGAGGCAGAAAAGAAACCAAGACTGCTACCACCATTTTCCAGGTGGAAAAACTTGCATCCAGAGACAGTAAGTAGCTAGCCCTAGGTCACACAGTGGTAGATTTGGGACTAGTAACTTGTCTGACCCTGTGGGTAAGAATAATGAATTGAGGCAGAGGCTCCTGTCTGTGACTCCTGATGGAAGAGCAATGCCTTTCAGCAGTCATGGAATAACTCCCTCTGCCCCTCATTTCCTCTTACAGGTTCTGTGCTCCCCTCACCCCAGCTGGTTGGGCCATATTGCTCTTCCCTTACACAGGGGATGGCGTAAATCACAACTCCAGGCACCTCCTTCAGGAAGCTTCTTCCAAAGATTGATCCCTCCCATCCTACAAACTGTTAGCCGCATCTGGGACCCTTAATATCATCATCATCATCATCATCATCAATCGTATTTATTGAGCGCTTACTATGTGCAGAGCGCTGTACTAAGCGCTTGGGAAGTACAAATTCACAACATATAGAGACAGTCCCTACCCAACAGTGGGCTCACAGTCTAAAAGGGGGAGACAGAGAACAAAACCAAACGTACTAACAAAATAAAATAAATAGAATAGATGTGTACAAGTAAAATAAATAAATAAATAGAGTAATAAATATGCACAAACATATATACATATATACAGGTGGTGTGGGGAAAGGAAGGAGGTAAGATGGGGGGATGGAGAGGGGGATGAGGGGGAGAGGAAGGAAGGGGCTCAGTCTTAATACTTCTCATCAACTCATTCTAGGTAACATGAACTAATGGAAAGAGCCAAGGGCTCCACCTTAATGCAGCGTGGCTCAGTGGAAAGAGCCCAGGCTTTGGAGTCAGAGATCATGGGTTCAAATTCCGGCTCTGCCAATTGTCAGCTGTGTGACTTTGAGCAAATCACTTCACTTCTCTGGGCCTCAGTGACCTCATCTGTAAAATGGGGGTGAAGACTGTGAGCCCCACAAGGGACAACCTGATCACCTTGTAACCTTCCCAGCACTTAGAACAGTGCAGTACACATAGTAAGCGCTTCAAAAATGCATTATTGTTATTGCTATTGTTGTTGTTCTCTGTGTCTCAGTTACCTCATCTGTAAAATGGGGATGAAGCCTGTGAGCCCCATGTGGGACAACCTGATCACCTTGTATCCTCCCCAGTGCTTAGAACAGAGCTTTGCACATAGTAAGTGCTTAACAGATTAAGCTACCCTTTTCCTCTGCTCCCCTTCCCTCCCCATCACCCCAACTCACTCCCTTTGCTCTACCCCCTCACTGCCCTACAGCACTTGTGTGCATATTATTCAATTTTTTTATATTAATGATGTGTATATATCTATAATTCTATTTATTTATATTGATGCTATTGATGCCCATTTACTTGTGTTGAGGTCTGTCTCCCCCCTCTAGACTGTGAGCCCACTGTGGGTAGTGATTGCCTCTATTTGTTGCTGAACTGTACTTTCCAAGTGCTTAGTACAGTGCTCTGCACGTAGTAAGTGCTCAATAAATACGACTGAATGAATGAATGAATGAATGAGCAAATGCCATCATCATCATCATTATTATTATTTTGGGAGGCATAGGTGTGGCCTTATAATAATAATAATAATAATAGCATTTATTAATAATAATAATGATGGCATTTATTAAGTGCTTACTATGTGCAAAGCACTGTTCTAAGCTCTGGTTAAGCACTTACTATGTGCAAAGCACTGTTCTAAGCGCTGGGGAGGTTACAAGGTGATGAGGTTGTCCCATGGGGGGCTCACAGTCTTAATCCCCATTTTATAGATGAGGGAACTGAGGCAAAGAGAATTTAAGTGACTTGCCCAAAGTCACACAGCTGACAAGTGGCAGAGCCGGGATTTGAACCCATAACCTCTGACTCCAAAGCCCGGGCTCTTTCCACTGAGCCACGCTGCTTCTCTCAGTTTCCTCAGATATAAAATGGAGATAATAAAACCTGCCAATCCAAATTTCACAGGGATGTTGTGGGCACAAACTTAGATAATTAATGAGAAAGGGCTTTGGATAAATTAAAAAACGACAGGGTACAGTCTCCAAAGAGGTATAGTGATGTAAACGTTCTGCATGTCAACTGGGTCTTTGTCATTAGATGGTTAGCCCCTCGATGGCAGGGATGGGGTCTATTCTTTCGCATAAACTCTCAGTGCTTAGTTCAGGACTTGGATTGATGCAAATCTGCAGAATGATCGATGACTAACCAGCGGGAGATACAAAGCACTTGCAGGAAATGTGGCCTCAGGGACAGATCCTGGAGAACCTGCCCAAATCAGGACCAAACGGCCCTGACATCTTGCCCCCCTACTCAACTCCTTCCCTCATCCCTGATCCGAGAGGGTCCCCGTCTGAGCTCACAGAATTGCCCCCATCTATTTCTGGAATCCGGGAGGGGATTGGCCTTCATCCTCTACCTGCCAGAGAATAAAGGCCAACCGATGGCAGAAGGGGCAGCCATAAATGCATGGCGAGCTGGTAAAGCGGGCTGGCCCTTCCTGAGAAATAGCAGGATTGTCTTCAGGGCGGGATGCCTGCCGTGTGGACCTAACGGGCTGGAGTGGAGAGCCATTTCTGAGCCCCGGAGCCAACGTCCTGGGCTAGGAGATGATGATGGTGATGATAATAATTGCCAACTTGTACTTCCCAAGTGCTTAGTACAGTGCTCTGCACACAGTAAACGCTCAATAAATATGATTCATTGATTGATTATGGTATTTATTAAACACTTTACTATGTGCCAACAACTGCATTAAGCAGTTGTATATATGCATTAAGCACCTGTATATATGTTTGTACATATTTATTTATTTATTTTACTTGTACATATTTATTCTATTTATTTTATTTTGTCAATATGTTTTGTTTTGTTGTCTGTCTCCCCCTTCTAGACTGTGAGCCCGCTGCTGGGTAGGAACCGACTCTATATGTTGCCAACATGTACTTCCCAAGCGCTTAATACAGTGCTCTGCACACAGTAAGTGCTCAATAAATACGATTGAATGTATATATGTTTATACATATTTATTACTCTATTTTACTTGTACGTATTTATTCTATTTATTTTATTTTGTCAATATGTTTTGTTTTGTTGTCTGTCTCCCCCTTCTAGACTGGGAGCCCGCTGTTGGGTAGGGACCGTCTCTAGATGTTGCCAACTTGTACTTCCCAAGTGCTTAGTACAGTGCTCTGCACACAGTAAGCTCTCAATAAATATGATTGAATGTATATATGTTTGTACGTATTTATCACTCTATTTATTTATTTTACTTGTACATATTTATTCTATTTATTTTACTTTGTCAATATGTTTTGTCTTGATGTCTGTCTCCCCCTTCTAGACTGTGAGCCTGCTGTTGGGTAGGGACTGTCTCTATATGTTGCCAACTTGTACTTCCCAAGTGCTTAGTACAGTGCTCTGCACACAGTAAATGCTCAATAAACACGATTGAATGAATGAATGAATGAATGAAGCGCTGGGGTGGATACCAGCAAACTGGGTTGGACACAGTCCCTGCCCCACACGGGGCTTACAGTCTTAATCCCCATTTTACAGTTAAGGTAACTGAGGCACAGAGAAGTTAAGTGACTTGCCCAAGGTCTCACAGCAGACAAGCAGTCCCAGGCCAACTAACTATCCATTAAGTCATGCCGCGTCTCTAAATCAAGAGTGTGTCCCAGGTGCCCGTCATTTCTTGTCCTTCCCCCACCACTCAGCACCCTGGATCTTTCCCAAGGAACACAGTCCCAGGTAGGCCCAAAGACATAAAGAGCTCCTCCTTTCACTTCTCCCTTTCTCATTTCCAAGCCTTTACCCAAGCCTCCATCCCTAATGCCACTCAAATGTCTAATAACCCATTCTACTACCAATATATGAGATCTTATCAATTAATCAATCCATAACAGTAATAACAATAATAATAATAATAATGGCATTTGTTAAGTGCTTACTATGTGCAAAGCGCTGGGGGGATACCAGGTGATCAGGTTGTCCCACGTGGGGCTCACAGTCTTAATCCCCGTTTTACAGATGAGGTAACTGAGGCTCAGAGAAGTTAAGTGACTTGCCCAAGGTCACACAGCAAACATGTGGCAGAGCCGGTATTAAGCTCAAGCCCGGGCTCTTTCCACTGAGCCATGCTGCTTCATATAATAATAATATTAATTAATTAATATTAAATTATTAGTTATCAATATTAAAATATTAGTTATTTATCTATCATGTACAGTAATAATTATGGTACTTGTTCATTCATTCATTCAATCGTACTTATTGAGTGCTTACTGTTATTATTAATATATATCATGTACAATATTAATTATGGTACTTGTTCATTCATTCATTCAATCGTGCTCATTGAGTCCTTGCTGTTATTAATATATATCACGTACAATAATTATGGTACTTGTTCATTCATTCATTCAATCATACTTATTGAGTGCTTACTGTGTGCAGAGCACTGTACTAAGCGCTTGGAAAATACAATTCGGCAACAGATGGAGACAATCCCTACCCGACAACGGGCTCACAGTCTAGACAATGGACTCACTATGTGTCCAAGCACCACTCTAAGCACTGGGGTGGATTCAAGATAATCAGGTTGGACACAGTCCCTGGTCCCACATGAGGCTCACAACTTAAGTAAGATTTGATCCCCATTTTACAGATGAGGAAACTGAGACACAGATAAGTTAAGTGACTAATCACAGGTAGGTCAAACAGCAGATCAGTAGTGGAGACAAGATTAGAACCCAGTTTTTCTGATTCCCAGGCCCATGCCTCCCACAGTGGTATTAATCAATGGTATTAACTGAGCACTTACTGGCATTAACTGTAAGAAGTACTTGGGAGAACATAATAGTAGACATGATCCTTGTCCTCAAAGAGTTTATAATCTGGTCAGGGAGACAGACAGTAAATTAAATTACAGGTACAACAATAGGGACATATGTGCTGATAGCGTAGGGGTGGGAGGCTTATAAGATAATTCACTATTCCTAAAATGGCACTTGTGAAACTGCTGTTTCAATGGGAAATAAAGGGATAAGAACAGGATAGCATAAAAAATACCATTCCTGGGTATGACCAATGATCCACCCAGCCCAGTTCTCTAGCTTTGACAGTGACAACAGGATGCTTGGAATATCAATGTGATGGTGCCTTCTGGAAAATCATCCAAAAATTTAGAAAAGGACCATCCAGCATCCCCAGCTTTCCCTTGTGTGACACATATGAATCTCTGGTCCATGAATCAAGCCAAACTCCTTTTGAATCTACTCATATTTTTGACTGCACAGCTTCTTGTGGGAATGGATTCGAACTTTTTTGTACTCACACTGGGTGAAGAAATGATCTCATTGGTTTGGTTGAATTCGTTCAATCATATTTATTGAACGCTTACTGTGCACAGAGCACTGTACTAAGCGCTTGTTCTACCTCCCTTAAGATTTCCTGGCTGTCCCTTTGTCCTGAGGTTGTGGGATTTTGTGAATAATATGTTTGCCCAGTCTGTGCCCTTCATTGTAGGTTTCAATCATGGCCTGTCTTAGTCTGTATTTTTTAATCTCTCCTCATAAAATAATAGTAATAATCTTATTTGCTAAGCAGTTACTATGTGCCAAGAGCTGGGGTGGGTCTAGGATATCAGATAGAACACAATCTAAGGAGGCGGGACAGCAGGTGCTGAATCCCCATTTTACAGATGAGGAAATTGAGGCCCAGAGAAGTTAGGCGACTTGCCCGAGGTCACACAGCAGGCAAGTGGCAAAGCTGCGATTAGAACACAGGTCTCCTGATTCCCAGTCCTGTGCTCTATCCACTAGGCAGCACTGCTTTCTCTCTGTCTTCCATCTGTTGGTGGAGTAAATGCAGGCATTTGGGCGCCATGGTGCTGTTTTTAGGGGTGCTTCTTGCTGAAATACTGAAATGCAGAAAAAATTTACCAGAAAATATTCACTCACGCACTTCTGGAGGCGTTCACATTTCTCACAATCTCTCGCTTTGTAGTGTCCACCATGATCACAATACCTCCATTCTTCATGATTTTCTACTTTTCTTTCCATTCTACCAATGAATGTTTCCCCCTAAACAGCACACAAGTGATCCTTCCTCACTATTTATGCATCTTTGGTGTCAGAAAATAATTTATTCTAGTGTGAAGTGGGTGACGTGGAGTCTGTATTTCGCTGAAACATTTTTTTCGGTGCCTTCTATTAGTCCGTCCTGTCTTTCTGATTGTAGTATTGTACTCTCCCAAGCACTTAGTACAGTGCTTTGTACACAGTAAGTGTTCAATAAATACAAGTAGATGAATGAATGAATGATTTCATTCATGAATTCGGAATTTGGAATTAGCTATTTGGAATGAATGAGCAACTTGAGGTCACAGACTGTATTCATTTTCTTTTCCTGTTCCATGGAAGGGGCCAGGGGCCCCAGGACTAGTCTGCAACACTGCTGGCTGACCTTACAGTCAGATTTTTTCTCAAAAGAGATGTAAAAGGAATTGGCTGAGGAAGCTCTCAGATTCTTGGTAGGGAAGCAAGTAGCAATTTTATTTCCAAAATTACAATGTAACAAGGAAGGCCCTGGGACAAGCTGGGGGAAGGGGGCTTCAGCAGATTCTCTCAGTGCTGCAGCATCTCCTGGAGGGGAGAGTGCTGTGGGGTTAGAGTGGGGGGAATGCTGGAATGAAGAGCTATGAAACAGCACAGGGCCTCCAGCCCTTCCAGGGTCAGGAAGGGTAGCTGCATCAGTCTCCCTAGGAGTCCCCTGGAGTGCGGGTTTCTAAAAAGAAGAAGCTGCAGATTTTTTCCCTGAGAAAGAAGAGACACAAACAGTAATCTGTGGACCCCTGACTAGCATTGCAAGTCTTTCCCCAAGACCTGTCAGCCCTCAGGTGCCTTTATTCCCAGTTACCAAAGTGTCTCAGCAGAAACACATCTAGCACCCCGGCAATCCATCAACTGCATTTATTGAGCATCTATTCATTCATTCATTCAATCGTATTTCTTGAGCACTTACTGTGTGAAGAGCACTGTACTAAGTGCTTGGGAAGTACAAGTCGGCAACACATAGAGATGGTCCCTACTGAACAACGGGCTCATATTCTAGAAGGGGGAGACAGACAACAAAACAAATCTACTGTGTTCCAAACACTTTAATAAACCCTTGGGATGTACAGTAGAATCGATAACCATGATCCATGATCCATGAGACAAAACGATAAAACAAATAACAAGTAGGAAGGAATAACAGAGCGTAAAGATATGTGTTTCAGGGAAGGTGTGGGAGCAACAAGCCAAGTCCTTAGGAGACAACGAAGTGCTGAAGTGTCAATTGAGAGGGATACAGGCTAGAGAGAGGAGAGATTAGTTAGGGAAGGCTTCCTGGAAGAGATATGCTTTCAAGAGGGATTTGAAGATGGGGAAAGCATGGTCTGCCAAATACGAAGAGGAAAGGAGTTCCAGGTAGGAGGGTGTCTGTGGGTAAGTATCAGTGCAGGAAGAGAAAAGACCAAGACACAATAATAGTATTTATATTTACTGAGTGCTTGCTTGGGTAGAGAAGCAGCATGGCTCAGTGGGAAGAGCACAGGCTTTGGAATCAGAGGTCATGGGTTCAAATCTTAGCTCCGCCAATTGCCAGTGGTGTGACTTTGGGCAAGTCACTCAACTTCTCTGTGTCTCAGTTACCTCATCTGTAAAATGGGGGTTAAGACTGTGGGACAACCTGATCACCTCGTAACCTCCCCAGTGCTTAGAACAGTGCTTTGTACGTAGTAAGCGCTTAATAAATGCTATTATTATTATTATTATTATAGTGAGCAAGTTGTCTTGAGAAGAATGAAAGTGTAAGCTGGGGTTTAGTGGGAGAAGAGAGAGGATAAGTAGGAGGAAGAGATCTGATTGAGTGACTTAATAGCAACGATGAGGAGTTTCTGGTTGTCACAGAGAGGAATAAGGAACCACTGGAGGTCTGTGAGAAGTGGGGAGATGTGCACAGAACAACATTTTAGAAAAAATGATCTCATCTCTAGACTGTAAGCTCCGAGTGGTCAGGATACACATCTACCAACACATTGTATTGCACTCTCCCAAAAGCTTAGTACATTGCTCTGCACTCAGCAAGTGCTCAACTAATACCACTGATTGATTAAGCAGCAGAATGAAGTGCGGGCTGGAGAGTAGGGAAGCTGACACCAAGGCAGGACATGACGAGTGCCTGGACCACCAGAATCACAATTTGAATGGACAGGAATGGAGGGGGTGGATTTTGGACAGGATTTGGTGAAAGATCAAATATAGGGGTTGAAAGAGAAGGAGGTATCAAGAGAGGTCCAGGATAGATGCGCCTATAGACAAGAAATTTGAGTACCAGTCCTAGGGTCTCCAGATGAACTGAGACCACCTCAGGTCTGCTGGAATCCAAGCAATGAGCAGATGGCCATTTTGACCTGTTTCCAGCTTCCAGCAGATTCCAGAACAAAAACTTCCTATTACTCAGTGAGAGTCCTTCAATCTAATAATTTGGTGACTCTTCCAGGCTTAGGCCAGCCAGGGGCTGGCCACTAATTTTACTGTCCTTATTTAAAGATGATGACGTCTCTGGGAAGTGGCTTGGAACAACCAGTGCCTTTACCACGCAATCTATCCTCTGGAGACACTGGATCGCCTGCTTGCCCTTTGCTTAATGACAGCCTGCCTCTGTTTCCCGGGCAGCACAGGCTGAGTCACCCTGCCCCTGATTGCTGCATGCCAGCATAGTATGTCTGCTGCTGTCACTTCCCAGAAAGTGACAACCCCGTTTCATCACTTCAGGCTGGGCTCTGCCGTGTCCTTGAAGTGTGTCTCCTGTCTGCCTCCAGTTCATCATCAAGCAACTTCTCTGGTTTTCTGCTGCCAGACATTGTACTCCGATAGCCAGCCCAGAGGGCCTGGAGTTATATTCATTGTGGCCTGGCTGTCAGTGGATTGACAGTGTCCACTGACCTCATTTGTCCAGCCCCTTGGCGGTAACTATTTCAAGTATGGGACAGTGATGAAATTTGTCCAGAAGCTGTAGGTGAACTCGGTGGCCATTCTAGAACCCCCCAGTTATCCTTTATCTCAGCTCTGCATTTAGATATTCTGACTCTTTTGTCTGGTTTTCAAATTCCTTGTCCATAGAAGCATCATTTGACAGTTACTCTTGGATGTAGGATTTACCAAAAGTGTGACTTTTTCAAGCTGTGTGTCAACTGTGAGCTAGGTGTCTGACCTATTCCTTTGCACCCTATCAAAATACTTGCCCCCTCCCTAACTGCATTCTCAACTGTTCTCTCTCCAATGGCTTCTTCCCCATTGCTTTCAAATATGCCCATATCTCCCCTATCCTGAAAAAATCCTTCCTTGACCATTCAGCTTCGTCCAGTTATCACCCCTTTTCCCTCCTATCGTTTCTCTCCAAACTCCTTGAGTGAGTTGTCTACACCTGCTGTCTCAAGTTCCTCTCCTCCAATTCTCTCATTGACTCCCTCCAATCTGGCTTCCATCCCTTTCACGCCAAAGAAACCATCCTCTCAAAGGTCACCAGTGATCCCCTTCTTCTAAAATTCAACAACCTCTACTCCATCCTAATTCTCCTCAATCTCTCAGCTGCCTTTGATACTGTCGACCACCCTGTCCTCTTGGAAACATTAGCCAGCATTGGCTTCACTGACATTGTCCTTTCCTGGTTCTCCTCCCGTCTCTGTGGCCATTCATTCGCAGTCTCCTTCATGGGCTCCTCCTTTGCCTCCCACCCCCTAACTGTGGGTGTCCCTCAAGGTTCAGTTCTGTGTTCCACTCTATCCTCCATCTACACCCACTCCCTTGGAGAACTCATTTGCTCAAAAGATTTCAACTACCACCTTTATGTGGATTATTCCCAAATCTACGTCTCCAGCCTTAATCTCTCTCCCTCTCTGCAGTCTCACATTTCCTCTTGTCTTCAAGGCATCTCTACTTGGATGTCCTGCTGTCACCTCAAACTTAACAGGTCTAAAATAGAACTTCTTGTCTTCCCACCCAAACCCTGTCCTCCCCCAACTTCCCCATCTTTGTAGATGGCACCACCATCCTTCCTGTCTCACAAGCCGTGATCTTGGCATTATCCTTGACTCCTCTCTCACATAGTCAATTACTAAATCCCGTCGGTTCCACCTTCACAACATCGCTAAAATGCTCCCTTCCTTCTCCATCCAAACTGCTACACATTAATCCAAGCACTTATCCTAACCCTCCTTCATTACTGTATCAGCTTCCTTGCTGATCTCCTGAGCTGCCACTGCAGTCCATACTTTATTTTTCTATAAATATGTTCAGGCCATGTTTCCCCGCTCCTCAAGAACCTCCAGTAGTTGCCCATGCACCTCCACATCAAAGTAAAACTCTTCACCATTGGCTTCAAAGCAGTAATTCATCTCACCCCCTTCTGCCTCACCTCGCTACTCTTCTACTACAACTCAGGCCACACACTGAGGCCACCTCTAATGCTAACTTTCTCACCGTACCTTGATCTCATCTGGCTCACTGCCCACCTCTCTCCCACATCCTGCCTCTGTCCTGGAATGCCCCCCCTCCTCAAATCTGACAATTACTCCCCCTTACTTGATGATGATGGTATTTATTAAGTGCTTACTACATGCCAAGCACTGGTCTAAGCGCTGGGGTAGATAAAAGATAATCAGGTTGTCCCACGTGGGGCTCCCAGTCTTAATCCCCATTTTACAGGTGAGGTAACTGAGAAACAGCGAAGATAAGTGACTTGCCCAAAGTCACACAACTGATAAGTGGTAGAGCTGGGATTAGAACCCACGACCTCTGACTCCCAAGCTTGTGCTCTCTCCACTAGGCTATTCTGCTTCTCTATAAATCTACTTCAAGGCCTTATTGAAGGCACATCTCCTCCAAGAGGCCTTCCCTGACTAAACCATAATTTCCTCTTCTCCCACTCCCTTCTGTGTCACCCTGACTTGCTTCCCTTATTCATCCCCCTTCCAGTCACACAACACTTACATACATACCTGTAATTTATTTATGTCAATATCTGTAGTCTGTAAGCTTGTTGTGAGCAAGGAATGTATTATAGTGTATTCTCCCATGTGCTTAGTACAATGCTCTGCACTCAATAAATACATCTGACTGATGAACTAGCCGCTTAGAATGAAGTTTATTGTTTCTGGGACAACAGAGTTACCAGAGAGCCATCAGAATTCATTAAATCATGTGAGACCTAAGAAGACATAAAGTAACCCAGAGGTCATTCATTCATTCATTTCACTCAATCGTATTTATTGAGCGCTTACGGTGTGCAGAGCACTGTACTAAGCGCTTGTGAAGTACAAGTTGGCAACATATAGAGACAGGTCCCTACCCAACAGCGGGCTCACAGTTTAGAAGGGGGAGACAGAGTACAAAACAAAACATATTAACAAAATAAAATAGAATAAATATGTACAAGTAAAATAGAGTAATAAATATGTAAAAACATATATATATATATATATATGTACAGAGAAGCAGCTTGGCTTAGTGGAAAGCGCCCGGGCTTTGGAGTCAGAGGTCATGAGTTCAAATCCCGGCTCCACCACTTGTCAGCTGTGTGACTTTGGGCAAGTCACTTCACTTCTCTGGGCCTCAGTTCCCTCATCTGTAAAATGGGAATGAAGACTGTGAGCCCCACGAGGGACAACCTGATCCCCTTGTAACCTCCCCAGCGCTTAGAACAATGCTGTGCATGTAGTAAGCGCTTAATAAATGCTATCATTATTATTATTATATATACAGGTGCTGTGGGGAGGGGAAGGAGGTAGGGCAGGGAGGAGGGGGAGAGGAAGGAGGGGGCTGTTGTGTGCAGAGGACTGTACTAAGCGCTTGGGAAGTACAGTCTGGGAAGGTCTCCTGGAGGAGGTGAGCGGTGAGAATTCTGCACTTCCCGGGAGAGAAGGAAAAGACAATCCGAGGATGAGGAAGGGCACGGGGATTTGGGGGGAGGTCACAAATGCATCCTCACATCACCTCAAGTTCCTGGAGACCTAGTTCACACAGCTGAACAAAGCAGAGCCCTGCTTCCCTCCTGCTAGAGATCAACTTCACCAACTCCACTGGGCTTCCATCATAAATGCCCCATTTTTTAAGATAATTTTTGCAACTTCCAAATAAGGATGGGGCTATTTTGTGTTGACATGTAAGAATTAAGTTTAGCAATAAGGGGAGCAAGAGAAAAAAGAGGAGAAGAAAAAAGGGAGAAGGAAAGGAAGCGAGAAGGAAGAGAAAGGTAAGAGACCACTAAAGACTATATCCCTTATTTCTATTGCATTCTCCTGAGGGCTGTGTGGAATAGCCACTCAATTAATGAACCTCTCACTTCAACTGAGACTACTCTCAGTGCTTAAAAAAATGTTTTATTTCCCCCTCAAAAATTTGTGTGATAGGGGAGGGTGGCAATTATGCTGTGGAAACAATTTTACACATAAATGCCAAAACCCCAGAACACCAAACATGAGAAGAAGTATGGCCTACTGGAAAGAGCTTGGGTACGGGAGTCAAAGGACCTGGGTTCTAATTCTGACTCTTCCCAGTACTTGCTGTATGACCTTGGGCAAGTCACTTTACTTCTCTGTGCCTAAGTTTTCTCAATTGTAAAATGGGGATAAAATACCTGTTTTCCCTACTACTTAGTTTGTGAGTCCTATGTGGGACAGAGACTGTGTTCAGCTTAAGTTATATCTACCCCAGTGCTTAGACCAGTGCTTGACATATAGTAAGCACTTAAGAAATACATAATAAATGACAATGATAATAATAATGATAATAAAAAAAAACCTTTGGTAGCCTCTGCCACTATCTGGCTAGGGGATTCTGTGTAGGGCCAGGAATCTAGCAGTGGACTCTGTGGTTTTTTTTTGTCTGCATAACAGAAGAGAATTTAATTAGCTCAGAGTACCTCAGTGTCAAAAGACTATGAGGTGAGCAGAGGCTTCTTAGGTCATTTAGTCCAGCTTCGATGACCAGGGCAGGCTTCGCTTTGCTCTCCAAAACTGGAAGCCAAACCAGATTGCAAAATCCTTTTCCCAAGTAGAAGGTGGCCTAGAATTGTCAACGAGTCACAATCTATTTGGCAGAAGTGTGGGTCTTGGGGCCCTTCTGGTAGCAACAATTCCCAAAAGGAAGGCCCTGGACCCTACATCCCTGCTGCTGGCCTCCTGCGCTGAGCTGCAGCTATGAAGTCTCAACTGCCTTCTCGCCCGGCTGGAACCTGCTAAATATTGCAGGGCCTTCCCAGCCAGAGAGCAGATGCTGGATGTCAGAGAGGCTTTGGTCTCAGAGAGCGGAGGCAGGAATAGTCTTCGCTGTCCTGAGAGGCATCCAGATGCCTGAGGACCCCATGACACATGAGACTGGAGACAACAGGAATGAATTTGAAGAGAGACCATGGGGAGAGGCTTCTGACTGTGTGGGCTCTCTTCTCAAAGACTCCCCACACTGAAGCACCTACATTTTAAGGAAACCTCATCCATGTGTGAGTGTGTGTTTCTTTCTCACTTGGCTCCCTACGCAGATCCAAACTTGGAGCAGGGAGAATTGTCCTGGCCCCCTGGAGTCCTCCCTGTCATATGGGACTTGAGGTTGGTCCAGGCCTCCTCCAGTATCCCACTCCACACCAGAATGCCAAACCAGCCCCCAAGAATACTGGGAAGAAGGGAGAGGGCAGTTGCTGCTGCTGCTTCTGTGGATTCAAGAACGTTTGGCTCTCTCTGTACAAAGCTTCTAGTCTCCAGATAGGCAGAGCCACATCACTGACTAAATGTGAGTCCTGACTTCAGAGTCTTCTGGCCAGGACTGAGCACCAGTGGGCCACAGAAGGCCATTCCCAGCTCAGAGCCAGTGAACCCTGGCCCTGCTAGGATGGCTACATGGTAAAGGGGTGCAGTTTTAGGAGCTGGACAACCTAAAGCTAGGAAGAGGGCCTTCTTCTGTTTCAGTATCCAGTTTGGGTGCCATTGGAGATTTTTATGTTCTGTTTTGGGCCTCTAGGGTCCATTTTTGATTTTTTAAAAGTCATTCATTCATTTAATCATATTTATTGAGCACTTACTGTGTGCTGAACACTGTACTAAGCACTTGGAATGTACAATTCGGCAACAGATAGAGACAATCCCTACCCAACAATGGGCTCACAGTCTAGAAGGGGGAGACAGACAGCAAAACAAAATAAGTAGACAGGCGTGAATAGCATCAAAATAGATGGATAGAATTATAGATATATGCACATCATTAATAAAATAGAGTAATAAATATGTACAAATATACACAAGTGTTGTGAGGAGGGGAAGAGGGTAGGGCAGAGGGAGGGAGTGGGGACGAGGTGGAGCAGAGGAAAAGGGGGGCTCAGTCTGGGAAGGCCTCCTGGAGGAGGCGAACTTAGAGGTAGGACGTGGGCCAGGGATTGACGGCGCGACAGGTGAGAACGAGGCACAGTGCGGAGGTTAGCAGCAGAGGAGCGGAGTGTGCAGGCTGGGCTGGAGAAGGAGAGAAGGGAGGTGAGGCAGGAGGGGGCAAGGTGATGGAGAGCTTTGAAGCCAATAGTGAGGAGTTCTTGCTTCATGTAAAGGTTGATAGGGAACAAATGGAGATTTTTGAGGAGGGGAGTGACATGCCCAGAGTGTTCCTGTAGAAACACTGTTTAATGGAACAAACACCCTTCTTCCCAGGGTACTCTGGAGCGTAGCTAACAGAAGCAGCGTGGCTCAGTGGAAAGAGCGTGGGTTTGGGAGTCAGAGGTCATGGGTTCTAATCCCTGCTCTGCCACTTATCAGCTGTGTGACTTTGGGCAAATCACTTAGCTTCTCTGTGCCTCAGTTACCTCATCTGGAAAATGGGGATTAAGACTGTGAGCCCCATGTGAGACAACCTGATTACCTTGTATCTCCCCCAACATTTAGAACAGTGCTTGGCACATAGTAAGCACTTAAATACCAAAATTATTATTATTGTTATTATTACTTGGAGGCAAGGGCCTGGACCTTTGTAGCTCACTTATCCGGCTAAGAGCCTGTACTTACCTTACCCTGGCTGGTTTTTCCCTGTCCAGTCTGAACTCCTTCTAGGGAGTTGTTGGGTAGCGATTGTCTCTATCTGTTACCAAATTGTACTTTCCAAGCGCTTAGTACACTGCTGTGCACAGAGTAAGTATTCAATAAATATGATTGAATGAATGAAGGAATGAACTCCTGCCTGAGCTTCCCAGGGTCTTTCCCCTTTGGGTCCTAGCTCTTATTATGACCCTGATTGCCAGAAGCAGGTGCCAATCTCCAGCCAAAGATCTGCCAATCAAAGGAAATACGTGAAAAGCCAATATCAGAGACACCTAAAGTGACCTCGAGAGGTCCAAAAGTCCCACTTTCTGCCTTCAGCCCCTAAGGTGTGGTTCTCCCCTCTCAGAAAGCCAAATAATTTCTTCAGAGCCTGGGACTCCCCAAGCACTGAGCCCGTGCCTGGGTGAGGGAAGGGGAGTGAACTCCATGTATCCCATTGCCCTGAACCAGCTGGCAGGACACTGACATTAAGAGTGATATTTCAACTGCATCAGCCATGACAGTGATGGATGGCTACCCACCCTCCCCGTTCTGCCACTTCCTCTCCTGGCTGTTATTATCCCAGTTAACGGGTTATCAGATGCTAATAGTAATGGAGGGGCGCAACGGAGAAAAAAGACAAATTAGCTGGGTTCTCAACAGCCCTCAGCAGCCAGGAGGAAGGATCTGACCCTGGGCTAGGGGCACCCCAGGCAGCAACTGGCATCCTTCACTCTGAATCAGCCTCCTCACTGACCTCCCTGCCTTCAGTTTTTCCCCTCTCAAGTCCATACTTCTCTCTGCTGCCTGTCTCATTTTTCTAAAAAAAAGCATTCTGTGGTTGCCGTCCATCTCTGCATCAAGCAGAAACTCTTCACCTTCAGCTTTGTCTCTCAATTAGCTCTCTCCCTCCTACCTTTCCTCACTCCTCTCCCACTACAACTCAGTGCACACTTCCTCCTTAGACTGTACATGCCATGGGGGAGAGGTATTGTGTCTGACTTAACTGTATTGTCTTTACCCAAACAGTACACCGCTTGGCACATACTAAGTGCTTAATTTTTTTATTATTATTATTCACTCGTCTAACACCATCATTCTTATAGCAGTAGTAGTAATAGTATTTAATTGCTTACTGTGTGCGGACCACTGTAGTATGTTCTGGGAAAGAGTATATAGGCGGGAATTAGACACAGACCCTGCCTCTCAAGGGGCTCACAGTCTTTGGAGCTAGGTGGGGGTAGAAGGAGAGAGGACTGGAGATAAGCACACCAAGCACAATGATACATTAAAACCTTAAAATGGTATAAAGGACAAAGACAAATATGCAACACACAAAATATAAACAAGGGCCAGTAGGGAATTGTGACTAGTGGAAAATAATTTCTCCTTGTGATTCAGGGTCCACAGCGATGGCTCTGGGTTCACTAGCTCTCCCAAGGCTCTGGGAAGAGTCATGCTGCAGGTGCTGTTCTCGTTCATTTAGGGGCATTGGCAAGCAGAATGGGACAGGGTCTCCTGGATGTTGCAGAGGGGAGGTGATGCTGGCCCTGGGAGGTGGGGAGGGAAGGCAGTTTGCTCAGCCGTGGTGAGGGGGACCAAAAGTGTGCAGGGAAGCGAGGCTGCCAATGCCAGATGTTTCATTCGGCTCCAGGGGAGAACAGTGTTTTGATCTCATCTCTCTTGCTGTTGGCCCTTGCTCACATTCTCTTGGCTGGAACTCCCTCCCCCTTCATATCCTGCAGATCACCCCTCTCCCGTCCTTCAAACCCTTACTAAAATTATATCCCCTCCAGGAAGCCTTCCCTGACTAACCTCTCATTTCCCCACCCTCCATTCCCCCTCCCTTCTATGTCCTCTGTGCACTTGAATCTGTAGCCCTTAAGCATTTTGATACTCACCCCACCCCCACAGCACTTATGTCCATATCCTTATATGCAATTCTCAGGGAGTTGCTTCCCCTATCTGTAATTAATTTTAATATCTGTCTCCTCTGCTGGGGTTGTAATTCCTTGAGGGCAGGGATCGTGTATACCTATTATACTGTACTTTCCTAAGTGTTTAGCACAAAGTCAGTGTTCAATAAACACCACTGATTGATTCCTCCTACCCGTAATTGATTTTAGTGACTGTCTCACCTGCTGGATTGTAAACTTCTTAAGGAAAGAGAGCATGCCTACTAATCCTATTGTACTATTCTAAGCCTTTAGTATAGTGCTCTGTACAGAGTAGGTGCTCAATAATTATTGATTGATTCAGTCTCTGAGAATGACCAAGTTGTGGTGTTGACCCATTCTCATTGCAACACCTTCCTTCATTCTCCTGATTAGCAGTACCTGGATCCAAATCTTGAAGTAGTAATAATAATAATAATAATAGTGGTATTTGTTAAGTGCTTTTTATGTGCCAAGTACTGTACTAAGCATTGGGGAAGATACAAAATAATCAGGTTGGACACATGTCCCTCAATGGGCTCACAGTCTATGCAGGAGACAGAACAGTTTGAATTCCTCCCTTTTACAGATGAGGGAAGTGACTTGTCCAAGGACACACTTACAGTAAATAACAGGGCTGAGATTAGATTTCCTGGCCCGTGCTCCTTATACTGTTTCTCACAAGATCACATCTAGAAGAACCAAGATTCAACTCTGCCCAGCTGAATCCCACTAACCAACTGACCCAGAGCAGGCGAGTGGCAGGGCTTGGGGCTAGACCTGAACTGAACACAAGCTAGCTGCCTTCATGGGGCTTGGAATCAGTTCCCACCAAGCAGCCACATGCATGGCAATCGGTG
Source organism: Tachyglossus aculeatus (assembly GCF_015852505.1). Taxonomy (NCBI): domain Eukaryota; kingdom Metazoa; phylum Chordata; class Mammalia; order Monotremata; family Tachyglossidae; genus Tachyglossus; species Tachyglossus aculeatus. Next base: position 71,271,876 of record NC_052076.1, read on the forward strand.
GTCACGTTCAACTGGCTGGAGAAAAGCTGGGCACCAGAGCAGGAAGTGGAGGCTATGGGTCGGAGGAATAACAGAATTCACTACACAGGGTCCGGGAAGGGGTGGGGGGAATTCTCAGGGAGTCATGTGAGGATGGAAAGCTGGTGGTCCCAGAGAGCCTGGGCCTGTTTTCTTAATTGTCACATGCTTTCTTGATAAATCAAATCAGAGCCCAGTCCCCTGAAATACCTCTCCTTTGCGGCTCTGTGAATTCACTTTCCCTTTAACTTGAGAAGCCTCCAACACCTCACTGACAGAAACACATTTTTACAGAGGAAGCTCAGCTCCTAACCCCTCAGCTCTGCTATGTTCTGCCTCCCTTTCCCCCTCCGCCAGTGGGCTGTTCGGCCACAGAGAACTGCTCTCTATCCTTCGAGATTGGTGGAGGAAAGCAAACCTTGGGCATTCAGAGGAAGATGTGCCCATGGACCCAGGTCCACTGGCCTTCGGGGACCCCAAGGGTAATTCTGATGGGGGCAGAGCTGCGGAACCTGACCCCCAGGGCCAGCTCAGATCAATTCAATCTCTTCAATCAATTGTGACAGCAGGACCTGACACTCCAGGAAATACAGTAAAGGACAGACTGTACCTGCAGAACTGTCGGCAAGATCTCGGCAGGTCTCTAAATACTGACGCTCGTTCCGACAGATACTAAAATATAACCGAGGTGTCAGCTCTTTTCAAAGAGCATGTTCTACGATTTTCCCACGTTAAAAAGAATGGCTCGGTAGCATCACAGACAGTTGGTAGTTTCCAGATGGTCTGAGGAAAGAGAGGATGCAGGACCCCAGACATATACTAATGGTTAATGATGACCTTCAGGTACCATGATTTCTAAAGACTCCCTTCAGGGAACATACCAAGTTCACTGTTCCCAAGCCCCAGTCACCCTCTCCACTGGACCCACAACTACTGGAAGCCAGCAGTCAAACTGGTGTCTCCTCTGCCCCCCTTTCTGGATGGCTAGGACTGCCCAACCCTCCCCCATAGGATGGCATGGTTAGAAACATCTCTTAGCCAACCCAGGTTCTGAGAACTCCATTCCCATAGGGCAGCCCAGTGAAGTATTCTCTTAAGGAGATTCTCATGGTCCGGGACATGGGTCTTGAGGTGAAGACTGGGCAACTGAGAGCTGAAAACTGGGACTCCAACAAGCACACATCCTCCATCCCAGGGAAGGGCCACTACACAGAGCCAGCCGCAGCACATCCACCCCTGGGTAGTGTGTTCAGTTCTGGTCACTGCTCCTCAGGAAGAACGGAACAGAGTTGGAGAAGGGACTAAGAAGGACGACTAAGATGAGAATAGAGAAGAATGGAGAAGGCTCTTTACAAGCTGGAAAGACTCAGGCAGAGAGGGGACCTGATGGGATTCTTCAAAATCACCGAGGGTGAAGACAATGACACAGTATTACCAAGCGCTCTAGGGCCCAAGGTGGAGCTGAAGAGTCCCAGTGAAGAGGAGAGAGGCAGGTTCCGGCCAGGCACTTTCCAATAGCTGGACACCTGGATCCTGACTTTGTCTTCTCGCTCCTTAGAGGCAAGAACTGGGGACACAGTTGGCCAGCTTGTTCCCACCAACTCCCTTTCAACTGATGGTTATTTACCAAGTTTTACCTGAGGGAAACACTTCCACAGGCACTTTGGAGAGCCTAATAAAGGCAAGACATGTTTTCTGCCCTCAAGGAGCATGCAATTACATGGGAAAGGCGGATAAACAGGCTGGCTTGATACCATAGTCCCCTACAATTACTGTGCCCATCTACCCATTACTATTTCTATCCAAGCTCCGGGTACAGGTCCTATTAACCTCCTGCCTTAACTTCCTCTAAACCAACTCTCTTTTTGACCCACTACAACCAAGGTTTCAACCTCTTCACTCTTACTGAGACTGCACTCGCTAAGGTTACCAATGATCTCCTTTTAGTCAAATTCAATGGGCTCTCTACTCTGCCCTAGCTTTCCTTGACTTCATGGCTGTCCTGGACTCTATTGGCCACTCCCTCCTCCTGGAAACAATATCAAGCCTCAGTTTTGCTGACATGGCATTATCTTTGTTCACCTCTGACCTCTCCGACTGCTCCTTCACAGTTCATTCACTGGTTCCTCTTCCACCTCTTATCCCTTAACAGTAGGTCAGTTAGTCCATTAACCACATTTATTGATAACTTCCTGTGTGCAGGGCACTATACTAAGCACTTGGGAGAGTACCATATAACAATATAACAAACACATTCCCTGCCCACAACAAGCTTACAGTCTAGAGGGAGAGACAGAGGATAATATAAATAAATGTGTACATAAGTGCTGTGGGACTGGGAGGGGAGATGAATAAAGGAAGGAAGTCAAGATGACACAGAAAGAAGGGGGAGAAGAGGAAAGGAGGGCTTAGTCAGGGAAGGCCTCTTGGAGGAGATGTGCCTTCAATAAGGTTTTGAAGGTGGGGAGGTTAATAGTCTGTCTGATATGAAGAAGGAGGGCATTCCAGGCCTAAGGATGTGGGCAAGAGGTTGACGGTGAGATAGATGAAATAGAAGTAATAATAATAATAGTAATAATGATATTTTTAAAGTGCTTACTATGTGCCAAACACTGTTCTAAGCATTGGGCGTACATACGAAGTAATCAGGTTGGACACACATGGGGCTCACAGTTTTAATTCCCATTTTACAGATGAGGTAACTGAGGTAAAGAGAAATTAAGTGACTAGCTCAAGGTCACCCAGCAGACAAGTGGAAGAGCCGGGAATAGGACCCACATCCTCCGACTCCCAAACCCATGCTCTTGACATTAGGCCATGCTGCTTCTCTGAAGTGCGGTGAGAAGGCCGGTATTGGAGAAGCGAAGTGTGCCGGCAGGCTTGCAGTAGGAGAGTTGCGAGGTGAGATACAAGAGGGAAAGGTGATTGAGTGCTTTAAAGCTAATGGTAAGGAGTTTCTGTTTGATGCAGAGTTGGATGGGCAACCCCTGGAGGTTCTTGAGGAGTGGGGAAATGTGACCTGAACATTTTTGTAGATAAATGATTTGAGCAGCAGAGTGAGGTATGGATTGGAGTAGGGAGAGACAGGAGGCGGGGAGGTCAGCAAAGAGGTTGTGAAGGTCGAACAGACAGGATTTAGTGATGGATTGAATATGTGGGTTGAATGAGAGAGAGGAGTCAAGGATAATGCCAGGGTTATGGGCTTGTGAGATAGATAGGATAGTGGAGCTGTTTACAGTGATCGTAAAGTCAGGGGAAGGGCAGGGTTTGGATGAGAAGATAAGGAGTTCTGTTTTAGACAAGTTAAACTTGAGGTGACAATGGGACATCTAAGTAGAAATGTCTTGAAGACAGGAGGAAATGTGAGGCTGCAGAGAGGGGAGATAGATCAGGGCTGGAGATGTAGATTTGGGAATTCTCTGCATAGAGGTGGTAGTTGAAGCCAAGGAAGTGAATCAATTCTCCAAGAAAGTGGATGTAGATGGAGAATAGAAGGGGACCCAGAACTGAACCTTGAGGGACACCCAAAGTTAGGGGATGTGAGGCAGAGGAAGAGCCCCCCCAAAGACACTGAGAATGAGCCATCAGAGAGATAGGAGAACTAGGAGAGGACAGTGTCAGTGAAGCCAAGGTTGGATAATGTTTCAGGAGAAGGGGATGGTCCACAATGTCAAAGGCAGCTGAGAAGTCAATGAGGATTAGGATGGAGTAGAAGAAGCCATTGGATTTGGAAGAAAGAGATCATTTATAACCTTTGAGAGGGTGGTTTCTGTGGAGCAAAGGGGAAGGAAGCCAGATTGGAGGGGTCAAGGAGAAAATGGGAGGATAGGAACTTGAGACAGTGGGTGTAGACAACTTGCTTAAGCAGTTTGGAGAGAAATGGTAGGAGTGAGATGGGGCAATAATTGGAAGGAGCTGCGAGGTCAAGGGAAGGTTTTCTTATGATAGGGTAGACATGGACATGTTTGAAAGCAGTGGGGAAGAAGCCATTGAAGAGTGAACAGTTGAAGATGACCATTAGGGAGGGAAGAAGAGAGGGGGCGGATTTTGAGAGAAGGCAGGAGATGTCCTCTTGAGATACTACTGGGAAAGACAGGAGTCTTGAAGAAGGGGCAGGGGAGATTTTAAGAAGATCAATCCTGATGGTTTCAATTTTCTAGGTGGCCAGGTCACTGGGGGCAAGGAATGGGGAGGTGGGGGACAGGAGGTTTGAGGAGGAAGGTAAATGTCCGGAACAACTCCCAAGGGCTATGGGAATGGGTTTCAATAAGGATAGAGAAATAATTTTGCCAGGCATAGGAGAGGGCAGAATTAAAGCACTTAAGGATAAACTTGAAGTGGATGAGGTCGGCCTGATATCTAGATTTTGGCCAGCAGCACTCTGCAGCTCGAGCACAGGAGCAAAGGAGGCAGACTGTGGAAGTGATCCAGGGCTGTGGGCTAGTGATATGAGATTAATGAAGGGATAGAGGAGCGAGTGAGTTTCGTTCTGTAGAGACAGTGGCGTTGAGAGTGTCAACTTCATTATCAAGGGAAGGTAGAGAAGCAGCGTGCCTCAGTGGAAAGAGCACGGGCTTTGGAGTCAGAGGTCATGGGTTCAAATCCCAGCTCCGACAGTTGTCAGCTGTGTAACTTTGGGCAAGTCACTTAACTTCTCTGTGCCTCAGTTACCTCATCTGTAAAATGAGGATTAAGACTGTGAGCCCCCCGTGGGACAACCTGATCACCTTGTAACCTCCCCAGCACTTAGAACAGTGCTTTGCACATAGTAAATGCTTAATAAATGCCATTATTATTATTATTATTATTAGCTTGGGTATGGTGGCCAAATGGAGCATGATGATTTGAGAAAATTGGATGGGGTCTGTTATTATTCTGTTGTACTTTTCCAAGGGCTTAGTGTAGTGATTTGCACATAGCCTTCTGCCCCTCACTCCCTAACTGTGGGGAGTCCCTCAAGGCACTTAATAATAATGATAATAATAATATTATAATAATTTAACAACAATATACTTGTTAAGTGCTTACTATGTTTCAAGGACTATACTAAGCGCTGGGATAGATATAAGATAATCAGGTCCCACATGAGACTCACAGTCTAAGTAGGAGGGAATGTTTTTGCTGGGTCCCCTTCTCTCAATCTACACCCATTTCCTCAGGGAGCTCAAACAACTTCTGCTACCACCTCTACTCTGATGACTCAAAAATCTACTTCTGTATTCCCAACCTCTCTCCTCTACAATCTTGCATTTTCTCCTGCTTCCAGGACATCTCTTCGTGGAATATCCCACCAGTCCCTCAGGCGCACCATGCCCCAAACTGAATTCCCTCATCTCCCTTGCTAAATCCTCTCTTCCACCTACCTCTCTCGCCAAGGTTGACAACAGCAGCATCCTCCACATCCCTCAACCATTAAAAGAGTTAGCTTTGATTCCTTCCTCTCTTTCAACGACCATATTCAGTCTGTCACCTGATCCCGTCACTTCTTTCCTCCACAGTATTTCAATACTTCTCCCTTCCTCTCCATCAACATGGCTCAGTGGAAAGAGCACAGGCTTGGGAGTCAGAAGTTATGGGTTCTAATCCAGACTCCACCGCTTGTCAGCTGTGTGACTTTGGGCAAGTCACTTAACTTCTCTGTGCCTCAGTTACTCGTCTGTAAAATGGGGATTAAGACTGTGAGCCCCATGTGGGACAACGTGATCACACTGTATCTCCCCAGCACTTAGAACAGTGCTTTGCACACAGTAAGCACTTAACAAATACCATTATTATTATTAGTATTATCAAAACTACCACCCCGTTGGTCCAGGCAAAGGTATCGGCCTGGATTGATAATCAACTTCTTGTCTCTGTCCTCTCCAGTCCACATTTTACTCTGCTGTTCAGATTATTATTCTGCACACTTCTCCTTCTCTCCTCAAAAACTTCCAGTGGTTGCCTATTCCTCTCCACATCAAGCGGAATCTCCTGGCCACTGGCTTTATGGACGTCAATCATCTTGCTCCCTCCTACTTACTCTTGCCCTTCCATAACCACCTTACAGTACTCCCACGTTCCTCCTCTCAAGCCAACCTACTTTCTGTACCTCATTCTCATTTGTCACAAAAGTGATCTCTCACTCACACCTCCCTCCTACCTGGAACTCCCTTCCCACCTCACATCCTGCTCTCCCCATCTTCAAGGTCCTTCTGAAAGCATGTCTCCTTCCAGAGACCTTTCTGGTGAATGTTCCATAGATTCCCACCCAAATGCCACCCTTTTAACCCACCAAAAATGCTATGTAAGCACTTGTCACCTAAGGTGAAGTAAGAGGGGGAAAGGTGATGAGGAGCTTTGAATCCAACAGTGAGGAGTTTTTGCTTGATACAGAGATTGATAAGCAACCACTAGAGATTTTTGAGGAGCAGGGATGACACGCCCAGAACGTTTCTGTAGAAAGATAATCTGAAGTGGGAGAGACAGGAGGTTGGGAAGTCAGAAAGGATGCTGATGCAGTAATCCAGTTGGGATAGGATAAGTGATTCATTAATTCATTTAATCATATTTTCTGAGCACTTATTGTGTGCAGAGCACTGTACTAAGCACTTGGAAAGTACAATTCAGCAATAAAGAGAGACGATCCCTGCCCACACCGGGCTTACAGTCTAGAAGCGGGGAGACAGACATCAAAACAAGTAAGCAGGCAGCAGTAGCATCAATATAAATAAATAGAATTATAGATATATACACATCAAAACAAGTAAACAGGCATTAATATAAATAGAATTTAAGATATGTACATATCTATATATATATACACATGGGCTCTCCCCATCATCCAGGACAAATCCTGCCTCTTCCACATTGACCCTGTTGACTGGGCATGCCTGTACATTGCTCTGAGGGTTACTGCTTAGGCAGTTATACCAGAGTCAGCATCCCTGTCTACACAGGCAGGGAGAGAGTAGTCCATTCACCACCTGCCCAGACTTTCATTCATTCATTCAATCGTATTTATTGAGCACTTACTGTGTGCAGAGCACTGTACTAAGCACTTGGGAAGTACAAGTTGGCAACATAAGAAAGGACTTAAGAAAAGAGGTTGGCTTTATCCAGTAAGGGTAGTCTCAGGAACCCTATCCCTCTTCCTTACCTTCTGTGTCACCTATGCACTTGAGTCCATACCGCCTCGTCAGTCAGTCAATCATATTTATTGAGGGCTTTCCATAGGCAGAATACTCTACTAAGAGCTCGGGAGAGTACAGTATAATGATAGAAAAGACAAATTCTCTGCTCACAATGAGCTTACGGTTGACAGGCACTTTGATATTCATCTTTCCCCACCCCACAGCACTTATATTCATATCCTTACATGCTGTTGCTTCCCCTACCTGAAATTCATGTCAATATCTGTTTCCCCGGCTAAACTGTAAACTTCTTCAGGGCAGGGATTGTGTTAACCAACTCTTCCAAATGCTTGGTACAATGCTCTGTCCGTGGAAAGCACTCAATAAATACCATTGATTGATTGACTGATTAAAGCAGAGACGGCAAGGACGATATCCCCTTTTGAGCAATGAGCATAAATAGAAGCAAACCTAAGGACCAAAACAAGTCGCTCACCACAGTACACTGAGCAGATGTGAGCCAGCAAGGGACTCTCCATTGGATCACGAGCAGAAAGCGGAGAGCAAGAAACTTCCCGTTAGATGAGCAAACAGGAGATGGGAAACGGGGCTTGATTTAAACCCAGGGACCAAAGAAAGCCTTTTGTACTTCCCAGGTATAGGACTGGAGAGTACATAAATGCTCTGTAAGTGGTCGATTCCATTTCTGGAACCTGTGATTTCTTTTGTTTCCACCAGAATGGGTAGCTTCCAAAAAGTCCCTGGTTTCGGGAATTATTCACCAGATTATAGAGCTAGTGGTGGCTTATTCAAACAAAACAAACATCCAGAAATATTTCTTCACCCAGTGAGTGGGAAGAATAGAATTCATTCCCACAGGAAATAGTCCAGCCAAAATTATCAGTATGTTCAAGAGAGGTTTGGTTAAATTCATGAACGAGCCATCCATATTGGATTAAGAGAGGGAAAGTTAAGGAGGTAAGGAAAAAAGGTGGGGGCCATCACATAGTTCCCTCAAGCATTGTTATAGGCAGAGTCCTGAATGCTTTGGACAATAGTCTCCTAATCTGCCAAAGACATTTGTTTTGGATTAGCACATGTCCTACTTAGGGCCCATGAAAAGTCCTCTGCCCCTGTGGTCAATCCATCACACAATGATATTTTTTGAATGCTATTGTGAACTGAGTGCTTGGGTGAGTACACTAGACATGAGTCCTGCCCTCAAGGAGTTTACAGTCTACGGTCAAAGTCAGATACTAAAATAATTTAGTTGGGGAGGATAAAATCTGAGGAGAAGAAAAATCAGTCTGGGAGGAGATCTGATTTCAGAAGAGCTTTGAAGTTGGGAAGAGCCACGGTCTGTTGAATGTGAAGTGGGGAGGGAGTTGGTTGGAGACCAAGGGGTGGGTGGAAGGAAAGATGAAAATGAGGTTCAGTGAATAGGTTAGCTTGAGAGGAGTGAACAGTGTGAGTTGGAATATACTAGGAGAAGAAAGTGGATAAGTGGGAGAGACAGAGACAACTGAATGGTGAAACTCCTCAACGGTGAGGAGTTTCTGACTGATGTTGGCAGGAATGGATAAAACCACTGGAGATTTTTGAGGATTGGTGAGACATGAGCAGAACATTTCAGAAAATGATTTGGGTGGAAGAGTGATTTTCCCTTGTCTTTCCTGGGGCCACGGAGGGTCTGGTCCCCTCTTGGTCTGGTGTCTCTGTTCTACTGTTCAGGTATGACATAAGGGAGCCCAGCCTGGACTCCAGTATTGTTTAATGGTAGCACATAGCAATAATTATAATAACCGTGGTATTCGTTAAGCACTTACTATGTGCCAAGCACTGTACTAAGCTCTGAAGTAGATACAAGATAATCGGGTTGGACACAGTGCCTGTCCCACATGGGGCTCACAGTCTTAATCCCCATTTTACAAATGAGGAAACTGAGGCACAGAGAAATGAAGTGACTTGCCCAAGGTCACACAGAGGACGAGTGGCGGAGCCAGGATTAGAACCCAAGTCCTTCTGACTCTCAGGCCGCTGCTCTTTCCACTACGCCACACTGATTCTCATCCTCTGGGATCCCGCTGGTATCTGCTAGGCTCAGTTCAAATCTTTGGATCTGAGAGCAGACCCTCCCCAAGGAGAATCTGGTTCAGAACCAGTTCAAACCCAATCCCCTTGGAGTTGTTGACAGCCAATCAGCTCCCAGTAGGAGAAGGAGAAGAAATCGCCAAAGGCTGAGTCTTCCAACAGGGGATTAATATCCACCAGCTCTCTGAGGGAAAATGAAAGGATCCAGGGAATTGGATCATCACAGGAAGAAAGCAGCAACAATATGTGTGCATAAATGTCTCTTGTAAGTTGTGCATTTGTGTTTTTGTGACTGCCCCTTCAAAGCCTTCAGAGGGGTCAGCTATGCTGAGTTCAGTACTGATCCATGGAATTTAAGCTTAACACAGTGGGAGGAATGTTACTATAGCCTGGAAGAGGATTCGGTAGGAAAGGGAAACATTTCACAGCTTCTCTCCAAACCTCAATTCCCACCAAACCCAGCACTCCATTTTGAGGTTGGCGGCATAAAGGCCTTTGCAATTAACCAAAACACATTCCTAGATTTCCTCCAGTGCCAAAATCCTGTGGAAAAGGTGAGCATCTTAGAGCAACTCAGATAGCGAGCCTATTGCAGGAGTTCCCAGGGGTCTCACCAGCGAGCCCCGTGAGTCATTTTAATACATTTATTAGGAATCTTACAATAGACTGCATTTAAAGAGTGCTTAATGTGTGCATAGCACTGTACTAAGTACTTGGGAGAATACGATATAACTGAGTTGGTAGACATGCTCCCTGCCTACAAGGAGCTTACATTCTAGAGAGGGAGACAGACCTTAGAATAATTTACTGATATAAACGTAACTGCTGTGGGCCTGAGGGTGGCATGAATAAAGAGTGCAAATCCACGTATAAGGGCAATGCAGATGGGAGAGAGAGATGGGGAAATGAGGGCTAATTATGGGAAGACCTCTTGGAGGAGACGTGATTTTAGTACGGTTGCCCTGGGGTTGCGGAACTAGTAACTAGGGATTAGAAGATTACTAAACCGATCTGAACACCACACAGTCATCCACCACACATCAAACCAAAGGCTCATGCTTTTAAATGGCTCTCAGTTGACATTTGATTCAAAAGGTACCTTCAGAGTCCAGAGACATTCTCTCATCATTATTTCAGACCTGCTGCCTGTCACATACTGGGGGCTCACAATCTAGGTTGGGGGAAGACAAATGCACAGAAAAAAGTTAAATGGTTCTGAGACAGTGGGAACATTTAAAAATACAATAAATAAAAGCTAAAGGACAAAATCGACAGCTGAACTGTACTAGGAGGGAGCAGTACTGATGTTCCTCGCTCTCTGTTTCCAAACTGCCACAACTTTCCAGGATTCAAACAGTCGGGAATATACTGGCTGTTTCTGGCCCCTAACTCATAGTGGAGGGGATGGAGATGAGGTGGAGTGGGAGCTGGGGCAGTAAAATCCAGAATCAATCAATCAATCAATCGTATTTATTGAGCGCTTACTGTGTGCAGAGCACTGTACTAAGTGCTTGGGAAGTACAAGCTGGCAACATATAGAGACAGTCCCTACCCAACAGTGGGCTCACAGTTTAGAAGGGGGAGACAGAGAACAAAACCAAACATTACTAACAAAATAAAATAAATAGAATAGATATGTACAAGTAAAATAGAGTAATAAATATGTACAAACATATATACATATATACAGGTGCTGTGGGGAAGGGAAGGAGGTAAGATGAGGGGGAAGGAGAGGGGAATGAGGGGGAGAGGAAGGAAGGGGCTCAGTCTGGGAAGGCCTCCTGGAGGAGATGAGCTCTCAGTAGGGCCTTGAAGGGAGGAAGAGAGCTAGCTTGGCAGATGGGCAGAGGGAGGGCATTCCAGGCCTGGGGGAGGACGTGGGCCGGGGATCGATGGCGGGACAGGCAAGATCGAGGCACAGTGAGGAGATTAGTGGCAGAGGAGCTGAACGATCTTCTCGCTGTCCCTCTGAAATGGGAAGGACTGACCAGTCCAAATAGCCCCAAATAGCATTTTCAAAATCCACCCCAAAGAGTTGAACCCCTAATCTGCTCCATTGGAAATGGACTTTGGTTGCATTTGTTAAAAAAAAAAATAGATTTGGCAACAAGAATGTATATTGCAAAACAAAATGTGTTGCTTTTAATGTGATTTTGTAGCCTAAGTAATTAGTCTAGCACATTCCAAAGATACATACAGTAGTCATCATACAGCACTCACTTCCTTCGGTAATCTGCCTTTCTGGAAAAACTAGGAAGGAAAAAACATCTGCTCCAAATCTGCAAGGAATAAAGCCAGTATTCTGTCCCTTCCTAGATCCTCTGATTCTTCCTCCTCAATCTCCTGATAACCCTCCCTCAATTCCACCCTTCCTGTCCCAGGGTCCTGTTCAGGCCCCGTGGCTGCAGAAGCAGTGATGTAAATAAGCCGGAATTTGCACTTCTGGATTAAAATTAAACTTGTGCTGTTAGCACTTCCCACAAGAACACATCAATTGACAGAATTTCCTGAGGGTTATCGGTGTTACCACCAAACACAGCCAAAGTCCCAGGCAGCTTTAGTGCTTCTCTAAGAGACAAAGAAAGGCACAGTGAGAACTCATTTTACCTCATCTGTGAAATGGAGATTGAGACTGTGGGCCTCATGTGGGAAAAGGACCGTGTCCAACCTGCTTTGCTGTATCCACCCCAGAGCTTAGTACAGTGCCTGGCACATAGTAAGCACTTAATAAATACCATAATAATAATAATAATAATAATAATAATAATAAAATAATCTGTTCAGTTCCCTGCTTCCAGGCAGGTTCATGATCCCAGACTGATGTCTATTAGGCTCAACTCTTTTACACTGTACTCTCCCAAGCGCATAATACAGTGCTCTACACACAGTAAGCACTCAATAAATACGATTCTTTGATTAAAGACCTCAGGTGATGGAGGCTCCTTATTCTCCCTTGTTTTATCATCTTGAGAGTCAGAAAAGTTTTCTTCTGTCCAACCAAAATCAAATCTACATTTAAGGTCATTTTCTCTTGTTTGGCCCCAGTGGACAAGAAGAACAGGTCAACATACTCCCCATGTTCTTCAAGATAGTTATATAAGGGTCCTGCTCATCCTTCTCTACTCTCAGTTATACAATCCCAATTCCTTTAATCTTTCCTTTCAGGGCACATTTTCCACCCTTGGAATCATGACTCACTCTTTCCAGTTTCTGGTTAAAGCGTCATGAGAAGAGCAGTAGAATTATTTTCCAACTCCTGCAAGCTCCACTGCTACTGGGATACAGCATGGGCTAGAGGGAAGATGATGGGCCTGAGAGTCAGAAGACCTGGATTCTAATTCCAGCTCCACCTTTTGTCTTCTGTGTGACCTTGGGAAAATCACTTCACGTCTCTGGGCTTCAGTTTCCTCATCTATGCCATGGGGATTCAATACTTGTCCTCCCTCTTCCTTAGACTGTGAGACAGTGACTGTGTCTGGTTATTTGTATCAACCACAGCACACTTGGCACATACCCCAGTTCCTCTTTCCTGCACCACATGGCACTCAGTAACCAGAATGGCTTCTCCCTGGTCTCAGGCCTTCTTAGCATTTAGGGAGACAGGTCTTCGCCATTTATTTATGTTGACCACTCCGGCTGTTTATCTCCCACATTAAAGAGTAAGCTCCTCACGGTCAGGGATAGGATCACTTGGTTATTCTCGTACTTCTAAGCATCTACTACAGTACACCGCACCAAGCAGATGCTCAGTTAATGCTCCTCCTCCTCCTCCTCTTATTAGTACTGTGGTAGAAAATGAGATGCTCCCTAGGCCTGGGAGACAGAGGACCTGGATTTTACTCTCCGCTCTGCCACTCGTCTGCTGTGTGACCTTGGGCAATGGCTCAGTGGAAAGAGCCCGGGCTTTGGAGTCAGAGGTCATGGGTTCAAATCCCGGCTCTGCCAATTGTCAGCTGTGTGACTTTGGGCAAGTCACTTAACTTTTCTGTGCCTCAGTTACCTCATCTGTAAAATGGGGATTGACTGTGTGCCCCGCAAGGGACAACCTGATCATCCTGTAATCTCCCCAGCACTTAGAACAGTGCTTTGCACGTAGTAAGCGCTTAATAAATGCCATTATTATTATTCTTATTATTCTTTTAATGTAGTTCTTGGTTGACTGTGACCTGGGACCTGTCCCCATCCTCCATTTGTGTAATGTGTTTTCGTCTCTCATTCGTCAAGCCTGTCCAACCTTTGATGGTGTTTAGAATCCAGGCCCTCAACTATGTCCCCTTCACCATCTCTCTGGCCCCACAAACCCGCTCCCTATCCCTTCAGTACTGTACTTCAGCAGCTGATTGCCACTGGCAGAAATACAGGCACTGGACCAACTTCAAATCCATTCTCTCCTACTAAAAATCATCTCTCTTTTGCTAGCCAATTCTTCCGTTCCTTCCTCAGTCACTGCCATGTCTACCATCCCAACAATTCTCCCAAACCCCTAACTCCCTCCTGGAGCCTTCAGTAGCCTCATCACCTCAGCTACTTTTAAAAGTAGATAGGAGATGTCCTCTTGAGAAACAACTAGACTGTAAGGTCCATGAGAGCTACTGATTCTACAGTATTGTTCTCTCCCAAGTGTCTACTACAGTGCTCAGCAGTAAATAAATACCAATGGTTGATTGAAGAAAAAGAGGAGAAAAGGGAAATAGTGCGGTGAGGAGACCACGGAGGAACTTTGGGACATTCATGCTTGAATGAGTCTATTTTATCAATGAAGTAGGTTTTGAGGTCATCAGGGGTTGGAGGGGGAGGTGATGAGGCTACTGAAGGCTCCAGGAGGGAGTTAGGGGTTTGGGAGAATTGTTGGGATGGTAGATATGGCAGTCACTAAGGAAGGAACGGAAGAGTTGGCTAGCAAAAGAGAGATGAGTTTTAGTAGGAGAGAATGGATTTGAAGTGTCAGCAGTTGGTCCAGCGCCTGTATTTCTGCCAGTGGCAATCAGCTGCTGAAGTACAGTAGTGAAGGGATAGGGAGGGGGTTTGTGGGACCAGAGAGACGGTGAAGGGGACAGAGTTGAGGGCCTGGGTTCTAAACACCATCAGGGGTTGGGCAGGCTTGATGAATGAGAGACAAAAGCAAAGCACGCGACTCGGTTGTAGTAGAACAGCGAGGTAAGATGGGAGGATGTGAGCTGACTGAGTGCATTAAAGCTGATGGCAAGGTGTTTCTATTTGATGCGGAGGTGGATGACCAACTACAGGAAGTTGGTTATTAATAATAGTAGTGTTAATAATAATAGTATTTGTTAAATGCTTACTATGTGCCAAGCACTGTTCTAAGCAATGGGGTAGATATATGGTAATGGTTCTACTTTTACGCCTACCACTGGCTTGCAACGTAATCTCAGGCAACTAATTTAACCTCTCTGTCCCAGTTTTCTCATAATAGCAGTTGTAGTAGTAGTTACAGGTAGTAGCAGCTTCTCTTGGAACCTAATAATAATAATAATGGTATTTGTTGAGCACTTATTATGTGCCAAGCACTGTTCTAAGCGCTGGAATAGATACAAAGTAATCAAATTGTCTCATGGGGGGCCCACAGTCTTAATTCCCATTTTACAGATGAGGTCACTGAGGCACAGAGAGGTGAAGCAGCTTGCCCAAGGTCACACAGCAGACAAGTGGTGGAGGCAGGATTAGAACCCATGACCTCTGACTCCCGAGCCATGCTGTTGGCACTAAGCCACTCTGCTTCTCACTAAGCCATGCTGCTTCTCACCTACTTGGCATGGTGTACTATACTAGGCACATGACAAGTACAGAATGAAAAAATTACACATTTTATGCCTACATGGATCTTACATTCTAGCAGGGAAAACAAATGTTAGAATATTTGGAACTAGAGTATTCAAAATAAATAATCAAGTATCCATGCATATTTATAAGTTCCATGCACCCGGATTTGTACCCTTTAAGCTCTGGATATTCACCCTCTGCCCCACTGCACTTATGATGTATATGTCCTTTGTCCTGCTATTTCCCTTTTCTGTAATGTATTTCCATGCCTGCTTCCCCCTCCAGACTGTAAGCTCCTGGGGGACAAGGATCATGTCTATCTACTCCATTGTATTGTACTCTCTCTAGTGCTTAATACTGTGCTCTGCATACAGTAAGCACACAATAAATATGATTGATTATGAAGGATGTAAATGGGATCATCTTCAAAATGAGGCTTGTAATCCATTCCTGTTCTCTCTCTGACAGATTGCGAGCCCACATAGTAAGCGGTTAACATAATATAATTAATGAATAATTACTAGAGACCAATATAACCCCAATTCACCTCACCTGACCCTTGGGTATCCACAGCAAAGATGTATGTCAGATCATGTAATTAGTGTTTCTAAGCAGATATGAATTGGCTCTGGATAAACACCTCCAACCACCACTGTATGTGAGCTTTGACACTGTACCCGGAGATGAATCGAACTGTTAAAATGACAAAAACAGTGACCATCGATGCCTTCTGAGCCTCTCTAGCTGGGTTCCTGAAAGGCTGAGGAAGCTGCGACCCCTCCAAGCTTAGCTGGGTCAGGTAAGCAGCCCTTACCTACAGCTTGGAAATGATCGACTAGTCTGTAAGTCTAGTAAAGGTATAACCTAGCAAGGCTTCTACTTCCTACTCCAGAAATTTTTGAAAAGACGAATGCATTTTGGACAGTAATTTTAGATGATTTCTCCTATCATTTTAGAGCTAGAAATGCTGCACCTTCCCATGATCTGCTGTTGTTCTGTATGTTCCCTTATGTTTCTGGCACTGTTCTCTCCAGAACTGGACATTAGGAGAACTTGCCCTTGAGTTATTTATAGTATTAATAGCTGCATGGCAACATTCACATTCCAATGCCTACAGCATGTCTCTGTTGCATAGAAGGAGGAAAGAGAAGAGAGATGTGGAAAAGGAGAGGCAGAAATGGATGATGGGGTGGAAGAGAAAGAAGAGCTAAGAAGCTACGGAAAAGTAGCACTGTCTGTGCCAATACCCACAAGTCATCTAGGTATTTTATGTCATGGAAATACATTTGACCCAAATTATCCAGAAATATCAGGCCAAAAAATCCAGATAATTCTGCCCTAAAGATGTATTTTTAAAGCATGAATAAGCTGAACCGTTTGAGGGAATGGGTATGGCCTTTCACTCATTTTCCTGAGCCCATTGTGCAGCACGATCAGCCAGAAGTTGCGGACATAATTAAGAGTCATTGGCAGGGCTGCTGAGTCGGAGGCCTTGGGACTTGAACCTGGAAACTGGAGATTTCCAGTTGTGTGCAGGGATCATGTCTATCAACTCTATTATATTGTACTTTCCCAAGTGCTTAGTACAGTGCTCTGCACAGAGTAAGCGCTCGATAAATACCATTGTTTGATTGATTGGCTGAACCCAGGGAGGAGGCCCTTCTGCTCAAGTCACCTCCTCTACCCTCTCAGCCTCTTGTGAACCCACCCAACTGACCCCCACTGCAAGGGTCAGGATGACTCAGAAATCAGTGGGGATCAACAGCCAGGACTTCAGACAGCAACTACGAGGAGAAGAGAGTGATTACCCCACCTGTGCATCCTCTCCCTTCCTGCTGGGCCAGGTGCAGGGCTACTTTCGAGGATGAGGGAGCAGGACAAGTGATACTCTATCCCCACGTGAGTTAATCAAATCCCATCAAGTCTCCCCAGAAGAGCTTGTGCACATGGGGACTTTGCTGACAGCAAGACAGAAAGTCAGCCTGGAGGAGACCCTGTCACCAATAGAAAGGACACGACATTTCTGGTCACAGTCAACATGATCTCTTTCTCTGCAGCCTCCTGGGAGACTTCACTTCAAATGAACCGGACACCCCCACGTCACCCAGAGTAAGCGGCAACTGTATTTCTGCCGAAATGAAGCCATGCTGCCCACACTGCAGTCCCCACAATGGCCCAAAGGATGAACGGAGCCACACAGCTCAAAATAAGGAGGGCAGAGTTCCACCAGGCATTTGGCTTGGCAGATAATAATAAAACCTTCTGGGCAGTTTTTAGCAAAGGCAGAGAAAGATTACACCGTCCACAGTGACCCCAGTAGGTGACCAATCAATCAATCAATCGTATTTATTGAGTGCTTACTGTGTGCAGAGCACTGTACTAAGTGCTTGGGAAGTACAAGTTGGCAACATATAGAGACAGTCCCTACCCAACAGTGGGCTCACAGTCTAAAAGGGGGAGACAGAGAACAAAACCAAACATACTAACAAAATAAAATAAATAGAATAGATATGTACAAGTAAAATAAATAAATAGAGTAATAAATATGTGTTAGAGGCCTTCTGGAGTGCTGACCCTAACTCCTGCACAGTTTAGTTGCTCCCCTGTTCAGAGCCGGAGGCTGTCTCAGCTGACTTCATGACTCCTCAGCCTGCAATAACTCAAATCCAGGAGGTCAGAATGTCTGGCACCAGATGAAAGGGCACTTCTTCCCTTCAGGGTGCGAGGACCAAATTGTGCCCATTCTCATGGCCAGAGTCACAGCTCCCTAGGCAACTTGCCCTGGCCCCTGGTCATTGGTCCACCGGTCCACTCACACCAATTCCTTAGCTGCAATTGCAGTGGTGGGGATGAGTGGCAGAGATCCTTTCCTAAACCATCTGCCCCACTCCCTGCTTCCAGCGTCACATCCCTGCTAGGAGTTGGGCAGACCTAGGTTATCTGAAGCCAGCCCTCCCTTTGAGAGAAACAGTTTTTCCTAGAGCAAAATCCAACCTGGATGACACCTTGACTCCCAAATACCTATCTCTGAAACTTTACTGCCCATTAATTTAGTGGTCACTGCCCACCTCTCCTTTCCAAAGACAAGTCTTCCACTGCCCCATGAAACAGAAGCTGTGCCCCCACATGGGTCCTATCTAGCTCCCTCGTTGATGAGAACGCTGCCAAGGGCAGAGCTAGGACTCTGGTCTTCCTTGGTCCTTTCCCACATTGCCTAGCTCAGGGACTTCAACATGGACAGCTGCTTGGTCAGGACTGGTACTGGCCAACTGACTCACATGAGACCATGAGTCTTTTCTTTAGGAAAGCAGAGCCCAAGAGTAGAGGAGGGAACTTCCAGCTCAGAGATGGGGTGGGATGTGACAGCTAAAAGCTAAAAAGAAACTAGGACTTATCACTCCGTCATATGATGTATCAACACTCAGATAATCACATCATCCCTCCCCCTTCCTCCTCCTCTACTCCTTGTCTCCTGCTCCAGCTGAGAAATGACTTTCACCAGCTTCCAAGTTCACTGCCTCTCTCCTTACCAGCCAAACAGTAGGGTTAGACCCTTCAGCCTCTACTCAAGGGTTTTGCAAATGCTATTCACAGCCATCTCCTCCAAAAACCAATGTACCAGACGTGCTCCTGACATTTCTGGATTCTCCCTGCTTTAACGATCCCTTATCCTCTCTGTGGAGGGCAACTGTGGCTTCTTTGATGATGTGACCCTTGCTGAACACCACTGCTGGAAAATAAATACTTAGAGGGGCTATACTTGACTGTGTGGTCTCAGGTAAATCATTCTCTTTGAACTACATTTTATCCTTCTGGGAAAGAGGGATACTATCCCTACGCTCCCAGAAATGTTGTGAGTCAAAGGAGAAAATTCAGATGGCAGTAAAATCATCAATCCTGTGGAAAATATGGTGATGCATAAGGTGATACCCTCCTTCCTACTAGACTGTGAGCCCGCTAAGGGCCAGGGACAAAATCTTATTGTATTCTTATTCGGGGTTTAGTACAGTGGTTTGCAATTAATGAATCAATCATATCTACTGAGAGTTTACTCTGGGCAGATCATTATCCTAGCACTTGGGAGAGTACAGTATAACAGAATACAGAATACAGTATAACAGTTCCTGTCCACAGTGAACTTACAGTCTAGTTCTCTGTCCAGTCCTGTTGGGTTTTTCTTGCACAATATTTTCTGGATCCACTCTTTCCTCTCCACCCTCACTGCTGTTCCTCTAGTTCCAGCTCTGGTCTTGTCACAGCTTGACTGTTGCCAAGAGAAGCAGCGTGGCTCAATGGAAAGAGCATGGGCTTTGGAGTCAGAGATCATGGGTTCAAATCCCGGTTCCGACAATTGTCAGCTGTGTGACTTTGGGCAAGTCACAACTTCTCTGTGCCTCAGTTACCTCATCTGTAAAATGAGGATTAATATTGTGAGCCCCCCATGGGACAACAGGATCACCTTGTAACCTCCCCAGAGCTTAGAACAGTGCTTTGCACATAGTAAGTGCTTAATAAATGCCATCATTATTATTATTATTCAGTTCCGTAACCTCCAGGGTCTCCCCACTCCACACTCTGAGCTACTGCACGGATCATCTTTCTGAAGCATCGCTTGGCCCACATCTTTCACTTCTCAAAACCCTCCACTGGCTCCCTTCAGATCAAACAAAACCACCTCAAAATTAATGATAATTGTAGTATTTGTATAGCATACAATGTGTGCCAAACACTAAGCAGTGAGGTAGCTACATGATTTCAGGTCAGACACAGTCCCTGTCCCACATGGGACTCATAGTCTAAGTAGGGAGAAGAGGAATTTTATTCTCTGACCCTTTCACCCCCACCCAAAACTGCCGTTCCCCACCTCAGAAATCTCTGACTTCCTGATGAACCTCACCCTTCCCGGGCCATGTTGACCCATTTGGTCTCCCTGCCCAACCCCCCCTTTCTAAATGAGCAAATTGGTGTCTTCAAAGCTGCCCTCCCTTCTAAACTCAACTCCTTTGTCCCTGTTCATCCCTCCATTGATCTCATACCACCAACCTGCAATCCTGAATCATCTCCACGGTTTGCTTCCTCTGCTTTTGTGTATGAGCTGTGGAGCCAGCTGGCAGAAATTCAGTCATCAGGCTGATCTCGTCCATCTCCACTTCACCTGCTCTGACTCTGCCCTCTTCTCTACCCAGAAATACTACTTCTCCTCCTTTATTGATCCCCATGTCTATTGTCCACCCCAACTATTTCTGACTTTCAACTCCATCCTTAAACTTCCAATATTTCCACTTCCCCACTCCCTGACCCCCGCAATGATCTTATCATCTACTTCATCAACATAATTGAAAACATTGGGCATAAACCCCCCCTAATCTCCCCCTTACTTCTTCAATCCATGACCCTTCCAACCCCCACACTATCGCTCTCATCCTTTCCAGCTGTCTCCCAAGAGACCTGGTCTCCTTTAGAAATCTACCCCTTCCACTGCACCTCTGACCCCATCCTTTCTCATCTTATTAAAATACTTGCACTTACCATCCTTCTTCCTTCCCTGACTGCTATATTTAGCCACTCCCTCTCCCTCTCCAATGGCTCCTTCTCTTCTGCCTTTCAAGAGAAGCAGCTTGGCCCAGTGGAAAGAGCCCGGGCTTTGGAGTCAGAGGTCATGGGTTCAAATCCTGGCTCTGCCAATTGTCGGCTGTGTGACTTTGGGCAGGTCACTTCACTTCTCTGGGCCTCAGTTACCTCATCTGTAAAATGGGGATTAAGACTGTGAGCACCCCGTGGGACAACCTGATCACCTTGTAACCTCCCCAGTGCTTAGAACAGTGCTTTGCACGTAGTAAGTGCTTAATAAATGCCATTATTATTATTATTTCAAACACACCCATGCATCTCCTACCAGCTATTGCCCATCTCCCGCTTACCATTTCTGTCCAAACTCCTAGAACGAGTTCATTCATTCATTCAATCACATTGATTGAGCACTTATTGTCTGCAGAGCACTGTACTAAGCATTTGGGAAGTACAAGTCGGCAACATATAGAGACGGTCCCTACCCAACAATGGGCTCACAGTCTAGAAGGGAAAAAACCATGCTCATCCGGAATATGAACCCGGGACCTCTCGTAGGTTGTGGGAGTTGTTCACTCCCACTACCTCCACTTCCTTTCCTCCAACTCTCTTCTTGACCTGGCTTCCGTTCCCCTCCACTGCACTGAAACTCCTCTTTCTGAAGTCTCTAATGATCCCTTCCTTGCCAAATCCATAGGACTGTACTCCATCTTAATTCTTCTTGACCTCTCAGCTGCTTTTGACACTATTAAAATCCCCTTCTCCTGGAAATACTATCAAATCTTGGTTTCACTCATCCTGTCTCCTCCTGATGCTCTTCCTATCTCTCTGACCCCTCATTCTCAGTCTCTTTTACAGGCTCCTCTGCTGCCTTCCACCCCCTAACTCTAGGAGTCCCTCAAGGCCCTCAGTCTGGGTCCTCATCTGTTCTCCATCTACGCCCACTCCCTTGGGTAACTCGTCCACTCTCATTGCTTCAACTCCTACCTCAATAATGATTATTTCTAAGTCTCCAGCCCAGACCTCT
Organism: Tachyglossus aculeatus; assembly: GCF_015852505.1. NCBI lineage: Eukaryota > Metazoa > Chordata > Mammalia > Monotremata > Tachyglossidae > Tachyglossus > Tachyglossus aculeatus. The sequence continues at coordinate 71,293,470 of NC_052076.1, forward strand.
TCCCTCTTTGCAACCTCAAATTTCCTCCTGTCTTCTGGATGTCCCATAGTCACCTCAAACTCAACAATTCCAAATCTGAACTTCTCACCTTCCATCCCAAATTCTCCCCTCCACTCCACTTTCCCTCACTGTAGACAACACACCAGCCTACCTATCTCACGAGCCTGCAACCTTGGGATTTTCCTTGAATCCTCTCTCTCCTTCAACCCACATATTCAGTCAGCCACTAAATCTTATTGATTCTCTCTTTGGAATTCATTCATTCAGTTGAACTTACTGAACACTTACTGTGTACGGAGCACTGTACTAAGTGCTTGGGAGAGTACAATACAACAGTAAACAGACACATTCCCTGCCCACAACGAGCTAGTTCCTTCCCCTCTATCCAAACCGTACCATACTGGTTCAAGCATTTGTCATATCCCGTCTCAACTACGGCATCAGCCTCCTCACTGGGCTCCCTTCCTCCAACCTCTCCCTTCTCCAGTCCATTCTTCACCCTGCTGCCAGTGTCATTTTTCTAAAAAAATGTTCTGTGACACTCCGCCAGTGTCTCCAGTTGTTGTCCACTCAGCTCCACATCAACCAGAGGAGAGGACTGTGCACCAAACCAACCAATCTGGAGGGCACAGATGAATTCAGTAATGGAGTCACCCAGCCCATCATGGCTCTTTCCTTGCTTCCCCAAACCTTAGCATACGTGTCTCAACCTAGACAGTCTGCCAGAAGGAAGGAAAGGGCTGTACATATCAACTTTGTAAAACACTGTTTGGAAGATAACCCTCCCCCATCTCCCCTAAATGGATCCCGACTACTTCCCTTAATAACCTCAGTTTCTGGGCTCTCCTTCAGCTGATTCCTTCATACTTTCCTGTCACCTCACTCTAGCTTTTGCGTTTTGCTTCTCCCTAGCTAAACTCCTAACTTTCCCTAACTCCCAATTCTCCTGCCTCCATCCCATTGTTCACCTCTTTCCTCTCCTTCCATTCTCACTTTTGCCTCTTTCATAAAGAGGGAATTTACAGAACTGTCTCCTCCAGAAAGCTTTCCCTGATTAATCCTTCTGCTTCACCAATTATGCCTCCCCATCAATCACATCATCATGCGGGCCCACATTTTTAAATGTAGCTTTTCACTCTATTTTTATCTCTTCTTTCACTCTTAACTATTTTTGAGTTTGTGAATATTAATTTCCTCATTACATCTATTAGCTCCTTGAAGGCAAGGATCACATCTCTAATATCTTTTGTATGCTCCCTAAGTGCCATGGATAGCATCCTGAATACTGTAGGTGCTCAATCAATGCTGTGGTTGATTGAGTAAGTAGCAGTAGTAATAATAGTGTTTATTCATTCATGCATTCATTCAATCATTCATTCAATCGTATTTATTGAGCGCTTACTGTGTGCAGAGCACTGTACTAAGCGCTTGGGAAGTACAAGTTGGCAACATATAGAGACGGTCCCTACCCAACAACTGGCTCACAGTCTAGAAGGGGGAGACAGACAACAAAACAAAACATGTGGACAGATGTCAAGTCATCAGAACAAATAGAATTAAAGCTAGGTGCACATCGTTAACAAAATAAATAGAATGGTAAATGTGTACAAGTAAAATAAATAGAGTAATAAATCTGTACAAACATATATACAGGTGCTGTGGGGAGGGGAAGGAGGTAGGGCTCAATCATATTTATTGAGCACTTACTGTGTGCAAAGCACTGTACTAAGTTCCTGGGAGTGTATGTTACAACAACAAACGGACACATTCCCTACCCACAATGAGCTCACAGTCTAGAGAGGGAGATAGACATTAATATACATACATAAATAAATTACAGATATATACATATGTGCTGCGGGGGTGGGAGGGAGGATGAATGAAGAGAGCAAGTCAGGGTGAAGATGCACAAGGGAGTGGGAGAAAAGGAGAGGAGGACTTCTTGAAGGAGATGTGCTTTCAATAAGACTTTGAAGTGGGAAAGAGCAATTATCTGTCTGTTACGAGGAGGGAGGGCATTCCAGGCCAGAAGTAGGATGTGGGTGAGAGGTCCGGTGGTGAGATAGATGAGATCAAGGTACAGTGAGAAGCACTCAATTACCTTGCAAGCTCCTATCTCACCTGTTACCCTTCTACTATGACCCATTTCCTCTAAGCTTTAGCATTTCTAAGCATTTCCTCTAAGCACATAAGCATTAGAGGAAATGGGTGGCAGTAGAAGGGTGACATGAGGTAGGAGTGCTTTAAAGCCAGTGGTGAGAAGTTTTTGTTTGATGTGGAGGTGGATGGGAAACCACCGGAGTTCTTGAGGAGTGGGGAAACATAGTATGAATGTCCTTAAGGAAAATGATCCGGGCAGCAGAGTAGAGTATGGACTGGAGTGGGGAGAGACAAGAGGCAGGAAGGTCAGCAAGGAGGCTGATACGGTATTCAAGGCGGGATAGGATAAGTGCTTGGATTAATGTGGTAGTAGTTTGGGTGGAGAGGGAGAGGTGGATTTTAGTGATGCTGTAAAGGTAGAACTGACAGGATTTAGTGATGGCTTGAATATGGTTTATTTCAAATCTCATGTTTGGAGTAATGCTAAAAATGACCAGACTTGCACTGACAGAACTACTGGGTTCACAGAGTTCCTTGTAAATGGTTTTGTTTGTCTCCCTATTTGCGTGTAAGCTCCCCATGGCAGGAATCCTATTCATTTTGTTAATCAAGCACCTAAGTACAGTGCACCGTTCTATGTGGCAGTAAATAATTCCTGCTCCTCCACTTCATCCTCCTCCTCTTCCTACCACTACTCCTATCTGGTATCCACCTCCGCTCCTATTTCCATACTGGAGAGCTCAGCCCCTGCCAGGACTTAAAAATGAGAGAGCTGAACAAGACCCCAAAGCTGAGTCTCTGCTGGGCTTGAGGTATCCCATATCAGATCTGGCAGGGACGGTGTTTGGTTAAATCAAGCTCCCTGCCACATGAAGCTCAGGTATCTCTGTTCTCATCTTCTAGAGATCAGGGATGCTCCCATAGTGTCAACCACGAGACAGACGAAGATTGAATGCAGCTCTCCTGCAGAGACACTGACATCGGCCAGTGCTTCCCATGGCATTTAGAGACAATAAACTGGGAGGCAGCTATGACTTTCAAAGGGGAAAATACTTCCTCATCTCGGGGTGTCCTACCCCAGTGACCCCATTCCTGATTCTCATCAGTAATAAGGAAGATCACCAAGCCACAAACCACTTGGAAAATTGGAGTGGGAGCAGCTTTTCCAGAGTGCCTCTTATGCAGGCTGACTGGAAGAGTAGTTCCTTCTTTGCTTCCACACCTCCGCATCATCCTCTTCTAAGGCTTCACATGGGAGATAATCCAGTTGCTCTTCTGAACACTGGCCAAACTCCTTGCTGCAGTGCAATCAACTCTCAGCCAACTAGGAGCAGGGTTTATCCACTTTGTGGATTACATTCCTCACCAACAGTATCCCTGCTTTCCCCCAGTTTCTTCCACGCTGTGGTCCCTGCCATCCACCCTAGCAGTTCTCTCTGGGTTCCAAGGAATCAGACCTACCTCCCACCACATCATTCAAGATCTATATTGTCCCTCGCTTGGTATCACCAATACCACTTTTCCCCACTATTAGCATAGATAATGGAGAACTGGCTAACCTATCCCTGCTTCCAGGTGCTCCAACTCAAAAGCTACCTGGAAAACTAGGAAAGATTTGGAAAAAAATTAAACAGTGGTAAACAGAGACCTAAGGAAAAAGGTTCAAAGATGTGGGATTGTGTCTTGTGTCAAAGAGAAGTCAGAGAAGGAGCTGCAGTACTCTGAGGCAATTTGACTGTTGTGTGAACTCTGTGTATAAGTAGAAGTTCACCCCTCAGAACTCCTTCTCGCACATGGAAGACCTGCTGTTAGGTGGATTCAAGTTCTTTCTAAAATCTTTCTGAAAGACCTTATTCTGGGAAGAGGGTGGCACTTTGTGAACTGTCCTTCCTTGGGAAGTTTGGTTTAACTCAGTGTCAGGAAGTTGACCCCATAACCAGGTTGGGTAAGGAGAGTCTTTACTCAATCAGGATGACTGCTGTTCTCACCATCTCCCAAGCTCTCTGCTGTCAGTCAATCAATCAATCAATCATATTTATTGAGCACTTACTGTGTGCAGAGCACTGTACTAAGCGCTTGGGAAGTACAAGTTAGCAACATATAGAGACAGTCCCTATCCAACAGTGGGCTCACAGTCTAAAAGGGGGAGATCAGCACTTGGGAGAGCACAGTACAATCAGTAGGCATGACCCCTGCCCTCAGGAACCTAAATCTCATGGGGGAGACAGACACTAAAATAAATTACAGAAAAGAGAAGTTGCTAGACTATAAAGATAAATATGTAAGTGCTATGAGTGTGTGCCTACCCAAGTGACTTGCTGGCTCAGAAGTGACGAAGGGGGTGAAATAGAGTGGGGAGCTATTAATCAGGGAAAGCTTCTTGGAGGAGGTGTCATTTCAGAAGAGTTTTGAAGATGGGGAGAGCAGTGGTCTGCCAGCTGTGAAAGAGGAGAGACTTTCCAGACAATAGGGAGGATAGGGGCAAGAGATCAGTGATGAGAGAAAAACAAAGCCCAGTGAGTAAGTTGGTATGAGAGGTAAGAAATGGGTGAAGTAAGCTAGAGTTAGGAAAGAAAGTAGATAATTGGGGGAGAGAGAGTTGTTAGAGTCAGTGGGCAGGAGTTTTTCCTAGACACAACCACTGGAGTGTTCTGAGGAGTGGAAAGATATGTGCAAAATCAGTTAGAAACATGGAATGGGCAGCAGAGTGAAGTATGGACTGGAGTGCGGAGAGACTGGAGGTAGGTCTGTAGAGAGGCTGGAGTAGTAATATCAAGCCAGGATATGACCAGTACCTGAACCAGCATAGTGGTAGCTTAGATGGAGAGGAAGGGATGAATTCTAGAAATGTTGTGAAGGCCAAGCCGACAGGATTTGCCAACAGACTGAATATGGAGGTTGAAAGAGAGGAAGGATCCCAAGAATAATGGCAGGGTTACGAGTTTGGGTGCTTGGTGCTTGCTGTCTGATGTGATGGGAAAGTAAGGTGGAGGAGAAGATTTGGGAGGGATAGTGAGGATTTCAGTCCCCCAAGATGAAGGGCCCATCATCTAGCTGGGGCAAAATATGTCTGCTTCTCCATTCCTCTCAGGGAGCAAAGGCTTCTCCAAAAACAGGATACTAAATGTGGATTAGGAAGTTGCTCTAGGAGTATGCAGAGTGAAGTTTTCCAAAGCCTGGAAATGGTGGCATCATCATCATCAATTCCATTTATTGAGTGCCTACATTAATAATAATAATTGTGGTTTTTATTAAGTATTTACTATATGCCAAGCACTGTACTAAAGCGCTGGAGAAGATACAAGATAATAAGATTGGACAAAGTCCCTGTCCCACCGGGAACTCACAGTCTAAGTAGGAGGGAGAACAGGTATTGAATCCCTATTTTACAGATGAGGAAACTGAGGCATAGAGAAATTGCATGACTTGCCCAAGCTCACACAGCAGACAGTGGTGGATTTGGTATTAGAACTTGGGTCTTTTGACTCCAAACCCTGTGCTCTCTCCACTAAGCCACACTACAGTGTGCTCAGCATTCTACTAGCTGCTTTGGAACACACAAGAGAAATACAACCTATGGCCCTTGCCCTCAGGGAGCTTACAGTCCAACAGAATGAGAGAAAGTTGAGGGACTTGGGAATGGGAGAAGCAAATAAAGGGGGCAGAGAGGAGACATTCTTGACTGGAACAAAGGGAAAAAGCCGACAAGTGGAAGAGAGAAAATGACTTGGAAAGTTAGTACTTGTATTTTTTTTTAATACAGAAAACCATTCAGTCCCAAAGACAAAAGCCCAACTGAGAGATGTGCTGGATCATCATCATCATCATCAATCATATTTATTGAGCGCTTACTATGTGCTGAGCACTGTACTAAGCGCTTGGGTAGTACAAAGCTCTCAGCTTGCCTTCCAAAGTTCTGCATCCCGCACCTTCTCTACAGAGAGCCCCATCACATCTTTGTGTCTCCCGGAGCATGGCTGTTTCTCCTGTATTTTTAGCGCAGCATCTCAGCAGTTTCTCAACCGCTTTGGAGATGTTCTCGGGTGTGTCTTTGGATCTGGACTAGGGAGAAGGTGGTTCTGCTCCCTTGGATCTAGTCTGTGTTGCTCTTTCTCTCTCTCTTTCCCTTAGGATTTCACTTTTGAAATCCCCATCGCACCGTCTGATTTTGCGACTCTGAGATATTCAGATACCAGCAGTCTAAGAGTGTGACTAGTCAAGCAAACCAGCAAGATTTACAAAAAAGAAAAGTATTTCAGTAAAGAGAAGGGTGCTTGGGGTGTTTTTATCAAAGACAAATTTCCAACAGGCTACCCTTGTTAGGGATCAGGTAACATCCCTCCAGCTTAGACAGTGAACCCCATGGGGGACAGAGACTGTATCTGACCTGATAATCTTAGAGGAGTGCTTGACACGTAGTAAGTGATTAACCAATATAATAATAATAATAACAACGATAATAAGAATAACAACAACAACAGAAGTCCTTCTCAAAAGCTACCTTCTACCCAGGAAACATTCCTTGGTGAACCCCACATCTCCCGGTAATTCTAGTCAAGCCAACCCAATGGTCATCTCAGCACTCACTGCACTTCTCTGTGTATTTGTTACTGGTATTTGTATCCATTTGGTTGTTCCAGACCAAGTCACTGCACCTCCTTAGCCATCACTGAAAACTGGCTCCCCCAAAATGACACTGTCACCTGTGACTCTTTCCCAAGGGGGACTCTTCTTCTCCCATTCTCCAAGACTCATTGGGAAAAGGGGAGTAGTTGCCTTCCTTCTTGCTTGCCAATGGCACTTCTGCACAATCCCCACCCATCCCTCTCCTTCTCTTCCTGTGAAGACACAGCAGCTGTCCCTACCTCCCACTCTAATTACTGGTCACCATTATTTACTGCCCCCTGGGCCCCACTTCCAAATTTCTAAATCATTTTGATCCTTTTTTCACGTTGCTTCTAATTATTCTGTCTCTGCACCGATTCTCCAGGACTTAACCAACCACATGAATGTTCTTGACCACCTATCCGTTGCTCACTCCCTCTCACTCTTCAACTCTTCATTCCTCAAGGAGAGCAGTATGGCGTAGTGAAAAGAGCACAGGCCTGGAAGTTAAAGGGCCTAGGCTCTAATCTAGGCTCCAGCACTGGCCTGCTGTGTGACCTTGGGCAAGTCATTTCACTTGTCTGTGCCTCAGTTACCTCATCTGTAAAATGGAGATTAAGAATGTGAGGCCCACGTGGGACAAAGGCTGTGTCCAACCTGATTATCTTTTATCTGCCCCAGTGTTTATTAAAGTGGCACTTAGCCCTTATCAAGTACCATTAAAAAAGAAAAAACTCCACTGACCTCCATTTCCATTCCACCCCCACAACTCACCAACTTGGAAACACGCATGCTCTCATCATAACTACTAATGGTGCTATCTTCATCCTCACCAAATTTGAAATTCCACTCTCCGACCACAACCTCCTGACCTGTGTTCATTCAATTCAATCGTAATTATTGAGTGCTTACTGTGTGCAGAACACTGTACTAAATACTCGGGAAAGTACAATATGGGTGTTCCTCTCCAGCTTCACAAATCTGTCCTGTCCCCCCACAGAGACCTCTAATCTTTTTACCCCCTCCAATTTTTAAAGTCTTCATGCCCCATTTAGTCGTCAAACCCAAACTACTTTCTCTTGGCACACAAATCCATGCCTTCTAAACCTTTCTCTCCACAGAACTCAATTCCCTTGCTCCCCTGTCATTTTGTTTGCCTGCGCCACTAACACAAAACCTGGATCACCCCAGGTTTAGTTTTAAACTCTGAGAGGATGGGGTTATGTCTTCTACTCCTTCTTTAGGTCACATCTCCTCAAAGAATCCTTCCCCCATTAAGCCCTCTTTTCCCCAACTCACTTTCCCTTCTGTGTCATCTGTGCACTCGTATCTGTGACCTTTGGTTATTAGGTATTCACCCCATCCCCACAGCACTTATGTAAATATTTTTAAATTATGTATTATAAACTACTTATTTATTTTGATAACTCCCCCTCTAGACTGTAAGCTAGTGGGCAGGGTACATGTCTGCTAATTCTGTTCTACTGCGCTTTCTCAAACGTTTAGTACAGTGCTCTGCACATGGTAAAGTGCTCAATAAATACCACTGATCGACTGGTTGATTGATTCTGTGTTTCCTCCCCAAGATCCCAGAGCAAATATTCTGCATTCAGTAAGCACTCCATAAATATTACCGATACCGATATGGACACTAATGTAATAACAGTCTGCGTAGTTACAGAAGAATGATAGGTAGGGCAAGGTGACCTGATGATGATGGTGGTGATGATGATGATGATGTTATAAATAATAATAATAGCAATAACAATAGTGAGGTTTAGTGGATAAAGCACAGGCCTGGGACTCAGATGGATCTGGGCTCTGCGTAGTTACAGAAGAATGATAGGTAAGGGCATGGTGACCCGATGATGATGATGGCGGTGATGATGATGATGATGTTATAAATAATAATAATAGCCATAATAATAGTGTGGTTTAGTGGATAAAGCACAGGCCTGGGACTCAGATGGACCTGGGCTCTAATCCCAAGTCTACCACTTCTCTGCTCTGTGACCTTGGGCAAGGCACTTAACTTCTCTGTGCCTCTGTTACCTCACGTTTAAAATGGGGATTAAGATTGTGAGTCCCATGTGGGACAGGGACAATGTCCAACCCTATTTGCCTGTATGCACCCCAGCACTTAGTACAGTTCCTGGCACATAATAATCAATTAACAAATATAAGTATTATTATTATTAATAATAATAATGGCATTTATTAAGCACTTGCTATGTGCAAAGCACTGTTCTAAGCATTGGGGAGGTTACAAGGTGATCAGGTTGTCCCACAGGGGGCTCTCAGTCTTAATCCTCATTTTACAGACGACATAACTGAGGCACAGAGAAGTTAAATGACTTGCCCAAAGTCACACAGCTGACAATTGGCAGAGCCAGAATTTGAACCCCTGACCTCTGACTCCAAAGCCCGTGCTCTTTCCACTGAGCCATGCTGCTTCTCTTACTGTTATTATTAGTATTATCACTTGTGCTTCCCAAGCGCTTAGTACAGTGCTCTGCACACAGTAAGGGCTCAATAAATATGATGGAATGAATTAGTATTTGTTAGGCCCTTACTATGTGCAAGCACTGTTTTAAGCACTGGGGTAGATACAAGATGAACAGGTCCCATATGGGGCTCACAGTGTACGTATTTGTTCATTCATTCAATCTTATTTATTGAGTGCTTACTGTGTGCAGAGCACAGTACTAAGCACTTGGGAAAATACAATACAGCAATAAAGTACAGTAAAGAAATAAAAGTACAGTAAGTACAGTATACAGTAAGCAGGAGCGAAAACAGGTTGTACTTCCCAAGTGCTTAGTACAGTGCTCTGCACACAGTAAGCGCTCAATAAATATGACTGAATGAATGAATCCTATTTTGCAGGCCCAGAGAAGTTAAGTTACTTGCCCAAGGTCACACAGCAGGTATATGGTGGAGCCAGGATTAGAACCTAGCTCCTCTGATTCCCAATCCCGTGCTTTTTCCACTAGGCCATACTGCTTTACTGAGGGATTGAGGGACAACGATGTGCATCTAGCTTTATTTCTATTTATTCTGATGACTTGACACCTGTCCACGTGTTTTGTTTTGTTGTCTGTCTCCCCCTTCTAGACTGTGAGCCCGTTGCTGGGTAGGGACCATCTCTATATGTTGCCGACTTGTACTACCCAAGCACTTAGTACAGTGCTCTGCACACAGCAAGCGCTCAATAAATACGATTGAATGAATGAATGAATCTAGCTTCATTTCTATTTATTCTGATGACTTGACACCTGTCCACATGTTTTGTTTTGTTGTCTGTCTCCCCCTTCTAGACTGTGAGCCCGTTGTTGGGTAGGGACCGTCTCTATATGTTGCCGATTTGTACTACCCAAGCACTTAGTACAGTGCTCTGCACACAGCAAGTGCTCAATAAATACAATTGAATGAATGAATGAATCTAGCTTTATTTCTATTTATTCTGATGACTTGACACCTGTTCACGTGGTTTGTTTTGTTGTCTGTCTCCCCCTTCTAGACTGTGAGCCCGTTGTTGGGTAGGGACCGTCTCTATATGTTGCCGACTTGTACTTCCCAAGCGCTTAGTACAGTGCTCTGCACACAGTAAGCGCTCAATAAATACTATTGAGTGAATAAATGAATGAAAGAATTTAAAATGCAGCAAGTGGACTGAAGGTGAGATTTGAAGAGCTTACTAATTTTTAAAGATGTCAGGTATTGAAAACAGTAATGTGTAACTTTGGGCGAGTGACTTAACTTCTCTGTGCCTCAGTTGCCTCAACTGTAAAATGGGGATTAAGACTGCGAGCCCCACATGGGACAACCTGATTACCTTGTATCTACCCCAGCGTTTAGAACAGTGCTTGGCACATAGTAAGCGCTTTAACAAATATCATCATTATTAGTAGTAGTAGTAATAATCAAAGGTTGGGAATCTCCTTCTCACATGATCATCAAAAAAGTGGTGTGGCTCCCCTCTCCCTTGAGAAGGTTTATCGGGCCAATTCTACCTGGAGGCAGGCCTAGTTGACTCCCCAAGCCCCCTCCCATCCTGAATGATTCCAGCATGTACTTGTGGGCAGGGAACACGTCTGTGGATTCTGTTGCACAGCACTCTCTGAGGCACTTAATACAGTGCTCTGCACGCAGTAGACTCTCAGTACTTGTCACTGATTGATTGATGACCTCAGCTTAGGTGTAAGCTCAGTGGTAGATGGGAAAGAGTACTGGCCATGCCCAGTTCCACAGAAAGAAACAAAACCCGATCCAAGTGCTCAGAAATCCTCAGATAGCAGTGAATCAAACAGGAGCTGAAAGTCTTAGTAGAGAGGAATGGGTGGATGGGACACCTCGAGCTGATGTCGACATATGAGAATTCTTCAGATTGGTGCCTGGGAGGGGCACGGAGTCCTGGATGGATGACTCTTCTGAGAGGAGGGGAAGAGATAACGTCAGAGGAATGCTTTGCTATCATCAGATATTTCTTCCCACTGCTAGATAAATAACAAGGTGAGCTAGGAGACACCGACCTCATCATGATGCCCCAAGCCCTGGACTTCAGTATCTCCGGCGGACTCTGCGGAGGTTGACAGATGCACTCAGCTATTCTCCTTCCTCATTTTGATGGATGCTGCTGCCACGGAGTGATGATGGCTGCAGCCAAAAGGATGACAAGATCTGATTCCCCTGGCTTCACCGTCACTCTGGTTGTCTCCTTCCCCTCCAGGCCAATTCAGAATGACCCAAGACAATTGGTGCAGAGAGGGTTTTCACCTCTGCATCCTCTTTTTGCCCCAACTGGCTTTATCTTCCCTCTCTGCCTCGTTGGCTCTCTGTCTCATTTCCCTTCTCTGCAAAACACCCGCACTTATCCCTTGCCGGGGCCTCTTAATTTCCCTCTCCCTAGGCTGTTATTTCTGCGGCTCTGCTGTTTAACTTAGTGATGTTTTAGAAGACAGTTGGTGTGAAAGGAGCTGAACTAAATGAAGTTGCATTGTAATCAGGAACCAGCTTCTTGTGTAAAAGCACAGCTTGTCAGAGCTCATTGCAATTTTATTACTTGGCACCAGGCCCGACAAAAACCAACACTTTTCACTCATTACCATCCCCTGTCAGAGTGTCCCAGGAGCAGAAAGAATCTACACTCCCTGATGGCCAGGTTCTAGATTCAACAGGGAAAATCGGAGCTACCGGCTTACTGTTCATTCATTTTCTTGCTCATCTGCATACAAGTTGCCCGGGGTTAAGGATGGTAACATACATTTTCCTTGCATTTGGATGCTGCAAAACTGTTCAGTTCTCTTTAAGAAGGCCATGAGAAGCCTCGTTCTACTTCCTATCTACTCTTGCCCCTCTCTCTTGCCTCATACAAATAATAATAATAATAACGATGACATTTCTTAAGCAGTTACTATGTGCTGAGCACTGTTCTAAGCACTGGGGGAGACACAAAGTCATCAAATTGTCCCACGTGGGGCTCACAGTCCTAATCCCCATTTTACAGATGAGGTAACTGAGGCACAGAGAAGCCAAGTGACTTTCCCAAAGTCACACAGCTGATCGGTGGCGGAGCCGGGATTAGAACCCACGACATCCGACTCCCAAGCCCATGCTCTTTCCACTAGGCCACGCTGCTTCTCAAATCTACACATACTCATTATCTGCCTGAATTGACAAGTGCCAATTTAAAAATGCAATGAAGTTTAAACCAACCAGATATTTCTGGCTCCAAAGCCGGGTCTGCCTGCATTGTCCACATAATTCAAACCAAAAGGAATTTTACAAGCCTGAAGTATCCAGCTGGGTTGCAAACACAGACCCGGGTTGCAGCCACTTTCTCTTTATCTCTCTCTCCCTCTCTCCCTCCTGTCTCTCTAAATATTTTGAAATAATTACATTAATTCAAAAGAAGAGCTCCAGCTGATGTATAACTTATGCAAATCTAGGCAAACTGTTTGCCTGCCAACGGTATCTGGGATCTGCTCGGGGAACATCATCTAGAGCCCTGTCAGTAAAGTCCCTTTCCGTTTCCATCCCTGGCACAACCTGGGAAAGCTCCACATTCTTTAACTGGCCAGTGGGTCAAAGATCTTCCCCTTTCAAAGACCCCAGAGCACAGTGCCTCTAAGGTTTCCCAGATTTGGACTCATCCTGCCTTTCTTGGGGCCAGGTCATAGATATTCTTCCTATTTTCCAGATGGGCATATATGAGACAGAGAGCCAAAGACTTTTCTGCCCTGGTTTCACCCACTGGGTGGGGAATGGAGTGCCCTGGTATTCTGGTCCTACCTGCTGCTTTCAGGCTGCATCCTTCAGCACTTAGAACAGTGCTTTGCACATAGTAAGCGCTTAACAAATGCCATCATTATTATTATTATTTTAGGCTGCAGGGAGCCAGTGGGCCTTCAGTCGGGGTGAAAGCAGGGACTCCAGATATCCCGGGAGACCATTTCCAGGAGGCAGGGGCCAGGGTCTCCCTATAGGGTGCCTGCTACGCTTCTCTCTCTCAGTTTATGATTTTTGAATAAATCACTTAACATAATAGCAGGAATCAACTTGCTGGAGTGGAACGGTGTTAAGGGAAGAGCATCTCCCACCAGCATGCCAATCATGCTTTCTCTCCACCTCCCTCTCTCAGCTCTGGAGAATCCCATCTCTGTGGGGAGGAAGGGGCTGTTCAGAGAAGACCGGAGAAGGAGCATCTCCATTCTCTTACCCTTGGAAAGGCAGGATCGCTGCCGGTTACCCGTACCCCTGTGCTCCCTGGGGAGTCAGAGTGGTCAAGCGGAAAGTTCCAAAGTCTGGTATTCAAATAGAACCGAGTTCTAATCAACTTGGTTATTAAAATACAGTAAAATATTAATGGTATTGACAATAGTATTTGTTAGGTGCTTACTATATGCCAACCACTATACTGAGCACTGGGGCAGATACAAGATATTCAAGTTAAACATAGTCCCTGCCCCATGTGGGGCTCACAGTCTAAGGGGAAGGGAGAACAGGCATCAAATCCCAATTTTACAGATGAAGAAACGGAGGCATAGAGAAGGTAGGTAATTTGTAAAAGGTAATTTGTCCAAGGTCACAGAGCAGGCAAGTGGCAGAGCCAGGCCCATGCTCTTTCCACTAGGCCAGACTACTCCCCTTTGTATAATAATAATAATAATGATGAGATTTGTTAAGAACTTACTATGTGCCAAGCACTGTTCTAAGCACTGGTGCAGAGACAAGGCAATCAGGTTGTCCCATGTGGGGCTCACACTCTTTATCCCCATTTTACAGATGAGGTAACTGAGGTACAGAGAAGTTAAGTGACTTGCCCAAAGTCACACAGCTAAGTGGCAGAGCCAGGATTAGAACCCTTGACCTCTGACTCCCAAGTCCCTGCTCTTTTCATTAAGCCATTCTCCTTCTCATATGTATGACTTTAGGCAAGTCATCTGTCCTCTCTGGGTCTTGGTAAAGTTGATGATATCAACTCCTCTTTACCTCATGGAGGTGCTGAGGGGAGAAAATGAGGTAAACAATGAGAAAGTGCCTGTCTCATGTGGGCTGCTTTCTAGGAAGCAGCCATGAAGGCTTTGATAACACCAGAACCACACCTCTGGGATACGTTTAGTGATGATGGCACAGGACTGAATAAACCGATAAACTTTCTGCAGCAAAGAAGTTGCTGCCAAGCCCTTGCATCTCCTCAGAACACTGAACAAAAGTGAGGCCTCATCATCTAGGGTCATGACGGACAGATCAAACGTAGATGTGTGCCCAACACACAGGGTGGCACGCCATGGCTGAAGAGATCCAGGGATCTCCTTCCACCACTCATCCAAGGGCCATTCTCCTTCACTGAAGAAGCTATTTGGACTATTTGACTACCAGATTTGGGATCTCTCCACTTAGGCCACTCTGCCTTCCCAGGGAGCACAGGGGTGTGGGTAGCTGAGGACTACTGCAAAAAGCTTGTGATCAACTAATCAATGGTATTTAGTGAATGTTTGCTGTGTACTAAGAGCTTGGGATAGCACAATACAACAGAGTTGGTAGACATGATCCCTGCCCACAAGGAGGAGAGAGAAATAACACCACCCCTTCAGATTTTGGCAAGTCCTCCACCCTGATGGTGGATTATCACTGAAGGGTTGTTGCTAACTCTACATGGTTTCCTCCTTGTCTAGGATGAGGGTTCTAATCCCAACTCCACCACTTATCTGCTGTGTGGATCATTTAACTTCTCCATGTCTCAGTTTCCTCAGTAAACACTTCACAAACACCACAATTGCTATTATGGTGGAGCCATATGGAGAAGTTGTAACTTGCCCAAGGTCACACAACAGACAATTGGCAGAGCCAGGATGAGAACCCAGGTCCTTCTGACTCCTAAATCTGTGCTCGCCACTAAGCCACACCGCTGCCCTATTCAAATCACAAATCACATCTCCTCCAAGAGGTCTTTTCCGACTAAGCCCTCAGTCTCAGCTACTCTTTTTCCCTTCCTTGCCTCCCTTGCATTTGGATTTGTACCCTTTATTCACCCCATCCTCAGGCCCACACTTCACTCCGCTGCTCGGATCATTTTTCTAAAAAATATTCAGTACTTGTTCCATTCTTCAAGAACCTCCAATGGTTAGATGGTCAACCATTAGCACTTAATCACCTTGCCCTCTCCTATATTACCTCACTGATTTCCTGCTACATTCCAGCAAGCTCACTTCACTCCTGCAACAACTTCCTCCATCTCATCTATCTCACCACCAACCGCTCACTCACATCCTGCCTCTCGCCTGGAACTCCCACCTCCTTTATATCTAACAGACAACAGACAGACGCTCTCCAAAACCTTATTTTTTATGGTACTTATTAAGTGCTTATTTTGTGTCAAACACTGTTCTAAGCACTGGGGAACTTACAAGTTAATTAGGTTGGACACAGTCCCTGTCTCCCATGGGGCACACAGCCTAAGTAGGAGGATGAATAGGTATCCCCCTTTTACAGCTGAGGAAACTGAGACACAGAGAAGTTGTGACTTGCCCAAGGTCACACAACAGACAACTGGCAGAGCCAGGATTAGAACCCAGGTCCTTCTGACTACTAAATCTGTGCTCTCCACTAAGCCACACCGCTGCCCTATTCAAATCACATCTCCTCCAAGAGGCCTTCTCTGACGAAGCCCTCAGTTTCAGCTACGCTTTTTCCCTTCCTTGCCTCCCTTGCATTTGGATTTGTACCCTTTATTCACCCCATCCTCAGGCCCACAACACATGTATATATCCATAATTTGTTTTGACATCTGTCTCCTCCTCTAGATTGTAAGCTCCTTGTGGGAAGGGAACAATTCTACCAACTCCATTATATTGTACTCCCCCAAGCACTTAGTACAGAGAGAAGCAGTGTGGCTCAGTGGAAAGTGCCCAGGCTTTGGAGTCAGAGGTCATGGGTTCATATCCTGGATCCACCAATTGTCAGCTGTGTGACTTTGGACAAGTCACTTAACTTCTCTGTACCTCAGTGACCTCATCTGTAAAATGGGGATTAAGACAGTGAGCCCCAAGTGGGACAACCTGATCACCTTGTATCCTTCCCAGAGCTTAGAACAGTGCTTTGCACATAGTAAGTGCTTAACAAATGCTATTATTATTATTATTACAATATTCTTCACACAGTAAATGCTCAATAAATATGATTGATTGATTGATTGGCATAAAGGGGAGGGCAGATACGGGAAATGATAATTTGATCAGGAAAGGCCTAACTCCACTAGGCCTATTTTGGCTCCACCATAATAGTAATTGTGGTGTTTGTGAAGCGAAGAGGAAACTGAGGCATGGAGAAGTTAAATGATCCACACGGCAGATAAGTGGTGGAGTTAGGATTAGAACCCTCATCCTAGACAAGGAGGAAACCATGTAGAGTTAGCAACAACCCTTCAGTGATAATACACTATCAGGGTGGAGGACTTGCCAAAATCTGAAGGTGTGGCGTTCACTTCAATTTTTGAAAAAGTCCTTCTCTTATTATCAGGGCATTTTTAAGCAGTTGTCGAGCACTGCCGTAAAGTCTGGGGTAGATACAAGATAATCAGATAAGGTGCAGTCTTTTTCTCATATGGGCTTCACATCTAAAGGGTGGAGGAAAGCAGGTGTCTATCCCCATTTGACAGATGGGGAAACTGAGGCCCAGAGAGGTTAAGTGATTTGCATAGCTAGGAATGAAACCTGGTCTCCTACTCTTTCTGCTGAATCTCCGTCTTCATTGGCAAGGAATGTGTCTACCAACTCTGTTGTACTGTCCCAAGTACTTAATGCAGAGCTCTGTACACAGTGAGTGATCAATAAATACTATTGATTGAATGGTAATCAAATCCAAGTAAAGTAATTCATTCATTCAATCATATTTATTGAGCGCTTACTATGTGCAGAGCACTGTACTAAGTGCTTGTAAAGTACAATTTGGCAACAGAGACAGTCGCTACCCAGCAACGGGCTCAAAGTAATAAGGACTTCGATCTGATGTCATTCCTATTTCAACAATCAGTGCATTTTAAAAAGCCTGGGAAATGCCAGGAGGAAGAAGGAAATCTTGGAGCAGAGAGCTAAGAGCAGGGAGCAGCAGAAGAAACTGACATTATCAAGAGAATTTACTAAGTACCTGTTGTCTGCAGGCACTGAAGTAGGTGCTTGGGAACATACAGTATAAGTAAAAGCAGAGCCTGGACCTTGAGGAGATTAAATTGTATGCTTCTTGAGGGCAGAAATTGCATCTTTTATCTCTATTCTGTTATACTGTCTCAAATTCTTAGCAACAGCAGTAATAGTAGTAGCAGCAGCAATAGTAGTTGTAGTGGTTAGTAGAGACACTGCATTGCCTGCCTTAATTTCGGAGAAATAGCATAGAAGAGTACCAGAACTGAATTGAACTGAAGTGTGAAACCAAATTCTCAATGGATCCTTCTAAACAAAGGCTAAGGTAGGTACTCATCAGAAATACAGATCAGAGTGGACAGGAGTCACAAAATCCCTTCTAGATTGAAGGCACTAATAAATAATAATGATGGCATTTATTAAGTGCTTACTATGTGCAAAGCATTCATTCATTCATTCAATTGTATTTACTGAGCGCTTACTGTGTGCAGAGCACTGTACTAAGGGCTTGGGAAGTACAAGTTGGCAACATATAGAGACGGTCCCTACACAAGGGGGCTCACAGTCTAGAAGGGGGAGACAGACAACAAGACAAAACATATTAACAAAATAAAATAAATAGAATAAATATGTACAAATAAAATGAATAGAGTAATAAATACATACAAACATATATACATATATACAGGTGGTGTGGGGAGGGGAAAGAGGTAAGGCGGGGGGGTGGGGAGGGGGAAGAGGGGGAAAGGAAGGAGGGGAGGTTACCAGGTGATCAGGTTGTCCCACAGGGGGCTCACAGTCTTAATCCCCATTTTACAGATGAGGTAACTGAGGCACAGATGAGTTAAGTGATTGCCCAAAGTCACACTAGAGAGAGAGAGAGAGAGAGAGAGAGAGAGGAGGAGGAGAGAGGAGGAGGCTTTAGTTCTTGTGTTTGTCTACACATCTAAGTACCCACCCTCACTTCTCTCACCTGCCCAACCCCTCATAGCACTTACAAACATATCCTTAGACCCCCTTACTTCCTCCTATTTGCAATTTATTTTAGTGACTGTCTTCCCACGAGGCTGTCAGATCCTTGAGGACTCTCCCAAATCCTTAGTTACAGTGTCTGCACACGGTCAATATCAAATAAATCTGATTGGTTGATTGACTGCTTGTAAAAATGATTGGGGTTTTTTAGATGAAAAGTTATTCCTTGCTGCAACTGATTGCGCAACTCTAGTAATTTTTAAGACAAATTTGGATGTCGGCTATGATTAAAAGTACTATTTTTTCGATATAGGTTACCAAATAAAACAGTGTGCTCTGCTCCAGCAGACTGTTAATTATTACAGACACACTACCTAGAGCATGTGATGAAAAATATGCAAGAGTAGAATTGGAATTTGATATCATACCTGTAAATAATAATAATAATAATGGCATTTATTAAGTACTTACTACGTACAAAGCACTGTTCTAAGCGCTGGGGAGGTTACAAGGTGATCAGGTTGTCCCACGGGGGGGCTCACAGTCTTAATCCCCATTTTCCAGATGAGGTAACTGAGGCACAGAGAAGTTAAGTGACTTGCCCGAAGTCATACAGCTGACAATTGGCAGAGCCGGGATTCGAACCCATGAACTCTGACTCCAAAGCCCGGGCTTTTTCCACTGAGCCACGTTGCTTCCCCATGCATTTTACAAATTCGCAATGACAGTTAAAAGATAGGGAATTTTTACAGTGGCTAGGCTCCAAAATAAGACAAGCCAAAAACTCAGGAGACACCCCCTGGCTAACACCACTAAGTTACTCAAGTTACACTTTTGGCAACAGGATACTTAAGAATCGAGTTATCATTTGGGAGGAAAGTCAGAATCATATTTCCAACAATTTTGGAAAGGGAACCAGTGGGGAAGAGGGGATTTGACAGGGATGGGATGACAAGGAAACCAAAATGGAAAGCTGTAATATGACAGTTTTTCTCATAGTTGCCTGAATTAAAGAAGAATGTCAAAATTAGGTTTGTCAATGGAAAATGATGTGATCATCAGGGTTTTTGGTATGCAGCAAGTGATGCCCAGATTGTGTGAGTGAAGTGGAGAAGGGGCTGATGTACAAAGAGGATAATAAATATTTACAACTACTACAATAGAAGAATATGCAATAAGGTGAAGAATATGCAAGAAGGGGTTCAAAACAGGGTTCTGGGGAAAATAGGCTGCAAGGAAAAAAGATGACTGAAGATCTTTCCAGAGCTAGAATTCGCTGAAAATGAATTAATCAGCCAATTGTACTTAACTTTCTCTGAGCAAAGCATTGAACTAAGCACTTGGAAGAGTATAATAAGAGTTGGTAGACATGATCCTGCCCTCAAGGAGCTTATGATTTAGCAGGGGAAACAGATACTAAAATAAATTACAGATAGGGGGAAGCAGGAGAGTGTAAAGTGTTTAGCTCATAAGGAAGAGTGGGAGTGGTGGTGGTTGGGTAAATTGGGTGGGGAGAAGAGAGGTTAATCAGGGAGGAACTTCTGGAGCAGATGTGATTTCAGATACAGAAACATGAGGAATAATGAGAACATCCAGGAAGGCGTAATATTCTATAACTACGAAGTTCAGCTGGAAGGAGAAAAAGCCCAGAAGGCCAATAGACTCAGTCGCTCAATTTTTGAAATTTTATCATGTCAAATATGTAAATGGGAAGGCTTTCTGGGTGGAACACGGGAGGGGAATGGATGGCAGCAGTATACACAACAGCTGCTGTAAGACCAGCTGCAATGTGGCACCTGTACGCAGGGAGGACAGAATAAACGTTGGAAAGACCAAAGGAGACACAGCCTCTAGCAATGGGGCCGGGGAATGAACCTTGGACTGGCATTACCTGCCGCTGGCACCGCCCCTACAGCCAGCCCTGCCCGCCTGGCCCGGCATTCTCCCGGTTCTTGCGTTCCCTGGAACTGATCCCCTTCAAGCTGTCTCCTGCTCCTTGGTCTCTGCACCCCCATGGTTCTCTGGCAGGGAAAGCTGCTGCCCTGCTGCCCTGCCTTGCCCCCAGGCCTACTGGGTGAGGACAGAAGTCAGAGTGACAGGATTGATGCCAGGTCTCTAGCCGAGGAGCAGCAGGTGATGCTGTGAGCCATCAACCCCGGGAGATGCCAAACCTGGGAGGGCGCTGGGGACCAGCTTTTGGGAGCCAGTGTCCTTGGAAAACTCCTCCAGGGAAAAGTTACCCCCTCCCTTCACCACTGGTTCCAATCCACCCCTGCCCCTGAGACTCAGACTGCCCGTCCTCTCCTGTAGCTGCAGGTAAACTACTTCAAACTGAAAACATGCAATGCTGGGGGACACGGATACTTATGGCTGGTCTCCGCGCCCACCATAAGAACACTTACATTACGGAGGGAGAGATTTTGCTTGGATACAAGAAAAAGTTTTTGGACCATCAGAGAATCACTGCCAAGCTGAGCCCGAAAGACTCTTCCTCAACTGTCAATCAATCAGTCAATTGGCGCTAACTGTCGTCTCAGAGAATGAGCTGAGATTTATTCCCAGACATGAGTCTTGAGGTGGAACCCCATGGACAGGTCCCCAGGGATAGACATATCATTGAAATTCACCCTGTCTCTGCAAGTCTCCAAATAGAAAATCTTCTTCGACCTCAAAACGGAAGTCTCTCTCAGGTCTGGCACTAGAAGAATTTCTCCTGACTACAGCAAAACTGGCTTTCAGCCAGTCCAGTTTAGCTTCAGACTCACCCTCCCTCCTGGTTTCTGACTGAGTCACTCGCTCTCAGAAAGACGGCCACCTCTATTCTCCAGGAAGAAATGTTCAGATTATCACCAGGGTGCCCTCCCATAGTCCCTCTTCCTGTCTTCCTTAGATATGCAGGAATGGAGTTCTGAACCTCTGCTCGTGACCTTGTGGTAAATTCATTCGGTAGTATTTATGGAGCACTGGCTACTTGCAGAACACCAGTCTGCCCTTAGGAACAAGCAATAAAGCAAAGCCCATGGTCCTTTTCCTGAAGGCTAGGGATTTTGAACCCAGTTCTCACTCAGAGAGGTGGACCACTAGAATGGGTTGCAGTGGCAGAATGCAGAATGAAGCAGTGTGGCCTCACGGAAAGACCACAGGAATGGGAGTCAGAGGAGCTGGGTTTTAATGCTGACTTTGCCACTTCCCTATGCCTCAGTTTCCTAAACTGTCAAATGGGGATTCAATCCCCTGTTCTCCCTCTTAGCCCAGCCCTAAAATGGAACGGGGACTGAGTCTGACCTGATTATATTGTATCTACCACAGGGCTTGGCACATAGTAACTAATTAACAAGTACCATAATTATCATTATTAGATACTGAGGGAAGAGTGTCCTATCTGTGAATTCACCCCCTCCCTCTGCCTGAGCAACCCACAGTAAGGACATGGAACTGCTACACTACAAGGTTGCAGAACGGGAACTATCCCAATCAGATAGACATCCTGGGAACACGGGAGGGCTAACAGGTACGAGGGGGCTTCCTATATGAGAAGCAGCGTGGCTCAGTGGAAAGAGCACGAGCTTTGGAGTCAGAGGTCATGGGTTCAAATCCCTCCTCTGCCAGTTGTCAGCTGTGTGACTTCAGGCAAGTCATTTAATTTCTCTGTGCCTCAGTTACCTCATCTGTAAAATGAGGATTAAGAGTGTGAGTCCCCTGTGGGACAACCTGATCACCCTGTAACCTCCCCAGCGCTTAGAACAGTGCTTTGTGCATAGTAAGCACTAAATATCTGCCATCATTATTATAAGAAGCATTGCTGCTATTATTAGTTGTAGGCATTTAGATGGAGTCCTGCAGAGCCTGCCCTGCTGATTAGGATTCGGACCCCCTCCTTCACTTGCTTGCTGCACTACGGCTATGTGAGTATACCCAATAAAGAGGCAGAACTGATCACTTTGGCTCGGTGTCTTGTCTCTGGCTCGTCGTCGTCCTATCTACAGAACCCGGAACCGCCCTCTGGTCGGCAACCCCAGCTGACCTGGGGGGCATCTCCCCACAGATACCATAAAGAGACTTCCAGCTGACCTCGGTGGCTTACGCCTTGACCTGCTAGGAAACAGAGGGCTGGATTACATAACTTCTTGAGGCCCTTTCCTGATCTAAGACACAAACATGGCTTAGATCCACAAACATGGAACGTGGAAAAAAACAACTGCTTAACAATTATTATTATTGTTATTATTATTAATATTACATAGTGGTAAGAGCAAGGCCTGGGAATCAGAAGGCCATGGGTTCTAGTTCCAGCTCTGCCACTTGCCTGCTGTGTGACCTTGGGCTAGTCACTTCACTTCTCTGCTTAGAACAGTGCTTTGCACATAGTAAGCACTTATGCCATCATTATTATTATTATTATTATTCTCTGTGCCTCAGTTACTTCACCTGTAAAATAGGGATCAAGACTGTGAGCCCCAAATGGGACGGATTGTTTCCCACCTGATTTGCTTGTATCAACTCCAGCACTTAATACAGTGTCTGGCACAAAATAAGCGCTTAACAAATATCATTATTATTATTAAGCCCAATCCTGGCAAAGAAGAAAAAGCAGGCATGGGGATAGAATCAGCTGGATTGGTGTCTCTGATTATTTCCTCAGCTCTCACCTTTTTTTCCCTCATGTAGGCCCACCCAACCAGACAGACAGACAGAGCTGTATGATGTCCATCAGCTTTTCCCAATGAACACCAGCTCTGGAAACTTGGGGTGGCTGCACTCTCTGAAATTAAGGATCTAATCAGTAGCCTGAATCCAGCCAAGAGGTGACTGTGTGGGCTGTGGGTACAGGAATGGATGGATAATGCCCACATATTTAAGTAGGAACAACTCTGGATTGTCTGCCATGGTTCAAATGGCAATGGTGCGGACTGTAAGGCCCATCAAATCAAAGCTCCAAAACTTGCCAAGGAAAAGCGTTGCCTGCCTTTGCAGGACTGTAATACCTACTAGACTTTCTGAAGGGAGATGTAGATCAGACTGTTCGGAGAGAAGGGGCCCAGTTGCAGGAATTTCTGATACAGGTAGGCTGACGGTACACTGTGCTTTACTGACTTAGCCAGGACCATCTCAGATTGTTGTCCTGGACAATTGAAAAGACATAGAGCTGAACATCCTGGAATTGGGACTCGGCCTGCAGAACCGCTCAGATGACTTCCCACCCAATCCAGCCACTCTGGTTCACACAGAATGCTCAGGCTTCCTTTTCCAGTCTGGAGACGGGGCCCAGGGATGGTCAAATGGTACCTGGCTGAGCTGACACCAGAGGGGATCCACAGCACAGGGTGTTACAGTGCAGAGCACATCCTTTCCGCCAACTGGTGTTTGAGGGTGAAGAGAGGGACCCAGGCTCCAGAGGTGCCCCCTGCAAGGGCCCTGCTGAAGGTTGGGAGCAACCTGGCCCCTAGAGCAGGAAGCAGCCAGAAGCCTCCTGGAGTCCTGCCCCTGACCCACAACCCAAGAGGAGAAGGAGGGTGGGGGGGTTAAAGGAAAGATCTCTGAGGAGTCAGATGGGACAAAGGTTGAGAGGAGGGATTGGGCACTCCTGGGTCTTTCTCAATTAAATCATATTCATTGTGCGTTTTCTGTGTGCAGAGCATTGTACTAAATGCTTGAGCACTGAATAGAGTAAGTAGTCATGATCCCTGCCTGCTGTCAAGGAGCTTACAGTCTAATGGGGAAGACATATGACTCCGCCTGCTGTTCCCCATCCACAGTGGGGTTTGGGTAGAGCAGATCTGGCCCAGAGCAGATCTAAATTGTCGGACAGCAGTTGACATTTGTGTGAATAGAGCCAAGTCCATTGCCCCAACAACCCTTGCTACTGGCAGAGCATCCCTTTCTGCCAGAAAACCCAAAGACCAGAAGGCCAAGGATACTGGCTAGACCCCATTCACAGACTCCAATGGCAAGAACCCAGGGGTTAGAGTCCTAGAACAAGAGAGAAAGCATGGGATCAAACTTCGGATCATATTTTGTCCCCCACAGTTTGTGTGAGTGCTGCCCAGAGGGCAGAGGGATTTTGGTCTCATCCTTCTCCACTCACACTGGCTACTGCGCTGGCATAGTATGCTCTGATATGCTACATCTGCTTGGCACGTCCATTTTAATGAGTCTATCACCATGTAGAAATTGCGATCTTTGCCACTGCACATGTCTAGTTGCTATGGTGAGGACACCGACCAGCGAGTTGGTCAGCTCCACCTACAAACCAGTGGGATTCCTTGTCAATTTCCAGTTGGGGCCAGCAAGTCTCTCCAAAGCATTCTCCACGCTGCACACAAAGGCCTCTCCTTATCTCGGGGAACTGGTTCCCATAGAAATTGGTACTTACCCACCATCAGGGGCATTTTCCTTCCTTCCCCCAACAACAGACATTAAAATAAATCACAGATAAGGGAAGTGACTGATAAGGAGCTGTACATAAGTGCTGTGGGGGTGGGGCGGGGTAAATACCTAAGTGTTTAGGAAGTGGGACTAAATACATGGATGCTTCAAGAGGAAGGAAAAAATAGGGTGAGGGAGATGAAAGTTTAGTCAGGGAAGGCTTCCTGGTGGAGATATGATTCTAGCCTCCACTTCATTTCACAAACAAATTCAGCTTCCTCAGGCAAGCCTCATTGATTGCTTACAGGCTGTGCTCAGCAGCTCTGTGGAGGAACACGAAAGGGAAGAAGATGAATTTGCTTTGGGGTCCTGGAGCAGCTCAGACTCTCTAAACCTACACTAAGACATTCTGGGGTATGTCACCTTCGTTCCTGTGAGGCCTCAGTGCCTACAGACAGAACAGTGCTGTGCACATAGTAAGCACTTAATAAATGCCATCATTATTATTATTATTACAGACAGGCACCAACAGGCCTTATCACCAGCATAAAGGAAAACACAACCTCCCTCCAGAGTAATAACCAGAGCTAGGTGCTGGGGTAGAAACATGATGTGATGCCCATAGAGGTCGCATAAAAGTCACATAGAAGTGGAGGAGCAAACCTCAGAAATTGTTAGAACAAATAGAAATCCACATCCACATCCCTCAGGGAACGCTAATCAGCTTAAGTTCCATTAGCTGGTGGCTGCCCCTGGAACACAGCCAATTCCAGAGGTGGATTGGGAAAGGAGCCCGGGCTAAGTAAATGTGAGGGAAGTAGTCCCTGGCTAGTTCAAGTAAGAACTTGTGATCCCAGACTCAGGATGTAGGTTGGGGTCCAGAGGCTAGTATCCCTGAGGGGTGAGGCTCCCACCCCTGAGTGGAGGGAAGACTCGATCATGTGGATCAACAGCGGTTTCACCGGGCCATCTGAAAATCCTGAGGGGAAAAAACTGGAGAGGGAATATCTGAAACCTGAGGCTGAGGGCAGTGGACCAGAGAAATGTGTGGGGCAAGATGCTTACAGGAAAGCAGGCAGAATCTTGAAGAAGGGAACATGACAGAGGAAAAGGAGAGGCATTTCTTGGAGTTCTTGGACCCCTTCCTGGTGCTTATCTGAGAGCCTATGCTGTCCCCAGGAGCGATTTCAGCCAGGAGAGGAGGCTCTGGGCCGATGGTCACACCAAATGATTACATTAGACTCTGCTCCTATGTCTGTCTAATCTAATGGGAGGGTATCTTGGTCCCATTGTTTGGATAAGACGCAGAGCTCTGGACTTGTCCAGGGTCACTAAACAGTCCAGGGGCAGAGTTGGGACTAGAACCCAGGGCTCCTGATTCTCAATCTTAAACTCTTTCTACTAGTTTCATTCCAGCCCTTATTCCTTCCCTTGACCCTGGAGGACCCCCAGTTGGATGCCCAGTCGATTCCTTCAATGCCTCTGCAAGAAGGACTTGCCACACTCTGTGTTTGAGGACATGGAAGCCAGGGCAGCAGTAGGCATGTTGGGATGCCCCTATACACTTAAGAAAAATGACATCTTCCCAGAGGCTGTGGACATGGCCCCACGACTGCATACTCAGGAGGAAGGGGAAAGGTATATATGAGGGCAGATTTTTGAGATGGAGATGGAGCAGGCCTCCAATCCCAGATGAACCTCCCAGATAGTCTGTTTGGATGACTGTGCTCTTCCCCTGGATTCTTTGCCTACTGTGGGCGGCAGTGACTGCTGTGCCCCTCCTGCCTCAGTGGCCCTCATTCTGCCCCCTAAGAACATGCCCAGACATTTCATGTGCTCCAGCGAGGTGCTGAGGGGATTGATTTAATTGATTGAATGCTTGCTTCCTCCCCTTCTGCACATGTGCTGTGGAAGGCTGGTGGCAGAAACCCAGGCATCAGGATGTTTTGGACCACTTCATATTTATCCTTTCATTCTATAATTCTATCTTCTCTTCCACTCAGTAACATTACTTCTCTTCTCTCATCAACTCCTCTGCCCGCTGCCCCCACCTCCTATTCCACCTCTTTAACGCCCTCCTTAAACCCCAATGGCCACACCTCCACACCTCCACCTCCAAGGCCAATTACTTTGAGAAAATCAAAACCACCAAGCATAAGCATCCAAAAATCCTCCCTTCAAGTCCCAGCTCCCTCCTAATCCCATATCCAGTGTGCATTTCTCTTGGCCTTCTCTCAAGAAGAGACCTCCCACCTGTTTCAAAATCAACCCTGACCACTTGTGCCTCCAAATATAGTCTCCCTACCCCTTCAAACTTCATAAAAACTTTTGTGCCTACTCTTCTTCCCTTCAAGACTGACATCTTCAACTCTTCAACCATCTTCAACCATTCTCTTTGACGGGGTTCCTCCTCTGCCTCTCATCCCCTAATGATGGGTATCCCTCAAGGCTCAGTCCTGAGTCCTCTTCTCTTCTCCATCTATACCCATGTCTTTGGAGAACTCATTCTCTCCCATTACTTCAACTACAATCTCTAATAATAATAATGATGATGGCATTTGTTAAGCGCTTACTATGTGCCAAGCACTGTTCTAAGCACTGGGGTAGATTCAAGGTAATCAGGTTGTCCCATGTAGGGCTCACAGTCTTAATCCCCATTTTCCAGATGAGGTAACCGAGGCACAGAGAAGTTAAGTGACTTGCCCAAAGTCACAGAGCTGACAAGTGGCAGAACTTGTCGGGATTAGAACCCATGACCTCTGACTCCCAAGCCCGGGCTCTTTCCACAGAGCCACGCTGCTTCTCTAGGCTGATGATTCCCAGATCTACAACTCCAACCGGGATCTCTCTTTACAGTCTTGCATTTCCTCCTGCCTTCAAGACATCTCTACTCGGATATCCCGCCAGCACCTCAAACTTAACATATCCAAAACAGAACTCCTTGTCTTCTTACCAATTCCTGTCCTCCCTATGACTTTCCTATCACTGTAGACAGCACCACCAACCTTCCTGTCTCACAAGCCCATAACCTTGGCATTATCCTCACCTCATCTCTCTCATTCAGCACTTAGTACAGTACCTGGCCCATGGTAAATGCTTAATAACTATCAGATAAAAAAAGAGTTGCTAGATAAGTTCCCTGCCCACAATGATCTTACAGTATAGAGGGAGGGACACTTTGGGTTGCCTTCGAGACTGGGCCCAAATTTTAGTTCTTGTGCTTCCATCCGTGACCCACTCTCTGACTGTGGGACTTTGGGCAAGCTTTTTGCCATAGCAGCCAATGCTGGCATCCCTGTTGTTTCTCTCACCTGAGCAGGAAAGTTGAGTCAAGTTGCTTGAGATAACTTTTGCCCTTGAGAAAAATGGAGTCATTTGGCTCCCATTCCCTGTAGTTTCAGAGCACTGACCTTCTCTAGACAATACACACACTCTTCAGGCTGGAGTGTACTTTTCCCAGCATCAGTTCAATTGGTCAGTGATATTTATGAGTGGTTGCTGTGGGCGGAGCACTATACGAAGCAATTTGGAGCGTGTAGTACAATAGACTCGGTAGACACGCTCCCTGATCTCAAGGAGTTACAGTTGGTTGGATGGCATTTCTAAACCAAGGATGGTGAGAAGCAGCATGGCCTGAGAGTCAGAAGGACCTGGGTTCTAATTCTGACTCTTCCACTTGTCTGCTGTGACCTCAGGCAAGTACCAAGTGCCTCAGTTACCTCATTTCTAAAACGGGGATTAAGATTGTGAGCTCCATGTAGGATATGGACTGTGTCCAACCTGATTACCTTGTATATGCCTAGCTCTTAATACAGTGCCTGGCACATAGTAAGTACTTAACAAACACCATAAAAAAATATGCAGTCTTTCACCAAATCCTCTTAGCTCAACATACATAGTATCATTAAAAACCACACTTTCCTCTCCATCCAAATTTCTACCTTGTTAATCCAAGCACTTATTATATCCCACCTTGCTTACTGTATCAGCCTCCTTGCTGAACTCTCTGCCTCCTGTCTCTTCTCTCTCCAGTCTATACGTCACTCAATCAGTCATATTTATTGAGCACTTACTATGTGCAGGGCACTGTACTAAGTGCTTGGGAGAGTACAAACAATAATATAACAGATACATTCCCTGCCTCCAGTGAGCTTACTCTCCAGAGGGGGAGACAGACATTAATATAAATAAATACATTATGGATATACACATAAGTTCTGTGGGACTGGGGTGGGGGTGAATAAAAGAAGCAAGGTAGGGTGATGCAGAAGGGAAAATAGGAAATGAGGGCTTAGTCAGAGAAGGCCTCTTGGAGGAGATATGCTTTTCAATAAGGCTTTGAAGGTAAGGGGAGTAATTTTCTGTTGGATATGAAAAGGGAGGGTGAGGACAGGACATGGTTGAGAGGCTGGCGGTATGGATGAGAATGAGGTACAGCGAGTAGGTGGGCACTAAAGGAGCAAAGTGGGCAGGCTGGGTGGTAGTAGGAGAGCAGTGAGTTGAGGTAGGAGCGGGCAAGTTGATTGAGTGTTTTGAAGTCGTGGTAAGGAGTTTCTGTTTGACACAGAAGTGGATTGGCAACCACTGGAGGTTCTTGAGGAATGGGGAAACATGGACTGAATGCTTCTGAAGAAAAATGATCTGGGCAGCAGAGGGAAGTATGGACTGGAGAGGGGAGAGTCAGGAGGCAGGGAGGTAAGCAAGGAGGCTGATGTGGCAATCAAGGCGAGACAAGTGATTGGATTAACATGGTGCAATTTGGATGGAGAGGAAAGGATGGATTTTAGTGATGTTGTGATGGTTGAACAAATAGGATTTAGTGATTTATTGAATATGTGGATTCAATGAGAGAGAGGAGTCAAGGTTAACACCAAGGTTACATGCTTGTGAGACAGGAAGGATGGTACTGTCTTCACTGATGGGAAAGTCACGGGGAGGACCGGTTTTGGGTGGGAAGATAAGGAGTTCTGTTTTGGACATGTTAAGTTTGAGGTGATGGTAGGACATCCAAGTAGAGACTCCTTGAAGGCAGGAGGAAATGTGAGACTGAAGAGAGGAAGAGCGATCAGGGCTGGAGATGTAGATTTGGGAATCATCTGCAGAGAGGTAGTAGTTGAAGCCAATGGAGTTCTCCAAGGGAGTGGAGGGATGGAGACAAGAAGGGGACCCAGAACTGAACATTAAGGGACACCCACCATTAAGGGCTGGGAGGCAGAGGTGTAGCCAGTGAAAGAGATTGAGAATAAGTAGCCAGAGAGATAGGAGGAGAACCAAGAAAGGACAGTGTCAGTTGGATAATGTTTCCAGGAGAAGGGGGTGGTCAACAGTGTAGAAGGCAGTTGAGAGGTTGAGGAGGATTAGGATGGAGTAGAGGACCATTGGATTTGGCAAGAAGGAGGTCATTGGTGACCTTTGAGAAGGCAGTTTCTATGGAAGGAAGAGGACAGAAGCCAGACTGAAGGGAGTCAAAGACAGAATTGGAGAGGACCTGAGACAGTAGGTGTTGACAAACTCCCTCAAGAAATTTGGAGAGGAATTGTAGAAGGGGAATGGGGTGATAACTGCAGGGAGCCATGGGTCAAGGGAGGGATTTTTTTGGGATAAGGGAGACATAAGCAGCATGGCTTAGTGGATGGGCCTGGGAGTAAGAAGGAGAAGCTGGGAAGGTGAATCCCAGCTCCACCACACATCTGCTGTGTGACCTTGGGCAAGTCACTTAACTTCTCTGGGCCTCAGTTACAGCATCTGTAAAATGAGGATTAAGAGGCTGAGCCCCATGGGGGATGGGGGCTGTGTTCAACCTGATTAACTTGTCCCTACTCCAGTGCTTAGAACAGTACTTGGCACATAATAAGCACTTAAGTACCATAATTATTATTATTATTATTATTGTGAGCATGTTTGAAAGCAGTGGGGAAGAAGCCATTGGACAGCAAAGAGTTGAAGATAGGAAGGGAAGAAGTATTTCATTAAGGCGCCAAGGGATGGGGTTGGAGTCAAGTGTAAGGGGTGGATTTTGCTGCTTGGATCATTTTTTACAAAACCATTCAGTCCATGTCTGCCCACTACTCAAGAATGGTTGCCTATCTACCTCTGCATCAGACAGGCTTTAAAGCCGTCAATCATCATGCCCCTTCCTAGAGAAGCAGCGTGGCTCAGTGGAAAGAGCCCAGGCTTTGGAGTCAGAGGTCATGGGTTCAAATCCCAGCTCTGCCAACTGTCTGCTGTTTGACTTTGGGCAAGTCACTTCACTTCTCTGTGCCTCAGCTACCTCATCTGGAAAATGGGGATTAAAACTGTGAGCCCCCCGTGACACAACCTGAACACCTTGTAACCTCCCCAGCACTTAAAATGGTGCTTTGCACATAGTAAGCACTTAATAAATGCCATCATTATTATTATTATTATTATTAGCCACCTGTCATCCAGTCACGCCAGCCTGCTCAATCAGTCAATAGTATTTACTAAGTAAATCCCGTGCTAACTAAGAGCTTGAGATTGTGAGCTCCATGTGGGACAAAGACCGGGTCTGACCCGTTTGTCTTTTCTCTACCTTAGTGCTTGGTACAGTGCACACGGTAAACATGTAACAAATATCACAATTATTATTATTACGTTAGAAGAAAACCTGATCCATGGCCCCAGGGCGCGTGCAATCTAGTGGGGTTGTATGCAGCCTGAAATGTCAAATCTGGGCTCGTCACTTCAGCTCCCCAAGGGCCCTGAACCCATGACTCCCCCAAGGCACATTCGCTGCTAAACAAAGCCAGCTCCCATCACCGGCCCCAACTGCACACTAGGCTGAGTGACCCAGGGAACAGCTGCCCCCAAAGCTGGTCCTTGGCTGGAAAGAGGAGACAGACTAGCTGCCATGGCTGCCGGGTCATGGCGAGTGATCCCCCTGGCAGTACCATTGGGATTGAAGAAGCAGCGTGGCGTAGTGGATAGAGCATGGGCCTGAGTGTCAGAAGGTCATGGGTTCTAATCCCTGCACTGCCACTTGTCTACTCTGTGACCTCGGGTGAGTCACTTCACTTCTCTGTGCCTCGGGTACCTCATCTGTAAAATGGGATCGAAACTGTGAGCCCCACATGGGACAGGGACTGTGTCTAACCCAATTTGCTTGTATCCACACCAGTGCTTAGCACTGTAAGCACTTAACAAATACCATCATTATTACTATTATTTCTGCCCTAATAATAATATGGTGGTATTTGCTAAACGCTTACTATGTGCCAAGCACTATACTAAGCACTGGGGTAGATATAAGATCATTAAGTCAGACACAATCCCTGTCCCACATGGAATTCACCATCTAAGTAGGTGGGAGAACAACTATTGGATCTCCATTTGACCGACTAGAAAACTGAGGGGCAGAGAAATTATGTGACTTACCCAAGGGCCATACTCTTTCCACTAGGCCGTGCTGCTTCTCACACTGCCTGAAAGTCTAACTGAGGGAAAGACCAGAGGTAAGTCACCGGATTCTGCCTGGCTGTAGCAGGCATGATCACCACTCATTCATTCAGTTGTATTTATTGAGTGCTTACTGTTTGCAGAGCACTCTTGGGAGAGTACAATACAGCAATAAGCAGTCACATTCTCTGCTCACAACAGGCTTACAGTCTAGAGTTGGGGAGACAAACATCAATACAAATAAATAAAATTACATATATGTGCATATGTGCTGTGGGGCTGGGAGGGAGGAATAACAAAGGGAGTGAGTCAGGATGACAGAGAAGGGAATGGGAGAAGAGGAAAAGTGGGGCATCGGTCTGGGAAGGCCTTTTGGATGAGATGCGCCTTCAGTAAGGCTTTGAAGGATGGGAGAGTAATTTTCTGCAGGAATTGAGGAGGGAGGGCATTCCAGGACAGGGGGAGGGCATAGACTAGGGGTTGGCAGCGAGACAGGCGAGATTGAGGCACAGTGAGAAGGTTAGCACTAGAGGAACAAAGTATGCAGGCTGGGTTGTAGGAGAGAATTGAGGTGAGGTTGGAGGGGCCAAGGTGGTGGAGTGCTTTAAAGCCAGTGGTGAGGAATTTTTGTTTGATATAGAGGTGGATGGGCAACCACTGGAGTTTTTTTTGAGAAGTGGGGTGACATGTCCTGAACGTTTTTGTAGAAAAATGATACAGGGAGCAGAGGGAAGTAGGGACTGGAGTGGGGAGAGACAGGAGGCTGCGAGGTCAACAAGGAGGCTGATACAGTAATCCAGATGGGACAGGATGCATGATTGCATTAATGTGGTAGCAGTCTGGATGGAGAGGAAAGGGCAGATTTTAGCCATGCTGTGAAGGTGGGACCGACAGGATTTATTCATTCATTCATTCAATCGTATTTATTGAGCGTTTACTGCGAGCAGAGCACTGGATTAAGCGCTTGGGAAGTACATATGTTGGTTGAATGAGAGAGAGGAGTCAAGGATAACTCCAAGGCTTGTGAAACAGGAAGGATGGTGGTGCCGTATACAGTTATGGGAAAGACAGGGGGAGGACAGGGTTTTGGAGGGAAGATGAGTTCTGTTTTGGACATGTTAAGTTTGAGGTGATGGGAGGACATCCAAATGGAGATGTTTGAAGGAAGGAGGAGATGCGAGACTGGAAAGAGGGAGAGACATCAGGGCTGGAGATGTAGATTTGGGTACCATCTGCATAGAGGTGGCAGTTGAAGCCATGGGAGCAAATGAGTTCTCCAAGGGAGTGGGTGTAGATGGAGAATAGAAGAGGGCTTACTATGTGCAGAGCTGAATCTTGAGGGACTCCCACATTTAGGGGGTGGAAGGCAGTCATTCATTCATTTATTCAATCGTATTTATTGAGCGCTTACTGTGTGCACAGCACTGTATTAAGCGCTTGGAAAGGACAATTCAGCAGTGAAGAGAGACAATCCCTACCCAACAATGGGCTCACATTCTAGAAGGGGGAGACAGGCAACAAAACAAAATAAGTGGACAGGCATCAATAGCATCAAAATAGATAAATGGAATTATAGATATATACACATCATTAATAAATAAAATAATAAATATGTACAAATATACACAAGGGCTGTGGGGCAGGGAAGGGGGTAGAGCAGAGGGAGGGAATAGGGGTGATGGGGAGGGAAGGAGGAGCAGAAGAAAAGAGGGGCTCAGTCTGGGAAGACCTCCAGGAGGAGGTGAGCTCTCAGTAGGGTTTGAAGGGGGGAAGAGGGCCAGTTTGGCAGATGTGAGGAAGGAGGGCATTCCAGGCCAGAGGTAGGACATGGGCGAGGGGTCGACGGTCGGAGAGGTGAGAATGAGGCACAGTGAGGAGGTTAGCAGCAGAGGTGCTGAGTTTGCAGGCTGGGCTGTAGAAGGAGAGAAGGGAGGTGAGCTAGGAGGGGGCGAGGTGATGGAGAGCTTTGAAGCCGAGAGTGAGGACTTTTTGTTTCATGTGAAGGTTGATAGGCAACCAGTGGAGATTTTTAAGGTGGGGGGTGACATGCCCAGAGCATTTCTGTACAAAGATAATCTGGGCAGCAGAGTAAAGAATAGACTTAAGTGGGGAGAGACAGGAGGTCGGGAGATCAGAAAGGAGGCTGATGCAGTAATCCAGTCGGGATATGATGAGCGATTATCCCAACAAGATAACGGTTTGGATGGAGACAAAAGGGCAGATCTTGGCAATGTTGTGAAGGTGAGACCAGCAGAGGCAGAGGAGAGGAAGGGGCAGAGGAGGAGCCCGCGAAGGAGACTGAGATTGAACGGCCAGAGAGAAAGGAGGAGAACCAGGAGAGGACAGATTCAGTGAAGCTAAGGTTGGATAATTTTTCCAGTAGAAGGCAGCTGAGTGGTGGAGGAGGATCAGGATGGAGTAGAGGCCGTTGGATGTGGCAAGAAGCAGGTGACCTTTGCGAGGGCGGTTTGAAGCCCAGCTACTAAGAGAGGTTATCCTGCCAGGATCTGCCGCTGGGGAGAAAGGAATAAGCACTGTGCTAGAAAGGTCTCCACTGTATCAGGGACGGTTTTGGAGGGCCACATTGGCAGCAGGACAGGAAAAGGTGCTTAGCCCGAAACTCAGCAATCAGTGACTCCT
The DNA here is from genome assembly GCF_015852505.1 of Tachyglossus aculeatus. Lineage (NCBI taxonomy): Eukaryota > Metazoa > Chordata > Mammalia > Monotremata > Tachyglossidae > Tachyglossus > Tachyglossus aculeatus. The sequence continues at coordinate 71,328,209 of NC_052076.1, forward strand.
TATAGGCAACCTGGGGATAAGGCCATCAGTCGGTAATATTTACTGAGCACCTACTGTGCACAAAACACTGAAATTAGCACTTTAGAGAGTAAAATAGGCATGATTCTTGTCCACAAGGAGCTTAGAATCTATTGGGGGAGATAGGCAGTAAAATAAGTAGGAGAAATAAGGACAAAGGTATCTATGCACATGAGTTAATGCTTAAATAACAGGTTATACCACATATGTCCAGAGTAATAATGATACTTGTTAAGCATTTACTATGTGCCAAGCACTGTTGTAGAGACAAGTCAATTAGATTGGACGCAGTCCCTGTCCCACATGGGGCTCACACTTTTAATCCCAATTTTACAGATGAGGTAACTGAGGCACAGAAAAGTGAAGTGACCTGTTCAAGGTCACAGAGCAGATGTGGAGGAGCTGGGATCAGAACCCAGGTCTCTCTGATTCTCAGGCCCATTCTCTATCCAGGAGGCCATGCTGCTTTTCATAAGAACCTTTCAGAGAAGCAGCATAGCCCAGTGGAAAGAGCACGGGCTTTGGAGTCAGATGTCATGGGTTCAAATCCCAGCTCAGCCAATTGTCATCTGTGTGACTTTGGGCAAGTCACTTCACTTCTCTGTGCCTCAGTTACCTCATCTGTAAAATGGGGATTAAGACTGTGAGCCCCCCCCACCCCCGTGGGACAACCTGATCACCTTGTAACCTCCCCAGCACTTAGAACAGTGCTTTCACATAGTAAGCGCTTAATAAATGCCATTGTTATTATTATTATTATTTCAGGATTGAAAATAGTAGTAGTAATGGAGTAGTAGTAATGGTAATAGTAGTAATAGTGGTAGTGGTAATACTCCCATTTATTGAGCACTCATTTGGTTCAGTGTACTGTGCTAGGCTTGGGAAGTACAGAAGACCCATTGCCCCATTCCCTGCCCCTGGCTTACACTGTAGCAGAGAAAAGGGCTTAGATGGCACACAACTACTGTGTCAGAGGGCAAATAGGGTGGGGAGATTAGAGATTAATCAGGGAAAATGTTCTGGAGGAGGTGTGATTTCCAAGGTACCCGACAGCCTTGCATTTTTCAACAGAATGATGTCCCTGAAAATGAAAGGTTTAATGACTGCAGCTATCCTCTGTGCTGGGGGTGGCGGGGAGGGGAGAGAGGGAGGTGAGTGGGTCTGGGAGAGAACCAGGCGTCCGACTCCAAGGAAAGTGGAGGTAGTTTGGGGAGCTGCGGTAGAGATGGAAGCAACTCCATGAGTCCTCTTTGGGAGAGAATTGATCCGAGCCCCATATATGAGAAGGGAAGGAAGTGGAAAGGACAGTGGTGTTGGGGCAGAGGACGTAGGGGGGTATCTAGAGATGCCTTCTCCCCACCTCCTCCCCTGCCCTGCCCCTCTTTATTAGTAGCATCAAAATAAGGGAAGGGAAGGAAGTGGAAGGAAGTGGAAAGGATAGTGGTGCTGGGGCAGAGGGAGTAGGGGGATGTCTAGAGATGGAAAGGAAGGAGTGGAAGGGACTAGAGTGGAAGGGAAGGAAGGGAAGGAAGTGGAAAGGACAGTGGTGCTGGGGCAGAGGGGGTGGGGGGGTATCTAGAGATGCCTTCTCCCCACCTTCTCCCCTGCCCTGCCCCTCTTTATTAGTAGCATCAAAATCGAGCTCATGTGCACCTGATAGAGGGAACAATCGCTCTGTAAAGCCATCATTAAGTCAATCAAAAAGTGGAATTAACCTGACATGACAGTCACTTTCAAGAAAGTCAGCTTGCCTGTCACGATCCCAGTTTTAGAAGGACTTCGAAGGTAGAAAGAGCTGTGGTCTGTTGGACATAAAATGGGAGGGAATTCCAGGCTAGGTGGAACATGTGAGCAAGAAGTCAGTGGTCAGAGACGTGAGATTGAGGCCTACTGAATAGGTCACCTTGAGAGTAATGAAGATTGTAATCTGGGGTGGAGTGAGCGGAGCAAGGGAAAGAAGGAGGGAGAGAAGAGGGTCTTCAAGCTGGTGTCAAAAGTTTCTGTTTGTATGAAGAGGAATGGCCTAGTAGAAAGAGCAAGGGAGTCAAGAGGACCTGTGTTCTAATCACAACTCTGCCATTTCTTTTTTCAAGGTATTTGTTAAGTGCTTACTATGTGCCAGGCACCATACTAATTACTGGGGTAGATACAAGATAATCAGGTTGGACAGAGTCCCTGTCCCGCATAGGGCACAGAGTCTTCATTCCCATTTTACAGATGAGGTACTGAGGCACAGAGAAGTGAAGTGACTTGTCTAAGGTCACGTAGCAGACAAACGGCAGATCTGGGATTAGAACCCAGGTCAAGTGTGGCTAGAGAAGCAGCGTGGCTCAGTGGAAAGAGTATGGGCTTGGGAGTCAGAGGTCCTGGATTCAAATCCTGGCTCTGCCACTTGTCAGCTGGGTGACATTGGGCAAGCCACTTAACTTCTCTGTGCCTCAGCTACCGCATCTGTAAAATGGGGATTAAGACTGTGAGCCCCCCGTGGGACAACCTGATCACCTTGTATCCCCCCAGCACTTAGAACAGTGCTTTGCACATAGTAAGCACTTAACAAATACCATTATTATTATTATTCATTCATTCATTCAATCGTATTTACTGAGCACTTACTGTGTGCAGAGCACTGTACAAAGCGCTTGGGAAGTACGAATCGGGCCTGTGCTCTATCCACTAGGCCATGTACCTGTATATATGTATATATGTTTGTACATATTTATTACTCTATTTATTTATTTATTTTACTTGTACATATTTATTCTATTTATTTTATTTTGTTAATATGTTTTGTTTTGTTGTCTGTCTCCCTCTTCTAGACTGTGAGCCCCCTATTGGGTAGGGACCGTCTCTATATGTTGCCAACTTGTAATTCCCAAGCGTTTAGTACCATGCTCTGCACACAGTAAGCACTCAATAAATACGATTGAATGAATGAATGAATGAATTTAACTTCTCTGTTCTTCAGTTTTCTCAATTGTAAAATGAGGATTCAATACCTGATCTCCCTCCTACTTAAACTGTGAGCCCCATGTGGGACAGGGACTGTGTCCAACTGATAAACTTATATCTACCCCTGATAGACAGATAGATACACTGATCTTAGAACAGTGTTTGACACACAGTGAGAGCTCAATAAATACCATTTTAAAAACAATTGGAGGTTTTTGAGAAATGGGGACATCTAGATGTTTTGTTTTGTTGTCTGCCTCCCCCTTCTAGCCTGTGAGTCCGTTGTTGGGTAGGGACCGTCTCTATATGTTGCCAACTTGTATTTCCCAAGCGCTTAGTACAGTGCTCTGCAAACAGTAAGCGCTCAATAAATACAATTGAATGAATGAATACGTTCGGAATAGTGCTTTAGAAAAAATGACCAGATGGTAGAGTGAAGTATGGGCTGGAGAAAGGAGAGACTGGAAGCATGGAGGTCACTGATGAAGTAGTCAAGCTGAGATATGCAAATACCTGAAAGAGTGTGTTCGCCTTTTTGTTGGAGTGGAAGAGGTGGATCGTGAAAATTTGTAGAGAGAACTGACAGCATGAATATGATGAGTATGACAGAGTGAATATGGGGTTTGAAACAGAGGGAAGAGTCAAAGACAATGCCAGGGTTAAAGGCTTGAGAGGTAGGGAGGATGGTGATGTTGACAGCTGTAAAGGGAAAGTATGAAAGAGGATTTGGAAAGGAAGTCGAGGAGTTTAGCTTGGGATATGTTGAGCCTGAGGTGCTGGGGGAAATCCTGCAAAAGATGACCTAGAGGCCGGAGGAAATGCGAGATCAGATAATAATAATAACAGTAATAGTAATGATGGTATTTATTAAGTGCTTACTATGTGCCAAGCACTGTTCTAAGCACTGGGGTGGATACAAGGTCATCAGGTTGTCTCACGTGGAGCTCACAGTCTTAATCCCCATTTTGCAGTTGAGGTAACTGAGGTACAGAGAAGTTAAGTGGCTGGCCCAAAGTCACACAGCTGACAAGTGGCTGAGCCGGGATTAGAACCCATGACCCACATGCTCTTTCCACTGAGCCACACTGCTTCTCTGAAAAGAGGAGGGAGGTCAGGACTAGTAAGTTAGAGGTGATAGTTAAAGCCATGGGAGTGGATGAGCTCTCCAAGGGAGTGAATGTTGACTGAGACGAGAAAGGAACCCAGAAGAAGAACTTTGAGGGACACCCACAGTGAGTGGGTGGAAGACAGACGAAGAGTTAGACGAGGCCAGAGAGGTAAGAGGAAAACTGGGAGAGAACTGTGTCAGAGAAATCACGATTACATAGCGTTTCCAGGAGAATGATTTGGCTTTCGATGCCAAAGGCAGATAAGATGTTGAAAAGGACTTGGCCAGTTTAGTGTTTGTTAAATTTGGCAAGAAGGAAGTCACTGGTGACCTTGAAAACAATGATCTCAGTGGCATGAAGTAGGGGGAACCCAGTTTGTAAAGGATCAAGAGGGAGTTGGAGAAGAGGAAGAGGAGGCAGTGGACGAAGACGATATGTTAGAGGAAATTTGGACAGAATTGAGAGGAAGCTGATGGGAAACAGCCGGTGGTGCAGTGGGACACAGAGGAGAGACTTTTTAGAATTGGGAAGAAGTGGGCTGGTTGAAGGCAGTGGAAAAGAAGCCTTCAGTGAGTGAGCAATAGCAGATGGAGCTCGGGGAAGTTTCAGTGTCTATAGAAGAAATGAGGTCGGAGGTACAGGTGGATGGGGTAGATTTCGAAAGCAGATGGCCGGAAGGATGAGAGAGTGGATGTGGGGGTGGGAGCAGGCCCGACTTCAGGCAGAAGCCAAGATAATGAGCTGTTACAGAGGGGGGCCTCTGGGCCCATTCAAGATGGCCACCGCCCCTGTGCAGAGTCCCCAGCCCACCCCCTGGGGTGCGGGGGCCATATTTGTTTCGTGATCCTTCCTTCCTCCTCCCCCTGTTCCTGAGATAAAAACATCTCTGACACAAGGTTTGTTTTTTCACTTTTTTAATCTAGGCAGCCAAGAGAGGGGATTGTGTTGGGTGGGTGGAGATGGGAAAGATGGGCAGGCAGGAGGATGAGGCAGGCAGGGCCCCGGTGGGGTGGACAGCATGCGGCGAGATGTGTTAGGAACCGCCGTGGAATAGAAGTGGTGTTGCTGAGCAGAAGAGCTGGCGGAGTTATAGCCAGTAAGGGTCAATTCAGAGTGGCCAAAGTCACCGTGGTGCCTGGATTCCTGCCAACGGCATTCTGGCGTGAGCAGAGAAGTGGAGGGAGCAAGCTGTGGAGGTGATCCAGGGCTGGCAGTTGGCGGTGTGAGATTGACAGAGGGCCAGGGGAGAAAGGGTGAGAGAGTGATGTTAAAGGTGTGGATTTGTATATCCAGACAGGAGGTTGGCTAGGCAGTCCAAGAGAGGCATGGTGGCCTAGGATAAGTGGAGGGGTCGAGAAATGGAGGCCTCTGTGAGGGGAAAGACAGACTTTCCTTGAAGACTGAGTTGGAGAGAAGGGAGATTTGGAGAAAAGGGAGGCTAGGAGGTTGTGGTGGGAGAGTGAGATTTTGTAGTTGGTGATGATGGAAAGCAGGGTTGGTCCAGGTTGGTGAGTTGGTGAGGGTTGAGGGGAGCAGAAGGTCTGGGGCACTGAGGAGTGAGACGAAGAAGCAGCTGGAAGGTCATTAAGGAACATTCACATGGATACTGAAGTCTCAGAGAGCTCAAAATATTGAATGTGGGCCGGTGGAGTGGTAGAGGATGGGAATAATAAGAATAATAATAATAATGGCATTTGTTAAGTGCTTACTATGTGCCGAGCACTGTTCTAAGCACTAGGGTAGATGCAAAGGTAATCAGGTTGTCCCACGTGGGGCTCACAGTCTTAATCCCCATTTTACAGATGAGGTAACCGAGGCACAGAGAAGCTAAGTGACTGGCCCAAAGTCACACAGCTGACAAGTGGCGGAGGCAGGATTAGAACCCACAACCTCTGACTCCCAAGCCCGGGCTCTTTCCACTAAGCCACTAAGCTGGTGATAGGTTTCCTACAAAGGTAGGAAAAGTGAAGGAGTAGGAAGGGTTTGATGGTACAAAAGTGGTGCCAATCAATCAATAAATCAATCACTGGAAGGGAAGGAGCAGGACAACTCCTCACCCCTTTTCCTCTAGACAATAAGTTCCTCCTCCGGACTACAAGCTCATCGTGGGCAGAGAAAGTGCCCACCAACTCTGTTACATTGTTTCATTGTACTCTCCCAACAACTTAGTGTAGTGTTCTGTATACAGTAAGTGCTCAATAATTATGATTGACTGATTGACTGGTTTCCCTGTAATAATCATCATCATCATCATAATTATGGTATTTGTTAAGCACTTGCTATGTGCAAAGCTCATGATAATAATAATAATAATGGCATTTATTAAGCACTTACTATGTGTAAAGCACTGTTCTAAGTGCTGGGGGGAGGATTCAAAGTGATCAGGTTGCCCCATGTGGGGCTCACAGTCTTAATCCCCATTTTCCAGATGAGGTAACTGAGGCACAGAGAAGTTAATTTACTTGCCCAAAGTCACACAGCTGTCAAGTGGTGGAGCCGGGATTTGAACCCACGACCTCTGACTCCAAAGCCCGTGCTCTTTCCACTGAGCCAGGCTGCTTCTCTAGGGTACACCATCATTGTCCCACACGGGACTCACAGTAGAAAGGAAAACAGGTATTTTATCCACATTTTACAGATGAGGTAACTGAGGTACAGAGAACAATAATAATTAATAATTATAGTATTTCTTAAGCACTTACCATACTTCAAGCACTATTATTCTAAGTGCTGGGGCAGAGTCAAGGTAATCAGATCAGAAATAGTCCTTGTCCCGCATGGGACTCACAGTCTAGGTAGGAGGGAGTAGGATTTAATCCCCATTTTACAGATGAGGAACTGAGCCACAGAGAAGCTAAGTGATTTGCCCAGAGTCACACAGCAGACAAGTGGCAGAACAAGGATTAGAACTCAGGTCCTCTGACACCCGGGCCTGAGCTCTTTCCACTAGGCCACACTGCTTCATTGTGTGGCAGAAGTAAAGATGGAAGATGAGGCCCCCTTGGGAGAGAGCAGCTGGGGAGAGAGTGTGTTCTGGAAGAGCCTGGTCTCAGTGACAGTGAGGAGGGGCAGGGACTACGTTAATGAGGAGGTCACAGACGAAGATTAGTGTGACTACTTTGGGGCAAGACTTCCACTGACCACATTACGATGGAGAAGTGGGTTGGAGAACAGTGGAGGGGTGGGAACGGTGTGGATGGAAATGAGCTGGTGAAGTGTGAGGCTGGGAACAGGTGACTTGGGGTGACAGTGAGAGAGGAGGGCAGGGAGATGTTCCCAGCTGACAATGAGTTTACAGTTTAGAAGGGGAGACAGACAGTAATATAAATAATCTATAGTTATTAATGTAAGTGCTGTGAGCCTGAAGGTGAGGCAAATACCAAATGCCCAAAGGTCACAGGTTCAAGTGCACAGATGCAGAAGGGAGAGGGAACTGGGGAAAAGTGGGCTTAATCAGGGAAGGTCTTTTGGAGGAGATGTACCTTGATAAGGGTTTGAAGGTGGGGAAAGTGATGGTTTGGCAAATAAGGGAAGGGGAGGGAGTTCCAGATGAGAAGCAGGTAGTGGGAAAGGGGTCTCTTGTGAGGTATATGTGATCAGGGCACAGAGAGCAAGCTGGCACTAGAGGAGTGAAGTGTGAGGGCTGGGCTGGAGTGGGAGATCGGTGAGGAGGGGGCAAGATGATGAAGTACTTTAAAGCCGATGGTAAGGAATTTCTGTTCCATGTGGAGGTGGATGGGAGACCACTGGAAGTTCTTGAGGAGTGAAGAGCAGAGGACTGAATTTATTTTAGTAAAATGATCTGGGCAGCAGAGTGAAGTATGGACTGGACTGGGGAGAGAAAAGGCAGGGAGGTCAGCGAGAAGGCAGATGCAGCTGGACAGAATAAATGCTTAGATCAGCATAGTAGCAGTTAGGATGGAGAGGAAAGGGCAGAATTTAGTGATTTTGTGATGGGAGAACTGACAGGACTTATTTAACACTTACTCTGTGCAGAGCTTAGGAGACTACAACACAGTTTGTAGACATGATCCTAACCTCAAGGAACTTACAAACTAGTGGGGGAGACAGGCACTAAAATAAATTACAAGTAGAGGGAAACCACTGAGTTTAAAGATAATTTCATAAGTGCTGTGGATTTAGGGGTGGAGTGAGGGCCTAAATCCTTAGTGGTATGGACTCAAGTTCAGTGAGTGATGCAATAGGGAAGAAATCACTGTGGGGAGATGAGAGGATAGTCAGAGAAGGCTTCCTTGAGGAGGCATGATTTCAGTAGGGCTTTGAAGATAGGGAGAGTGGTGGTCAGTCAGATAGGAAGGGGAGGAGAGTTCCAGGATGGAGGGTGGACGGAAGAAAGAGGTCAGAGGCAAGAGAGACAAGAGCGAGGCACAGTGAGTAAATTGGCATTAAAGGAGTGAAGTGGGAGGGCTGGGTTGTAGCGGGAGAGGAGCGAGGATAGGAAGGAGGGAAAGAGCTGATTGAGTGCCTTAAAGAAGAAGGTGTAGAATTCCCGCTTGATGCCGAGATGGATGGGCAACAATTGGAGGTTTCTTTGAAGTGGGGGTGACATTCACAGAATGATGATTTAGAAAAATAATATGGGCAAAACAGTGGAGAGACAAGAGGCAGGGAGGCCAACCAGGAGGCCAGTGGGATATGAAGTGCTTTGACCAGAATGGTGGCAATTTAGATGGAGAGGAAGGGGTGAATTCTGGATTCTTTTTCACCTGGCCACTTTGGCAAGGAGAATGGTTCTGAGCCTGAGAGGCCCAGCTAAGAGGCACCCCCAAAGCCCAGGTACCTGACACCCTGCTCCATGGTGGGAAGGCACATCACACTAGAGAGGTGGAGCAGGAAAGATCCTGGGGGAGTGGAGGAAAGAGATGGCATTGATCACCAGCAGTTCTTAGTACATGTTTGGTTTCCTTCCCCAGAACATTTTGGGACTTGCAGAATAGCTGCTGGATAACTTTAATCCACATTCGCAGTTGCCAAGGAGGAAGGAGAAAGGCATTCAAGGCTGGTGTCTCGGTCAAATAATCAAATCAATCATATTCATCGAGCACCCACTGTGTGCAGAGAACTTGGGAAAGTACCACAGAGTGAGTAGCTATGATCCTTGCGTTTAATGTAGTAGTAATGGTATTTATTAAGCACTTACTGGTTGCAGAACTGTATTGGGAAGTTCTGGGAAAGAAGATACAGGTGGAAATTAGAATACCTGTTCTCCCTCCTATTTAGATTGTGCGTCCCATATGGGATGGGGACTGTATCCAACCTGCTGGGGTGGCACAAGACAGATCAGGGTTGCGTCTCCTTGGTGATGTGGTGGAGAACCAGTGCAGATTCCAGGAAGACAGTCAGGCAGCCTCGTAGAAGGAGAAGTCAATGACCCTGGATATCTCAGTGGGAAGGCAGCAGGCCCCGAGCGGATTTTCTCAGCAGTGCGGTGGAGAGAAAGATGCTGGGAAGTGATGCACTGCTGCAGTTTAAATCCCCACAGCCCGGCAAGCACGGGGCATGTCGGGAGCAGGAGCCAGAAGTCTTGGTGGGAAGGTGGCAGGTTCCCACCATATTCTCTTGGATTTCCAGGAAACAGGAGCCCTCAAGGTGCTTACAACCTAATGGAGGAGCTTACAGTCCAGCAAATCAGCGCACTGATTTTCAACCAAAAGGACCAAGTCATGGAGTGCCTAGAACATTTTGCTCAGTACAGAGAGAGATACCTTCCAGTGTCCCTACCCTCAACCTATCCCAAGACTTCCCCTGCTGGGAAGCCCCGACTCAGCAGAGCTAGACACCAAGAAGGTGCCTCGGCCTCTTCTCTTTCTTAGCATGCCCCAGGAGATACGAGCTGAGGCGTGGCTGCAGGGGTAGCACAGTCCAAGCACAGCCAGGGCCGCTGAGGAATGAGGGTAGTCCCTGGCAGCCACCACAGACACTGGGCCCGCCTGACACGACATGCATTGAGCCAGCCATGCAATACAACGTAATGACACCACTCACGGTCCTTGGCCAAAGTCTCGAACCATATTCCCAGGGGCCCCAGACTTCCCCCTGGCTCTAGAGTCTTGGCATTCCCCATAGATCTCTCTGAGCATGGGACTATATCCAAGCTGAAGAAATCGGTGCCAGGAGCTGAGGCTGAGGGAAGCCGCGGGCTTAAAATAAGAGTATCTGCCATTAGGAAGATAGAGGGATCTAACAGACAGAGCAGAGAAGTAAGAGTCAGACGACCTGGGTGCTAGTTCCAGCCCCACCTCTGGCCAGTTGTGTGACCTTGGGGAAGTCACTTACCCTCTCTGGGCCTGTAGACTGTATTCCTTATGGGCAGGGAATGTGTCTGTCACATTGTACTCTCCCAAGTGCTTAGTACAGTGCCCTGCACAGTAAGTCCTCAATAAATACGATTGACTGACTCAGTTTCCTTATCTGTAAAGTGGTAGTGGATTGCAAGTCACATGTGGACATATAGAAGCAGCGTGGCTCAGTGGAAAGAGCACAGGCTTGGGAGTCAGAGGTCATGGGTTCAAATCCCTGCTCTGCTAATTGTCGGCTGTGTGACTTTGGGCAAGTCACTTCACTTCTCTGTGCCTCAGTTCCCTCACCTGTAAAATGGGGATTAAGACTGTGAGCCCCCCCACCCCCGTAGGACAACCAGATCACCTTTAGAACAGTGCTTTGCACATAGTAAGCGCTTAGTAAATGTCATCATTATTATTATTATATTATTATTAGTTACCTTGTAACTACCCTAGCACTTAACACTTGGAAAGCTATCCTCTCCATCCAAACAGCTATCACGTTAGTACAATCACTCATCATATCCTGACTAGATTCCTGCATCAGCATCCTTTCTGATCTCCCAACCTCTGGCCTCTTCCTACTTCAGTCTATACTTCACTCTGCTGCCTAGGTTATCTTTCTTCCGGAACACTCTGGGCACGTCACCCCCCTTCTCAAAACTCTCCAGTGGTTGATTATCAACCTCCGTATCAAGCAAAAACTCCTCACTATTGGCTCTAGAGCTCTCCATCACCTTGACCCTTCTTACCTCACTTCCTTTCTCTTCTTCTACGTCCCAGCCCACACACTCTGCTCCTCTGGTGCTAATCTTCTCACTGTGCCTCGTTCTCAACTGTTCTGCAGTTGACCCCTGACCCCTGTCCTACCTCTGGCCTGGAATGCCTTCCCTCCTCAAATCCACTTCAAAGCCCTACTGAAAGCTCACCTTCTCCAGGAGGTCTTCCCAGAAAATTCCCCTTTTCCTCTGCTTCCCCTCCCGATAGCCCCAAGTCACTCCATTTGCTCTACCCCTCTCCCTACCCAACACTTTTATGTATATGTACATATTTATAATTATAATTCTGTTTATTTGTATTAATGATGCATATATGTCTATAATTCTATTTGTTTATAATGATGCTAATGATGCCTGTTTACTTGCTTTGATGTCTAGCTCCCCCCTTCTAGATTGCGAGCCCGCTGTGGGCAGGGATCGTCTCTGTTGCTGAATTGTACTTCCCAAGCGCTTAGTACAGTGCTCTGCACACAGTAAGCCCTCAATAAATACGACTGAATGAATGGATGAATAGTTATTTTAATAACAATAATAAAATAATTAAAACATTCAGTGCAGGGCCTCTGGATAAGGGACAGATCAGCTGCAAGCCAGGCTGTAGAGTTTTAAGCCAGACAAATGGCCACCCTGGCACAAAACCAGCTTCCAAAGAGAGCACAGCACTCCTCCCAGCCAGCAGGAACACAGCTTGGCAGAATCCGCTGGACTCGTCCCACGGCTCCAGGAGAACGGCATAGGGAGAGCCGTGCCCGGGGAGCGAGGCAGAGTCGTGCATGCCTGGACTATGAGCATCTGGGGGCCTGGACATGCCTGGCCTCTCCCTTGGCACCCCAGACCCCACTGCCCCTTCCATGTCAATTCAACACCCCATTTGTAGCACCAGCTTCCCCTTTTCTGAGCCAAGCCTCAGATGGGAATGTTAACTCTTCCAGCAGGCAGACTGCATTGTGAACCCTGAACGAGGAGGCCCAATTCCTCTCCACCGCAACTGCTCTTGCTCTTTCTTCCTGGCCTCTATTACATTAGCAGCTCAATCTATATGCTGATTGCCAGCACCTGTGCACTGAACTGCTGCACGACTACAGCCCGCAAATGTTAAGTGGGAAGGAAGCAAAACCACAGAGGAGGCGGTTGATTCCATCACCACTGGCTGGTTGCTGGAGGGGCCCCCTCCCCAACTTTGAACTTCCTGTTCCTACACCTCTTGGCCTCAAAGGCTTCGGCTCAATCAGTGGTTCCATAAAGGACGCGTGTCTTCACGGGCGGTGATCCTGCGATTTGATAAGTCCGTTGAAGGTCACCCAGAAGCTGAGCAATTCACTGTCTATTTCCTGTGCGTGCTTCTCAAGCACCCTATCAAAGAGAATCTCAAAACTCTTTCTCCCAAAGAAGACCCCACCCTGGTAAAGAGTGATCCCTCCTCCCTGCCCCGGTTCCCTAACAACATGCTCCTGAGACCCCCAGAACCAGAACAGACCTGGGAAGGGGGCATGGAGAGGAGTAGGAGCTAGAGGATAGGGGAGTGAGGTGAGGGGAAGGAAAACCCAGGGTGTGGAATGAAGTCCTTTGGTCTTGATCTTCCTGAGAAGTTCAGGGGCTAGGGGAGATCAGGACTACTGTGTCTTGGGTCAGAGGTGAAAGAGTCAGAGTGGGCCAAAGCCACCTGGAAGTCGCTGGACCAGGGACTCTGCTATGGCCCCAGGGGCCGGGTTGCCTCTCAGTGGCTCAGATGATGATGGTATTTGTTAAGCAATTACTATGTGTCAAGCACTGTTCTAATCACTGGGGTAGATACAAGCTAATCAGTTTGAATACAGTCCCCGTCCCACATGGAGCTCACAGTCTTAATCCCCATTAAGGCACAGAGAACTCAAGTGACTTGCCCAAAGTCACACAGCAGACAAGCGGGATTAGAAGCCAGGTCCTTCTGACTCCAAGGCCCTTGTTCTATCCACTAGGCCATACTGCGGCTCAGTGTTTGGGTGCAAATGGGAGAACCCGACCCCAACATGGGGTCTGAGCTGTTCTGCGTCACGGAGTGTTCTGAGACCCACCGCCCCATCATCAGAACTGCTGGCATCCTGGCTTTCCTTAGCCCAACTCCTGCCATCCAGTCACAGAAAACTAGGCCCATGGGGAGCAGGCTGGGCCCCTGGGACTAAGGATTCTGCAGAAAGACTGACTGTGAGTCGTCTAAAAGCCACTCTGATTCAGCCCCACCCCACTGCTCAGCATCCCTGCTCCTAGCACAGGTGCTCACCACCTCCCACCCGCTGAAATGGGAAAGGTTAACACAAAAAAATCCCTCTGACTCGAGCTCCTCCAACCTGCTTGTCTCTCCACCTCTGAATCACTCACCTTGGCAAATAGCATCCCTCCCCCTCCACCCAGCCTCTCCCTGGGAATTTTGCCACGGAGTAGAGACAGGTGAAACAGGGAGGGAGAGGGATGAGACAGCTGCAGCCCTTGAGTCAGTGATGACTCCAGCATCTCCTCTACGGATTAATCACCTCCGATTACTGCTGCTCCTGAGCCTGGCCTCTCCTCTTTCGCGATGTGCTGACTTGGAGACCGAAATGCTGCTTATAATTCCCCCTAGCTCTCATGCCTGCCCCTCTCAGGGCCTGGAAGATGCCACAGAGGCTGGATGTCTCAGATCCTTCAGACCTGAGCACCTGCTCTCGGGGTCAGCGGAGATCCAACCCTCACCCCACAACCCAGGTGGTAGAACTTTGAAAGCACCCTCCCATTAGTTGATTAAATAATACAGTGTTGTGTTCCTCCCCAGCAGAGACTAATAAAGGTTTTTCCTTTCCACTAATTATCTGTCATCAGAGAGATGGAAGCTGCTCTCTGGCAGGGCTCTGCCATCCCGCCCCCTTTGGCTCTGGGTCCCCCTTTCCCATCGCCGCCTGCCTCCCTCCTGCCTGCCCCTTCTTAAGCCTCAGGTTACGGCCATCTGCCTGGAAGACTCCTGCAGGAAATCCCTTACTTCTGGTTCTGGGGCTGCTTTAGATGCCCCTTGGGCCTGGCTCCCACTGCCAGCTTTGGCCTTCACAAGGAAACAGCAGATGGTCCGGGGTCAGGGAGATCAAGCCTGTAGAAGAGATGGCTCTCTGGACTTTAATAAAGCAGTCTGGGGTCCACCTAGCCCTGATGCAAGCCTTTCTTGAGTTTGTTGGATTTTTTTGAGCCTTCCAGGGGTAGGGAAAGTTGACCCTTTTTAATAAGCTACAGCCTGAATTCCAACCGGAGTTCCAAAGGGTGCCCCTGCTCCCTCCCCGCTGTCCATCCTCCTCTGCCCCCATTTCTCGACCTGCACTGTCCACTCTCTGCAGGGGTTGTGTCTTCGTGGCCTTATCCAGCTTTGGCCCGCATCTCTCCCTAGGGTCCATGGGTCCTTGGGCTCTTAGCTTTGAGGAGGCCATCCCCGCCCCCACCATATCTACAGAACGCCCATCCCACCCCTTGCGGTCCCTTCTCTCCCTCCACTGGTGACAGCCCCAGGCCATCCCTGGGGCAGTCTTCTAGACTGTGAGCCCACTGTTGGGTAGGGACAGTCTCTATATATTGCCAACTTGTACTTCCCAAGCGCTTAGTACAGTGCCCTGCACACAGTAAGCGCTCAATAAATACGATTGATTGATTGATTGATCCCTCTTCCAGCTGCTAAAATGCCCTGCCCTGCAATTCACTGAGGCCCTTAGGGCTGGAGTTTTTCAGAAGAGGACAGTTGAATTCCATATGATGTCATTATTGTACATTGTGTGCACACCCAATGTATCACAATGACATAATTCACAACATTTTCGATCAGAGTATTTCTTCGCTGCTGTCCCCGTGGCCAAGTCAACGCCATGGCCACCCCTCAACTGAATGTCCCAAGCAGTTTGCTTCTGACTTATGCCCACTAAAGTCCAGCTCTTCAGCATCTTTCTGAAGGGAAGTGGTGCTATTGCTCGGCTATCACCTCTGAAGGGATCAGCATGGCCACCATCCTGTAGAGAGGTTGGGTGGCCTCCACCTTTAGGAGGTTCTGCAGCATGGCTCAGTGGAAAGAGCCCGGGGTTGGGAGTCAGAGGTCATGGGTTCGAATCCCAGCTCCGCCACTTGTCCGCTGTGTGACCTTGGGCAAGTCACGTAACTTCTCTGAGACTCAGTTACCTCGTCTGTAAAATGGGGATGAAGATTGTGAGCCCCACGTGGGACAGTCTGATCACCTTGTATCCCCCCAAGGCTTAGAACAGTGCTTTGCACATAGTAAGTGCTTAACAAATACCACCAGTATTATTATTATTATTATTATTCTGGCAGTCACACAGCACCCTGAGGCAATGGCTTACCTCCCTTACCATCTGAATCTGGCCTTGAAAGCTGGTTTCAAAGAATTCAACCCTGTGCCCTGTGAGTGTGGTCAGTGGCCCCTTACTGGATTCCTATACCTCAGACAGGAATGCTGACTCCGTGCTGCCTGTGCATGGTCTCATCTGTTCAGCTGGTGGGGAGTCTTCCCTTTTCCTGTTCCCCTATCCCACCTCCAGCTCCCAGCTGTACCAGTCAAGCATTTATCAGGGGCAGAGCTCTGCACTAGGTGCTGTGGAGAGGACGGCACAGGGAGAGTAATAATAATAATAATAATAATCATAGCATTGATTAAGTGCTTACTATGTGCCAAGCACTGTTCTAAGTGCTGGGGAAGTTACAAGGTGATGAGGTCATCCCACGCGGGGCTCACGGTTTTCATCCCCATTTTACAGATGAGGGAACTGAGGCCCAGAGAAGTGAAGTGACTTGCCCAAAGTCACACAGCGGAGCCGGGATTTGAACCCATGACCCCTGACTCCAAAGCCCGGGCTCCTTCCACTGAGCCACGCTGCAGGAGAACCATGGACACACTGATCCCTGCCCTTAAAGATTTACAGTCTAAGGGGGAGGCAGACAGTCCAATAAATTACAGATTTGGGGGGCAGGGAGGGAAATAACTGGTGTCCCTTACCCCAAGAACCCCCCACACGCCCCCATTCTCCTGTCCATTCTATTTATTCTATTTATTTTGTTTAATAATGTGCATTTAGCTTTAATTCTATTTGTTCTGATGACTTGACACCTGTCCACCTGTTTTGTTTTGTTGTCTGTCTCCCCTTTCTAGACTGTGAGCCCATTGTTGGGGAGGGACCACCTCTCTATGTTGCCAACTTGTACTTCCCAAGCGCTTAGTGCAGTGCTCTGCACACAGCAAGCGCTCAATAAATACGACTGAATGAATGAACGAATGCAATTCAAGGACTGAGAGCTACACTCCGGCGCTTAGAACAGTGCTTGGCACATAGTAAGCGCTTAACAAATACCGTCATCATTATTATTATTATTATTATTATTATCATTACGCCCACCGACACCACCCCAGAAGGAGAAACCGGTGTAGACCGAGGGGCAATTTCCCAAAGCGGGAACTGCCTCCAGCACTGTGGGGAGGAGCAGCCGTTGGGAGATGGCACAAGGGTCCAGATCCAGAGGTGGTGGTGCTGCGATGGAGGTGGCAGTGACGGTTGCTAAGGGACAGCAGTGGGGGAAGGTGACAGCAGCATGGCCTGGTGGGCATTCCCTGGGCTCTTGTGCTGGAGCAGTGAGCGCCCCTGGTAATGGGACTCCCGGGTGGCTGCCATGGTAACGGCAGGCCTGGGGAGAATATTCAAGGATGCCTGGGCTTCTCTCTCTCACGCACTGGCTCGCTCCTCACTCTTTCGCGCCCTCTCTTTCCTCTCTAAGAGGCCGTTTAAAGTGCAGAGGGTTCGGATTCAAGTCAGAATTCAGCTCGGGCCCAGGATGCACAGAGCTGGTAGCATGCCCAAGCACCAAGAGGGCATCAGCAGGGGGAGTGGAGTGGTTGGGAGTCGGGAGACCTGGGTTCTAATTCTGGCTCCATCCCTTAATACTAATAATGATGGCATTTATTAAGCGCTTACTATGTGCACAGCACTGTTTTAAGCACTGGGGAGGTTACAAGGTGATCGGGTTGCCCCACGGGGGGCTCACAGTCTTCACCCCCATTTTACAGATGAGGTAACTGAGGCCCAGAGAAGTGAAGTGACTTGCCCAAAGTCACACAGCTGACAATTGGCGGAGCCGGTATTTGAACCCCTGACCTCTGACTCCAAAGCCCGCGCTCTTTCCACTGAGCCACACTGCTTCCCCATCTGCTTGTCTGCTGTGTGACCTGGAACAAATCACTTAACTTCTCTGTGTCTCAGTTTCCTCACCTGTAGAATGGGGATTTGATACCTCGTTCTCCTTCCCCCTAAGACTGGAAGCTTCACTTAGGATGAAAAGAGCATGGGCTTGGGAGTCAGGAGACCTGGGTTCTAATCCCGGCTCCATCCCTTGTCTGCTGTGGGACCTGGGACAAATCTATTAACTTCTCTGTGCCTCGGTTTCCTCACCTGTAAAATGGGGATTTGATATCTTGTTCCCCTTCCCCCTTAGACTGGGAGTTTCACTTAGGACAGGGACCAAGTCTGATCTGATTATCCTGTATCTACTCCAGAATGAAGGACAATGCAGGCCAGGGCAGCCGCCCGCAGAGGGACTTCATCCCAGGCCATCGAGCTCGGCAGAGAGTGTCCCAGGCAGAAAGCAGGGGAATTCTGGCTGAGCAGGTCTTAGGAGCAGTTGGGAATCTCAGCAACTCCAGCCCCGGGTTTAAGGGTCTTAAGGAAGAAGCCCCATGGAGATTCACCCCAGAATAATAATAATAATAATGACATTTGTTAAGCACTTACTATGTGCAAAGCACCATTCTAAGTGCTGGGAATCATACAAGGTGATCAGGTTGTCCCACATGGGGCTCACCGTCTTAATCCCCATTTTACAGATGAGGTAACTGAGGCTCAGAGAAGCTAAATGACTTGCCCAAGGTCACACAGCTGACAATTGGCAGAGCTGGGATTTGAACCATGACCTCTGACTCTGAAGCCCATGCCCTTTCCATTGAGCCACACTCCTTCTCTGTCAGAATTCCCTGGGCACTGTTGGGTCCAGGATCCCTTTAAGATTGGTGTTAATAATAAATAATAATGATGGCATTTATTAAGCGCTAACTATGTGCAAAGCACTGCTCTAAGCGCTCGGGAGGTTACAAGGCGATCAGGTTGTCCCACAGGGGGCTTACAGTCTTAATCCCCATTTTACAGATGAGGGAACTGAGGCTCAGAGAAGCTAAGTGACTTGCCCAAGGTCACGCAGCTGACAACTGGCGGAGCCGGGATGTTGACCCCACCCCTGTTTCTCTTTCTTTACACTACCAGAGGGGTCCCTGGGCCCTTGCACATGGGAGACCCTTAGTCTTTTAAAACTTCAGGTGGCATAACAATGGCACTCTACTAATCACTCAATCAGTGGTATTCACTGAGCTACTACTGTGTATTAGGATCTTGGGAGAGAACAATACAATAGAGTAGACACCATCCCGGCCCACAAGGTGTTTACAGTCTAAACGGGGAGACAGACATGAAAATAAATTACAGATATGCAAGTAAGTGCTGTTGGGGTAGGGTGAAAATCAATGAATGGTTGCCCTTCTCAATGTAAGGAACCAAGGCACCTCCCTCTAGAAACTACAACGGCGGAAACTGGGAGTGAATTTACCATTGTTCTCCAAGCCGAGGAATAACTGTAGGGGTGGTGATTTAATCATTAAAGCAGCGTGGCTCAGTGGGAAGAGCACGGGCTTGGGGGTCAGAGGTAATGGGTTCTAATCCCGGCTCCGCCACATGTCTGCTGGGTGACCTTGGGGAAGTCACTTAACTTCTCTGAGCTGTTCATTCATTCATTTAATCGTATTTATTGAGCACTTATTGTGTGCAGAGCACTGTACTAAGCACTTGGGAAGTACAAGTTGGCAACATATAGAGACGGTCCCCACCCAACAGCGGGCTCACATCTGTAAAATGGGGATTAAGACTGTGAGCGGCACGTGGGACAACCTGATCACCTTGTCCCCCACCCCCACCCCAGCGCTTAGAACAGTGCTTTGCACATAGTAAGCGCTTAACAAATGTCATCATTATTATTATTATGATCAAAGTGCTTAAGGGATACAGATCCAAGGGCATAGGTGATGCCCAAGGGAGGGCAAACAGAGGAAGTGAGAGAGCTTAATCAGGGAAGACCACTCGGAGGAGATATGATTTTAGTAAGGCTTTGAAGATGGGAGAGTGATGGCCTGTTGGATATGAATAAAGAGGGAGTTCCCGGCCCTTAGGAGCATATTCGGCTGATGGTGAAAAAGACCTAGTGGAAAGAACAGAGGCCTGGGAATCTGAGGACCTGGGTTCTAATCCCGGTTCTGCCACTCGTCTGCCATATGACCTTGGGCAAGTCACTTAACTTCTCTGGGCCTTAATCAAGCAAAAACTCCTCACTCTCAGCTTCAAGGCTCTCCATCACCTCACCCCCTCCTACCTCACCTCTCTTCTCTCCTTCTCCAGCCCAGCCCGCACCCTCCACTCCTCTGCCACCGCTAACCTCCTCACTGTGCCTCATTCTCACCTGTCCCGCCATCGACCACCAGCCCTCATCCTTCCCCTGGCCTGGAATGCCTTCCCTCCAAACATCTGCCAAGCTAGCTCTCTTCCTCCCTTCAAAGCCCTACTGAGAGCTCACCTCCTCCAGGAGGCCTTCCCAGACTGAGCCCCCTTTTTCCTCTCCTCCCCCCACCTACCTCCTTCCCCTCCCCACAGCACTTGTATAATAATAATAATGGCATTTATTAAGCGCTTACTATGTGCAAAGCACTGTTCTAAGTGCTGAGGAGGTTACAAGGTGATCATGTTGTCCCACGGGGGGCTCACAGTCTTAATCCCCATTTTACAGATGAGGGAACTGAGACACAGAGAAGTTAAGTGACTTGCCCAAAGTCACACAGCTGACAATTGGCGGAGCTGGGATTTGAACCCATGACCTCTGACTCCAAAGCCTGTGCTGTTTCCACTGAGCCACGCTGCTTCTCCACGCTGCTTGTATATATTTGTATAGATTACTCTATTTATTTTACTTGTACTATTTACTATTCTATTTATTTTGTTAATGATGTGCACATAGCTACAGTTCAATCAATCAATCAATCAATCAATCATATTTATTGAGCGCTTATTGTGTGCAGAGCACTGTACTAAGCACTTGGGAAGTCCAAGTTGGCAACATATAGAGACAGTCCCTACCCAACAGTGGGCTCACAGTCTATAAGTTCTATTTGTTCCAACGGTTTTGACACCTGTCTACATGTTTTGTTTTGTTGTCTGTCTCCCCCTTCTAGACTGTGAGCCCATTGTTGGGTAGGGACTGTCTCTATATGTTGCCAACTTGTACTTCCCAAGCGCTTAGTACAGTGCTCTGCACACAGTAAGCGCTCAATAAATACGATTGATGATGATGATGATGACTGTGAGCACATTGTTGGGTAGGGACCGTCTCTATATGTTGCCAGCTTGTACTTCCCAAGAGCTTAGTACAGTGCTCTGCACACAGTAAGCGCTCAATAAATATGATTGAATGAACAGTAAGCGCTCAATAAATATGATTGAATGAATGAATGAATGAATCTGCAAAATGGGGATTCAATACCCGTTCTCCCTCCTTCTTAAGACTGTGCGGCTTGATTATCTTGTATCTACCACAGTGCTTAGCAAATAGTAAGCACTTAACAAATACCATTATTCACTCATTCATTCAATCATATTTATTGAGTGCTTACTGTGTACAAACCACTGTACTACGCACATGGGAGAGTACAATACAGTAAACAGACACATTCCTTGCCCACAATGAGCTTACCCAGTCTAGAGTGAGGGAGATAGACTTTAATATAAATAAATTAATTATAGGTACGTACATACACGCTGTGGGGCCGGGAGGGGGATGAACAAAGGGAGCAAGTCAGGGTGATGCAGAAGGGAGTGGGAGAAGGAGAAAGGGGAGATTAGACATGGAAGGCTTCTTGGAGGTGAGGTGCCCTCAATAAGGCTTTGAAGGTGGGAGAGAGTAACTGTCTGTCAGATTTGAGGAGGGAGGATGCTCCAGGCCAAAGGCAGGATGCAGGAGAGGGGTCAGTGGCGAGATAGAGGAGACTGAGGCACAGTGAGAAGATGAGCATTAGAGGAGTGAAGTGTGTGGGCTGGATAGTAGCAGGAGAGTAGCGAGGTGAGGTATGAGGGTGCAAAGTGATTGAGTGCTTTACAGCCAGTGGTGAGTTTTTCTCTGATGCGGAGGTGGATGGACAACCACTGGAGTTTCTTGAGGTCTTGAGGTGTGGGGAAACAAGTAGAAAAATGATCCACACAAGAGAGTGAAGTATGGACTGGAGTGGGGGGAGACAGGAAGCTGGGAAATCAGCAAGGAGGCTGATGCAGTAATCCAGACGGGATAGGATAATGATGATGATGATTGTATTTGTTAAGCGCTTACTATGTGCAAAGCACTGTTTTAAGCACTGGGGGGATACAAGGTGATCAGGTTGTCCCACGTGGGGCTCACAGTCTTAATCCCCATTTTACAGATGAGGTAACTGAGGCCCAGGGAAGTTAAGTGACTTGCCCAAAGTCACACAGCCGACAAGTGGCGGAGTCGGAATTAGAACCCATGACCTCTGACTCCCAAGCCTGTGCTCTTTCCACTGAACCACGAGTGATTGGATTGATGTGGTAACAACTTGGATGGACAGGAAAGGGTAGATTTTAGCCATGTTGTGAAGGTGGGACTGCCAGGATTTAGTGATGGATTGAATATGTGGGTTGAATAATAATGTATATTGGGTTGAATGTGGATAGCAATACCCAAACCCTGTCTCACAGGGGCATTGCGAAGAGTAAATAACTAGCTAATGTAAGGTGCTTTGGTAAGAAAAGCACCACATACAAACACAGGTTTTTTAAGTGCCTAGTACAGTGCTCTGCACGTAGTAAGCGCTTAATAAATATGATTGAATGAATGAATGACAGAGAAGAGTCACCAAGGTTACGGGCTTGTAAGACCGGAAGGATGGTGGTGCCATCTACGGTGATGGGAAAGTCAAGGGGAGGACAGGTTTTGGGTGGGAAGACAAGGAGTTCTGTTTTGGACATATTAAGCTTGAGATGATGGGAGGACATCCAAGAAGAGTTGTCTTGAAGGCAGGAGGAAATGCGAGTCTGCAGAGTGGGAAAGAGATCATGGCTGGAGATGTAGATTTGGGTATAATCCGCAGCTGAAGCCATGTGAGCTAATGAGTTCTCCAAGAGAGTGGGTGCGGATGGAGAATAGGAGGAGACCCAGAATGAACCCTGAGGGACAATGAAAAAATTTAGTGTTTGGGGGAGCAAAGTGCTGATTGGGTTGTTAGTAGACGATGAATGAAGTAAGGTAGAAGGGGAAGAACTGATTGAGTGTCTTCAGCTTGCGGTCAGAGGCTTCTGTGTGATGTGGAGGTGGATGGGCACCTTGAGAGGCTTTTGAGGAAAGGAGAGTCAGCATAATGTAGGGGATAGAACAGGGGCCTGGGAACCAGAAGGAATACCAGCTCTGTCACTTATCTGCTGTGGGACCTTGGGCAAGTCACTTCACTTCTCTGTGCCTCCGTTATCTCACCTGTAAAATGGGAGTTGAGACTCTGAACCCCACAAGGGACAGGGAATGGGTCCGAATCGATTTGCTTGTACTCAGCCCAGCACTTAGTACGGTGCCTGGCACATAGTAAGCGCTTAACGCATGCCATCATTGTCGTTATTATTATTATTTCCTGATTATTATTATTTCCTGATGGCACCAGATGCCATCTGCCAGGCACATAATAATAATAATAATGCTGGCATTTATTAAGCGCTTCCTATGTGCAAAATACTTGTGTCCAGAATAGAAACTTGGAGCTCATTATGGTAAGGGAATGTGTCTACCAACTCTGTTGTATTGTAATAATAATAATAATAATAATGGCATTTATTAAGTGCATATTATGTGCAAAGCACTGTTCTAAGTGCTGGGGAGGTTACAAAGTGATCAGGTTGTCCCCCGGGGGGGGCTCACGGGTCTTAATCCCCATTTTACAGATGAGGGAACTGAGGCACAGAGAAGTGAAGTGACTTGCCCAGTGTCGCCCAGCTGACAAGTGGCAGAGCCGGGATTTGAACCAATGACCTCCGACCTCTTCTAGACTGTGAACCCACTGTTGGGTAGGGACCGTCTCTATGTACTTCCCACTCTCTTAAGCGCTTATTGCAGTGTTCCACACACAGTAGGTGCTCAATAAATACCATTAATTGATTGATTGTTTGGAGACTGGGAGCATCCACCATCGAGCTAATCTCAGGGCCCAAGATGGGGAGCTGAATTGCTTCTCCTGTCATGGGGAGGGATGCCACACTCTCTTCTGGTCCCTCCATGACCTCGCCAGGTGGCTTGTGGCCTCGCCAGTTGGATGGCCCTCGCCCTGGCCCATGGGACGGATGATTTCTGGGAATTGTCCGTAGTAGAGACCCCCGGGGCCTGCTTCTGTCTGCTTCCGACGCCAATGGTGAGGCGGCTTTTGTCTGCACTCTCACCTTAGCTTCAGAAGGAGTAGTGGAGATAGCCTTGGATAAAGGGCTTCCCACGCTTCCCCAGCAAGTTAATCTCCAGCTCACTCAGACCCCCAAACTTCACCATTGCTGTAATAATAACAATAATAATGGTGGTATTTGTTAAGCGCTTACTATGTGCAAAGCACTGTTCTGAGCACGGGGGGGGGGGGGATACAAGGTGATCAGGTTGTCCCATGGGGGGCTCACAGTCTTAATCCCCACTTTACAGATGAGGTAACTGAAGCCCAGAGAAGTTAAATGACTTGCCCAAGGTCACACAGCTGACAAGTGGCTGAGCTGTAACTACTTGAATGTTGGGGGAGGATGAATGTAGCCTGAAATCACCCCATAATGGTAGTCAAAATGACATTTTAAGCTGGGGGGGGGGATACAAGGTGATCAGGTTGTCCCATGGGGGCCTCACAGTCTTAATCCCCATTTTACAGATGAGGTAACTGAGGCCCACAGAAGTTAAGTGACTTGCCCAAGGTCACACAGCTGACAAGTGGCTGAGCTGTAACTACTTGAATGTTGGGGGAGGATGAATGTAGCCTGAAATCACCCCATAATGGTAGTCAAAATGACATTTTAAGCTGGGGGGGGGGGGATACAAGGTGATCAGGTTGTCCCATGGGGGCCTCACAGTCTTAATCCCCATTTTACAGATGAGGTAACTGAGGCCCACAGAAGTTAAGTGACTTGCCCAAGGTCACACAGCTGACAAGTGGCTGAGCTGTAACTACTTGAATGTTGGGGGAGGATGAATGTAGCCTGAAATCACCCCATAATGGTAGTCAAAATGACATTTTAAACTGAAACATCTGGATAATTTGCTTGTGAAGATCCAGAGTGGAGGTCTTGGCCTATGATAGCCCATGAGGGTAGAAAGGCTGACAAGGGGCTTGGCCCAAGGGAAGGAGCAAGGGATTGGGTGTCAGAAGACCTAGGTTTTCCTCTAGACTTCCACTAGTCAGCTGTGTGACCTTGGTCAAGTCACTTAAGGTCTCTGGGCCTCAAGTTCCTCATCTGTAAAATGGGGGTAAAACAGACTGTAGCCCTGTGTTGGATTTTGTTCACTCTGATAGAGTTTCTACCCCTGTGCTTAGCACAGATTTTGCACTTAAAAAAAACCATAGCTTTTTGGCCAAGCGAATGTCTCTCGGATAACCTTGATTTCATGTTTCCCCTGTCACCGCCTCCCAGTCCCCTCAGTCTCCTAGGGGAGGCCATAGCCAAAGGCCAAATGGTACCACAGAGAAGCAGCATGGCTCAGTGGAAAGAGCACGGGCTTTGGAGTCAGAGGTTATGGGTTTGAATCCCGGATCTGCCATATGTCTGCTGTGTGACCTTGGGCAAGTCACTTAACTTCTCTGGGCCTCAGTTACCGCATCTGTACAATGGGGATTAAGACTGTGAGCCCCACATGGGACGACCTGATCACCTTGTATCCCCCCAGCGCTTAGAACAGTGCTTTGCACATAGTAAGCGCTTAACAAATGCTATCAATATAATAATATACCGGCCAGGAGGGATGGCAAAGTGGAACCAGGCTCCTTTCTCTCCTTGGGGTCACTGAGATGGTGTCCAACCCAGGTCAAGGTCAAGGGTGCCATGGTTCCCTAGGCAACTCCAAGCAGCTATGCTGATCCACACTGTACACACGTGTGCATGCGTGCACACATACATACACATACTCACAGGGCTGAAAACAGAACTGTTCAGTATAAAACCACACCAATGGGCGCCCTAGCTGCAACTCTCTGATGGGTCCAAGGTGGGGAGGAGGGGTCACTCATTCATGAAAAGAAGAGTCTTGGAAAGACAGAAAGAGACACATGGAGCTGGAGTTGAAACCGCCACCCTCCACTCCGAGGGTCTTTACCCCTGGGGTCTCTTTTTTTCTGGTTGCCATGGTGACTGGGCCCATTACAGCCATGGAAGCCTGTTCATGATCTGCTGCCCAGCACTGTTCTCTCTTGTCCTCCCAGGACCCCAGGAAAGAAGTCCTCAAGCAGCTATTTGGTGTGTGTGTATGGCCCAGGGGGCGGGCATAGGGACAGCTCCAGGGGAAAGGACAGAGGGAAGGAAGATGATACATCTAACTTGTCTTCCAAAACTGTTACCCAACTTCTGCCCCTGGCAGTCCCGGAAATCTGATCCAGCACAGGTCAACTAAGCTGGGTGGTATCTGGCTCGAGAGGGAGAGACCGCTGGCTGAATGGGCTGAGGGTTTCCTCGCAAATCCCTGGGAGGATGGGCAGAGGGACCGGAGCTGGGCCAATCACTCAATGGACGGACAACACCTCGCCACCCTAGGAACGAGGATAGGGCACAGAGCAAAGGAGGATATGGGGCCCAATGGGCTAGAACCAAGGAGAGAAGCCAAGAACTTGTGAAGTGGGAAGGTCACAGTGCGAAAATTGAGCTGAGCCTAAAGTACCAAGAAGAGGAGTACAGACTCATCATAACTCATGCAAATGATGGTCCCGGGTGCGTCCTTTAAAATGAAACTCCCAAGTTCCTATCCGTTCTGCTTTTGTCTCTGTGGTCTTCGCTGAGAAAAACCGAGAGCTTCTCCTAGTGGGTCTTTGTCCCACTCAGGATTCCCCCAGCCGGGCCAGAGTTGCCTCTTCCTCAAATCCTGCAAGCTCAGCACTTTGCAGAGGCTAGACCCCGGCCTGTTTCCATCCTCCCACCCCAGGCCCCAGCCCCAGCTCACTCTGGCTCCCCCAGCTGACCCCGGCACCTCCCTCCATCTTGGGGGAGCCCAGCCCATCTGGGGAAGCTGCCCAGACACTCTCAGCTCTGGGGAAGCAGCGTGGCCTGGTGGAAAAAGCCGGGCCTGGGAGTTAAAGGACCTGGGTTCTAACCTGACTGGATTACTGCATCAGCCTCCTCTCCGATCTCCCATCCTCCTGTCTCTCCCCACTTCAATCTATACTTCACGCCACTGCCCGGATCGTCTTTGTGCAGAAACGCTCTGGGCATGTTACTCCCCTCTTCAAAAATCTCCAGTGGCTACTAATCAACCTATGCATCAGGCAAAAACTTCTCACTCTCAGCTTCAAGGCTGTCCATCACCTTGCCCCCTCCTACCTCACCTCCCTTCTCTCCTTCTACAGCCCAGCCTGCACCCTCCGCTCCTGTGCCGCTAATCTCCTCACCATGCCTCCTTCTCGGCTGTACCGCCATCGACACCCGGCCCACATCCTCTCCCTGGCCTGGAATGCCCTCCCTCGGCACATCCACCAAACTAGCTCTCTTCCTTCCTTCAAAGCCCTACTGAGAGCTCACCTCCTCCATGAGGCCTTCCCAGACTGAGCCCCCACCTTCCTCTTCCCCTCCTCCCTCTCCCCATCCCCCCGCCCTACCTCCTTCCCCTCCCCACAGCGCCTGTATATATGCATATATGTTTGTACATATTTATTACTCTATTTATTTATTTTACTTGTACATATTTATTCTATTTATTTTATTTTGTTAATATGTTTTGTTTTGTTGTCTGTCTCCCCCTTCTAGACTGTGAGCCCGCTGTTGGGTAGGGACCGCCCCTCTATGTTGCCAACTTGTACTTCCCAAGCTCTGCAACAGTAAGCGCACAATAAATACGACTGAATGAATGAATGAATGAACCCCAGCTACGCCACTTGCCTGCTGCGTGAACCTGGGCAAGTCATTTAACTTCGCTGAACCTCAGTTACCTCATCTGTAAAATGGGCATAAAATTATCCTCACTCTGATTTAGACCATGAGTCCCCTGTGGGACAGGGACTGTGTCCCAGCGCTTAGTACAGTGTGGCTGCTTAGAAGCAGCGTGGCTCAGTGGAAAGAGCCCGGGCTTTGGAGTCAGCGGTCATGGGTTCAAATCCCGGCTCCGCCACTTGTCAGGTCTGTGACTTTGGACAAGTCAGTTTACCTCATCTGTAAAATGGAGATTAAGACTGTGAGCCCCCTTTGGGACAACCTGATCACCTTGTAACCTCCCCAGCGCTTAGAACAGTGCTTTGCACATAGTAAGCGCTTAATAAATGCCATCATCATTATTAGTATTATTACAGTACCTGGCACATAGTAAGCTCTTAACAGATACCATAAAAAATTGTTTTAAAAGCTCTCTCAGCTCCTCAGTACCAGGAGCTCAGTGGCAGCCTGAGAGGAGAGAAAGGGAGAGATAACAAGGTAAGGCTATAAATAGAACCCGGAGATGCAGGAAGCAGCAGCTAAGAAGGGCCCAGAGCATCTGCAAGGCTCCTTGGTGATTTGGGGCTCGGGCCCAGCCTGCCTTGGGCTAGATGCCCGGCCAAGCCAACCAGGGGAACCTGCGTATGTCTCTCCGGCACTCCTACGGACCCAGCTCCGCTCTGGCTTTAAGAGGGATCCGGGACTACAAAAGTGGGAGAGCTGGATGGGGAGGATGAAGGGACATGGAGCTGGGCCTTCTAAGATGTCTGATGTGCTGGGGAAAAGGTAAGAACTGGAGAATATCCATGGCATCCCGCAGTACAGACTAAGGGAGAGAGAGAAGGAGGGGGCTGAGGTCTCAGGATGCACTGCTTCCAGCGGACTCTCCTGAAGCAGGTGAAGGCTAGGGTTTTCCCCCCTGCTGCTCGGTCAGACGAACGTTTCCAAGCCCAGAAGCTGGTATTCCCAGGTGGGGAGGATTCTGTGAAGAAAGGCAGGACCGCAGCAGGCACAGGAGAGCTTCTAAGGAAGGGCTGTGGGCTGAGAAGCGAAGCAGTGCGGCTAAGCTGTAAGGAAGAGCTGACTAGCTTTCCAGAACCCCAGCCCCACAGATAAATCAACACATCAATCAATCGACTGCATGTACTGTGGCCTAATGTGTGCAGAGCACTGTGCTAAGTACTTGCAAGACATGAACCTTGCCCTCAGGGAGTTTACAGTCCAGCCAGAGGAAGACGTTCAGTCATTCAATCAGTCAATT
Source organism: Tachyglossus aculeatus (assembly GCF_015852505.1). Taxonomy (NCBI): domain Eukaryota; kingdom Metazoa; phylum Chordata; class Mammalia; order Monotremata; family Tachyglossidae; genus Tachyglossus; species Tachyglossus aculeatus. The sequence goes on from NC_052076.1 coordinate 71,356,895, forward strand.
AATCGATTGTATTTATTGAGTGCATACTGTGTACAAAGCACAGTACTATTCATTCCATTCATTCATTCAATCAATCGTATTTATTGAGCATTTACTGTGTGCAGAGCACTGTACTAAGCACTTGGAAGTACAATTTGGCAACAGACAGAGACAATCCCCATCCAACAAAGGGCTCACAGTCTAGAAGGGGGAGACAGACAACAAAATAAAACAAGTAGACCGGCATCGAAATAGATAAATAGAATTATAGATATATACACATCATTAATAAAATAAATAGCATAATAAATATGTACAGATGTACACAAGTGCTGTAGGGTGGGGAAGGGGGTAGAGCAGAGGGAGGGAGTAGGGGCGATGGGGAGGGGAGGAGGAGCAGAGGAAAAGGGGGGGCTCCATCTCCACAGTTAGGAGAGCATTCCACAGCCCCCTTTTACCACCTTCACAGTAGTCACAAATGACTTTTTTTGTAATGCTAGTTTTCTTGTTGCTCCATTCTACAGGTCTTCTAAGTTAACTGATAACTGATGAACAACATCACTAAGCACCTGGGAGAGTACAATAGAGAAGCAGCCTGGCATAATGGATAGAACATGGGCCTGGGAAACAGAAGCGTCTGGGTTTGAATCTGGCTCTGCCGCTGATCTGCTGTGTGACCTTGGGCAATGACCTTAACTTCTCTGTGCCTCAGTTGCCTCATCTGTAAAATGCAGACTGAGACGGTGAGCCCTATATGGAACAGGAATTATGTCCAACCTGATCAGCTTGTATCTATCCTAGTGAAGTGCCAGGCACATAGCAAGCGCTTAACAAAAACCATACAATATGACAATGCAATAGAATTGGTAGACACATTCCCTGCCCACCATAAGCTTAAGAACAAAGATATGCACAAAAGTGCTATGGCACAGAATTGCTTAAGTGACAATTAGGGGACTATAAAGTAGGAAAATTAGAAATTGACTGGGAAAAGCCTTCTGGAGAGGATTTGATTTCAGAAGGGTTTTAAAGATGGGGAGAAGGACAGAGTTCTAGGCAGGAGGAAGGGAGCGAGTAAGAGACGGGAGAGATGAGTGCGAGGCAGTGAGTAGGTTAACAAAAGAGGAATGAAGAGTATGAGCTGGGGTGTAGTGGGAGAAGAGCAAGGAGTAGGGGCAATTGACTGTGAGCCCGTTGTTGGGTAGGGACCATCTCTATATGTTGCCAACTTGTACTTCCCAAGCGCTTAGTACAGCACAGTAAGCGCTCAGTAAATGCGACTGAATGAATGAATGAATGAGGGAGGGAGCGCTCCATGATATGGAGAGAAACGGGCGACCATTTGTGGCTCTTTAAGAGCTTACTACGTTTCAAGTACTGTTCTAAGCACTGGGGAAGATACAAGATAATCGGATCAGGTACAGTCCCTGACCCCAACCCGGGGCTCACAGTCTAAGTAGGAGGGAGGACATGTATTGAATCCCTATTATCCAGATGAGGAAACTGAGGCACAGAGAAGTTGAGTGACTTGCACAAGATCACACCGCAGGTAACTGGTGGAACGGGGATTAGAACCCAGGTCCTCTGACTTGCAGGCCTGTTCTCTTTCCACTAGGCCATGCTGCTTCTGGAGGCAGAGAAGTGAACAAGGGGGCTAATACAGTGGTTGAAAAGGGGTTTGACATGTGCCTGGACTATTCCGATGGCCAACTGGAAGGGGAGGAAGGGGCAGATTCTAGAAATATTTTGAAGGAAGAACCAATAGGATTGGTAATAGTCTGAATGGGGGAATTTAAAACAGGGAAAGAATCAAGAATAATCCCAAATTTGTGGATTTGAGAGACAGAGGGGATGGTGGTACTGTCGACCGCGATGGGAATTTAGGTGGAGAAAAGGATTTGGGAGGAAAGGCGAGGAGTTCAGTTTTGAACACGTTGAGCTTGAGGATCCAGTGAGACATCCTGGTGGAGATGTCCTGGAAGCAGGAGGAGATGTGAGATTTTTTTTGATGGTATTTGTTAAGCATTTACTATGTGACTTACTTTGTGTGTACTAAGCGCTGTGGTACATACAAGCTAATCAGGTTGGCCACAGTCCATGTCCCACGTGGGGCTCACAGTTTTAATCCCCATTTTACAGATGAGGTAACTGAGGCACAGAGAAGTTAAGTGACTTGACCAAGGTCACACAGCAGAAAAATGGCAGAGCTAGAATTAAAACCCAGGTCCTTCTGACTTCCAAGCCTGTGCTCCAACCAATAGACGAAGCTGCTCCTCTTGCAGATTGTAAAAAAGGAAAAAAGTAAGGGCTAGTGAACTAGATTTGGGAGTCATCTGTTTGGAGAGGGATAGTTGAAGCCTTGGGCATGTATGAGCTCCCTTAAACAGTGAATGTAAAATGAAGAAAAGGGGGCTTAATGGACACCCATGTTTAGTGGTTGGGAGGCAAAGAAGTTGCCAGTGAAACAAACTGAGAAGGATTAGCTGAAAAGGTCAGAGGAAATCTATGTGAGAACTGTCAGAAAAGCATGTGGAAAACATGTTTCCTGAGTTTGGATGGGAAAGGGAGGAGGAACATGGAACAACGGTGGTAGGGGACAGCAGATGTCCAGAGAAGGATTTTGGGGATAGGAGAGACGTGGGCACATTTCAAGGCAGAGGGAAAGGGGCCATCAGAGACTGAGGGGTTGAAGATGGGGGTCAGGGTGTTTTGCAAGGGGGGAAATGATGGGGCCAGAGCCGCGGGTGGGCTGGGTAGATTATGAAAGCACCCAGGTTATCTATTCTCTGCTCAGATGAATTTTCTAAAGCGTCATCCTGCATACATCTTCCCACCCCTCAAAATCCTCCGATGGCTGCCTATCCTTCTCCACATCAACCAGAAGCTCCTGACCATTGGCTTGGAAGCACTCAAGCCCCCTTTTCTTCATTTTATATTCACTGTTTAAGGGAGCTCATACATGCCCAAGGCTTCAACTTTCAACTTATCTCCTCTCTTCTCCACTACACCCCAGCCTCCTCTCCTCAAGCTAACCTACTCACTGTGCCTTCTTGTCAGTTCATCTCTCTCCCTTGTTCACACCTTCTAATAAAAATAATAATAATTCTAACAATTAAGCTATTTGTCAAGAACCAATTGTGTGTTCTAAGCACTGGGATAGATACAAATTTATTCAGGTTGGATGTAGTCCCTGTTCCAAATGGGGTTCACAGTCTAGGTAGGAGGGAGGACAGGTAGTGATCCCCATTTCACAGAAGAGGAAATCGAGGCACAGAGAAGTTAAAGTGACTTGGTCAAGGTCATACAGCAGGCAAGTGGTGAAGCCAGGATTAGAACCCATGTTCTCTGATTCCTAGGCCAGTGGTCTTTTCACTAGGCCATGCTTGTCTTCTGCCCTGGAACTCCCACCCACTTCATATCTAACAGACCACAGCTCTTCCCAACATCAAAGCCCTTCTAAAAACCCATCCCTTCCAGGAGGCCATCCCTGATTCATGTCTAATCTCCTTACCTGATATTCCCCCAGCCATCGCTTAAGATCTTTCATGCCACCTAAGCACCCTTGTACTCACAACCATCGTAAACAACTCTTCAGTAGATCTCTTAAGTACTCTATTATTTTATCCTAGCTATAATTTACTTAAATGCCTGTCTTCCCCTTAGATTGTAAATTCCTTGAAGGCAGGGTTCATGTCTACTAACTCTATTGTACTCTCCCAAGAGCTTAGTACAGTGATCTGCACACAGTAAGTGATCAATAAATGATAATGATTGACTGACTGATGGTGACCCTAGAACAGTTCCATCGATGTCGTTTACAAGCTATTCTCAACATCAAATAACAAGGCAGGATCATAAACAATGTAGTTCTGGAATGAAGTCGGGCTCCGAGCATTGAAGCTATGCTCACCTCAGCACGGCTAAGCCGGTGGGACGTGTGAAGAGGATGAACACAGCAGGAGAACCGAACAGCTGCTGGATAGAGAGCTGAAACAGGAAAACTGAAAGCAAGGAAGAGAGAAAAAATATCTTAAGAACACAGCTAAACAAAGAACCGGACAGTGCTACATCCCAGATGAAAACTGGGATTCAACTGCGGAGGATGGACCAACCAGGTGCCTCAAACATCAAACACAACCATGCAACAAGGACTGGTTTTTTGTGTCCACGATGTGGGCAGAACTGTGGTCCCCGCATTGACCTGTAAAGTTACATACACATTAATAGGTAAATTTCACCATCGTTGATGTCTTTTCAAAATTATACACTCATATCTGCTTGAGAGAATGAGGGTGGGATTGGGAAGGAGCTTGAGAAGTGAAGAGCGGGTTTGGGGAGCTAAGGCTTGATAGTTTTTATTTCATCAACAAAGTGGTTGGCAAGATCATTTGGGCAAGAGAGTGGAGAACTGGGGACATCAGTGGCTTCATGAGGGAATTAAAGGTACGGAATACTTCGTGGGGGTGTCGGATGTGGAAATTGATGAAGAAGGAGAAATTGTGTTGCTGAGTGGAAGAGAGAACAGGCTGAGAGCAGGTGAGGAGGGATGTTAATTGGCCAAAGTCAGCCTGGTGCCTGGATTTCTGCCAGTAGTGCTTTGTGGCACAGGTGCAGGAGAGGAGAAAGCTTTCTATGGAGGTGATCTGGAGTGGGTGTTGCAGGGAGGGAGGGAGGTGGCAAGGCAGTTGAGTTTGGTGGGAAGGGTGGGGTTAAGAGTGTGAATTTGTCCCTCAGGAGAGAAGAGTTTGGGTAGGGAGTCCAAATGGGACATATGATGGGCTGAGATAAATGGAGAGGGAGAGGGGAGGGAGTGTCTAAAAATCAGAGTTCTCTGTGTCGGGCAAGGAGTGTGGGAACAAAAGTGGTGAGGAAGCTGTGATCAGAGAGTGGGATTTCAGAGTTAGTGTGGATAGAATGGCACCTAGAACAATGCTTGACACATAGTAAGTGCTTAACAAACAATAACAATAATAATAATAATAAAAATGGCACACTAGCTAGAGGGGATATCCCAGTTGGTGGAGGGATAGGAGAGGGTGGAGCAGGGGGTTGGAAATGTTGATGAGGGAGAGGAAGTTGGAAGTTGGGGATATCATCATCATCATAATAATGGTATTTGTTATGCGCTTACTATGTGCAAAGCACTGTTCTAAGCGCTGGAGGGGATACAAGGTGATCAGGTTGTCCCACGTGGGGCTCACAGTCTTAGTCCCCATTTTGCAGATGAGGTAACTGAGGCACAGAGAAGTTAAGTGGCTTGCCCAAGGTCACACAGTGGAGTCAGGATTCGAACCCATGATCTCTGACTCCCAAGCCCGGGCTCTTTCCGCCGAGCCACACTGCTTCTCCAACGGGAGCATCCACATGGCTGCTGAAGTCCCCAAGGATCAGAGTAGAGGAAAAGCTGAGGAAGAAGATGTAAAAGTTGCTGAAATCATTCCAGAGGAGGGGCTGGGAGATGATGGATGACAGAAACTAGAAACTGAAGTGAGGGTTGAGGCAGAAGATGAGGGTTTGAAAGGAAGAGACGGTGAGGGATGGAGGTAGGGAGTTGGGGTGTGAAAGCGGTGTTGAGGGCAAGGAGCAAAGCAATCCCTTCCCTTTTCACCGGGAGTTGGGAGAGTGGGAAAAAGTGAGACTCCCCCCAACTTTGGGAGAGAATGGTTTTCCATCCACCTCTTTAAAGCTGATTCCATCCTACTTACCTCCCTGACTCCTTCTACAACCCAGCCCACTCACTTCATTCCTCTAATGTCAAACTCATCGCTGTACCTCCTTCTCATCTTTCTCAGCACCAAACCCTTGCCACATTCTCCCTCTGGACTGGAACTCCATCCCTCTTCGGGTCTGACAGAGCATTTCCCCGCCTTCAAAATCTTACGGAAATCACATCTCCTCCAGGAGGCCTTCCCTGAGTAGGTCATTTCCCCTACCTGCATTCAAATATGTACCCCTTAAGCACTTGATAGTCACCTCACCCTCAGCTCAACAGCAGTGATGTAGATATCTTTATACCCTGCCGTTTCCCCTAGCTGAAACTTATTTTAATGTCTATCTGTCAATCTAGACTGTAAGGCCGTTGTGGGTAAGGAACGTGCCTTCCAACTCTGTTGTATTGTACTCTCCCAAGCTGTTAGTACAGTGCTCTGTACATAGTAAGTGTTCAATAAATACCATTAATTGATTGATTGATTGATTGATTGAATGATTGATTGATTGCTAGGGGAAATGGCAGAGTATAAAGATATATCAATAATAATGATGGCATTTATTAAGCGCTTACAATGTGCAAAGCACTGCTCTAAGTTCTGGGGAGGTTCAGGTTGTCCCACGGGGGGGGCTCACAGTCGCAATCCCCATTTTACAGATGAGGTAACTGAGGCACAGAGAAGTTACGTGACTTGCCCAAAGTCACACAGCTGACAATTCGCAGAGCTGGGATTTGAACCCATGACCTCTGACTCCAAAGCCCGGGCTCTTTCCCCTGAGCCACACTGCTTCCAGAAATGCTGCGGAGTATAGGTGATGCAGAGGAAACGGCAAATAGGGTGGGGAAGTAAGGGGTTAATCGGGGAAGGCTTCTTGGAGGAGACACAGTAGGGCCCTCAGGAGTGAAGAGGTTGGGGAGGGAGTCCAAATGGGGCATATTATGGGCTGAGGTAAATGGAGAGGAGGAGGGGAGGGAGCGTCCAAAAACGAGAGTTCTCTGTGTCAGGAGAGGAGTTTTGGGGACAAAAGTGAGGAGAGAGAAAGCGGTGGTTCCCCTGATTTTCCCATCACTGAAGATAGCACCTGTCTCACTAACCCATAACCTTGGCATTATCATCAGCTCATCTCCCATTCAACCCACATACTCAATCTGTCACCAAATCCTGTCGCTTCTACCCTTCGCAACATTGCTAAAATCCGCCCTTTCATTTCGAACCAAACTGCTACTACAACCATCCAAGCACTTATCCTATCCCGCCTTGATTACTCCATCTGCCTCCTCGCTGACCTCCCTACCTCTTGTCTCTCCCCACTCAAGTCCATACTTCACACTTCTGCCCAAATCATCTTTCTAAAAAAAAAAAAAAACATTTGGTCCATGACTCGCCACCGTTCAAGAACCTCCGATGATTGCTCATCCACCTCCGCGACAAACAAAAACTCCTTACAATATGCTTTAAAGCACTTAATCAGCTTGCCCCCTCCTACCTTATCTCCCTAATCTACTACAACCCAGCTCACACTCTTCGATTCTCTAAAGTCAACTTTACTTTTCACTGTGCCCTGATCTTGTCTAGCTTGCCAGCAGCACTTTTCCCATGTCCTCTCTCTGTCCCCTCCATAAGCTTCAGACCACAACTTTCCCCACCTTCAAAGCCTTATTAAGACCACATCTCCTCCAAGAGGCTTTCCCTGATTGAGCTCTCTTTTCCCTGAGTCCACAGCACTTATGTACATATAATAATAATAATAATAATGGCATTTGTTAAACACTTACCTTGTGCAAAGCACTGTTCTAAGCACTGGGGAGGATACGAGGTGATCAGGTTGTCCCACGTGGGGCTCACAGTCTTAATCCCGATTTTCCAAATGAGGTAACTGAAGCACAGAGAAGTCAAATGACTTGCCCAAAGTCACACAGCTGACAATTGGCAGAGCCGGGATTTGAACCCATGACCTCTGACTCCCCAGCTCGTGCTCTTTCCACTGAGCCACACTGCTTCTCTATCTGTAACTCATTCAATTATATTAATATGTCTCCCCCTCAAGACTGTAAGCTCCTTGTGGGCAGGGAATGTGTTCTACCAACTCTGTTATACTGCACTCTCCCAAATGCTTAATACAGCGCTCACGTGCTCAATAAACCCAATTGATTGATTGGATGAGGTGAACAGAGAGGGGGCCACAGTGAAGTCCCTTGTCCTGAGCAACCCCAGATGCTAGTCACTGATCTTGAATGACCACAGCTTCCCGGCCACGGCCCAGAATGACCACCGCTTTCAAAGTTCTGAAGGTTGTGAGCTACAGGCCGATGTAAATTTTTCTGCAGCAAAGTCAAGGTCAGAGTCAGCAGCAGACTATGAGGTAACGACTCAGAGCATCTCTGGAGGGAGGAGGGGAAAAGGAAGGAGGCTGGATTTCAGAAAGGCTTTGAAGATGGGGAAAGCTGTGACCTGGAACATTTGAAATGGTGGTGGGGGGCGGAGGGATGGAGGGAAGAGGGAGGGAGGTTTGGAGAAGGGAAGCTGGGATGTAGTAGGAGAAGAGAGTAGATAGCTGAAATCCGAAGGTCAGGGGTTTCTGGTGAAGTGAAGATAAATGAGCAGCCATTGGAGGTTTCAGGGAGCTGGAAAGCCGTTTCCAGAATGACTTTAAAGAAAAGCGATGTGAATAGCAGAGTGAAGTATAGACTGGAGAGGGGAGTGGGCTGGAGGCAGCGGACACAGTAAAAAGGCTGATACGGTAGTCGAACAGAGAAGAGGACACTGCCTGGACCAGGGTCCTGGCTGTTTAGATGGAGAGGAGGGGTAGGATCCTGGAAATGTTGTGGAGGAAAATTCAACAGGATTTTGCAACAGATTGAATGTGCAATTTGAAACAGAGCGAGGAATCAAAGGATAATGCCAAAGTTGTGGGTTTTGGAAACAGGGAAGATGGTGGTGTTGTCAACTGTGATGGGAAAGTTAAGTGGAGGAGAAGAATCAGGAGGAAAGAAGGAGAACTCAGTTTTTGTAGACTGGAGACTATAAGCTCCTTGTGGTCAGAAACCATGCCCACCAACTCTGTGGTATCGTTCTTTCCCATGTGCTTAGTACTGCGCTCAGCACATGGTAAGCGCTCAATAAATACCACTGATTGACTGATGAATATTCCGAGATTGAGATGCCGGTGGGACATGCATATGGAGATGTCTGGAAAGCAAGAAGAGGCCAAGGCTAGCATGGTAGATCTAAGAGTCATCTGCATAGAGGTGGCAATTGAAGGCAGCTGAAGAGAAGAAGAGCTTCCCAAGGGAGTGACTATAAAGTGAAAAGAGTAGGAAATAATTATGGAACTTCTTAAGAGCTTAGTATATGCCAAGCACTGTTCTAAGCACGGTGGTAAACACACGTTGATCAGGTTGGACACAGTCCCTGTCCCACATGGGGCACATAGTCTTGATCCCCATCTTACAGATGAGGTCACTGAGGCCCAGAGAAATGAAGTGACTTCTCCAAGGTCACAAAGCAGACAAGTGACAGAGCCATGACTCCCAAGCCCATGCTCCATCCACTACGCCATGCTGTTTCTCTAAAATAGCCTGGGTTAAGGGATGAGGAGCAGAAGATGAGCTGGTTTAAGAGACTGAGAAAGTGCTACCAGTAAAGCGGGAGGAAAATCCGGGGGGAGTTGTGCTGGGGAAGAGAGCAGGTAAGTAGGTGTTTTAAAGCCAATGGTCTTACTCCTTTGTATTATGCTTGGGCCAGTTTAAGAGACTGAGAAAGTGCTACCAGAAAGGCAGGAGGAAAATCTGGAGAGTCTTGTTGGGGAAGAAAGCAGGTAAGTAGGTGTTTTAAAGCTAATGGTCTTACTCCTTTGTATTATGCTTGGGATTAGGTTAGAGTACAGGCCATTAGATTGGACCGAGAGTCAGTCATTGGTGATCTTGAAGGGTATATCCTCAGGGGAGTGAAGGGAGTGGATGAAGTTGGATGAGAGGAAGTGGAAGTAGTGGATGTCGATAACTCATTCTGGGAGTTTGGTACAGGAGCAGGGAAATGAAGCAAAAATAATAATAATTATGGTATTTGTTAAGCACTTACTATGTGACAAGCATTGATCTACGCATTGGGTAGATACCAGGTAATCAGGTTGAGCACAGTCCCTGTCCCACAAGAGGTTCACAATCTTAATCCCCATTTTACAGATGAGGGAACTAAAGCACAGAGAAGTTAAGTGACTTGTCCAAGGTCACACAGCAGACAAGTTGTGGAGTCACGATTAGAACCCATGTCCACTGGACTCCCAAGCCCGAGTTCTTGCCACTAGGCAGTGGGATGAAGAGAAGGCTTTTGGATGGGTCAGTACGGCTACTGGGGTGACAGCAGGGGTGACGGGGGTGGCAGTGGGGGCAGCAGTTGCTACTATGAAGGAAGAGGAGAAGTCCAGACAGCCTCTTCCTCCTCCCTCCTGCTGCACTGCCACCACTGCCTCCAAGGCTGTGGGTCTTGGAGTTCCTTTCTTCCACCCTGGTAATGCCCTTTCTACCATCATGGAGTCTGCTCTTCTGGGAAGCAGCCCTGCCAGGGTAGAAGACCACATTTCAAGTCCATCCCACCCATTTAGGGATGTCTGATCACAATAAACAAACAGATTCTAGACTGTGAGCCCACTGTTGGGTAGGGACCGTCTCTATAAGTTGCCAGCTTGGACTTCCCAGGCGCTTAGTACAGTGCTCTGCACACAGTAAGCGCTCAATGAATACGATTGAATGAATTGAGTGAATGAATAGATTCTGCTCCAGCCATTTCTCCATCCCTCCACAGACTATCCCTTCAAGTAAGGCACGGGGATGGGGGGAACGGCAAAACCAGCGTTTTGCCCAAGGAAATCTCAGAACCCATGTAACCCAAACTGCTTCTTGGAGATTCTCAGAGTTGAAAACCCAGGAGCATGCCAAGTAGTGTCCTGCGGGGGCAGGGGAAAGGGCTGGAGCTGGGAGACCGGGGGAGAGTGGGAGAAGGAGCGGAGGCAGGAAGGGGAGGAGACAGGGATGAAAATGAAGGCAGAATGAGGAGATGGAGAGGGAAGTGAGAAGAGCCCAGGAGAGCAAAGAGACTTAAGCAGAGAGGAGGCAGATGCTGGGAGAGAGATGTGGGTAAGCAAAAGAAATATCTAACTGAATAAGGTGGAGAGGATGCTGGGAAGATCCCCTCAAGCCCCTTCCAATGGTAACGAAATTGCAGGCTGTTGTGCTGGAGTGTAATTGATGATGGGAGCCCAAAGCCTGGCTGACAGACATGAGATTGGCGACTGTCTAACTGAATCACTGGCAAGCCCAGCTCCCAGCCACACAACCAGGCTCCCACCAGCCTCTGCCAGCTGGGCATCTGCTGATCCGGGAGTTAGACTCTACCAGCACAGCTCTCATGAGAGGCACCCATCTCTCCCGGGGCTTCCTGTTCACCTCTGGGGATTACCCCAGTGAGGAGAAGGGAGAGATGTCCTGAGGGTTCTCACCAGAGGGTCCTTTCCCAACTCTTCCCCTCACCCCTGATGAAAATGTAAGCCTACCAGGGCCCAGAGATACAGCGGGGAATAAGGGAAACCTTGGGGAAGAGGCTTCAAATTCCAACACTAGTTCTCCAAAACTGCGTGACATTGGGCACGTGGTTCAATCTCTCTATGGGGATGCAATTCTCACCTAATTATAACAGTGGTATTTGTTAAGCACCTACGCCAAGCACTGGGGTAGATACGAGATAATAGGTTGGACAGAGTCCCTGTCCCACAAGAAGTTCGCTAAGGAGGGAGAACGGGCACTGAATCCCCATTTGACAGATGAGGAAACTGAGACACAGAGAAGTGAAATGATCTGCTCAAGGTTACACAGCAGGCAAAGGGCAGTGCCGGGTCTTCTGACTCCCAGGGTCATCCGCGGCAGGGTGCCGGACTAGGCACTAGGCTAAGCTGCTTTACCCAGGAGGGTTGCACAGTTATCAGCATAAAAAACCGTAAGCCACTAGAGAAAGTGTTCGCTTTTGATCTAGGATTGGGTTTCCAACAATTGCCCCAGGAACTCTCGGTTCCCTGCAGCCCTGTTTGGATGGCATTTTGCTTTCCCACCCGGACATGTGGTACCCTTTCTCTTAAACTACCACGTTCCACCCCAGAAGTGGCCATGCTACAATGGTAGAAGAGGACAGGGGATGTTCTGGAGCTGCTCTGTGGGGGAAAGGGTAAGTAAGGAAGAGAAAGTTCATGCTGCATCCAAAGGCAGTCAAGTCTCCCTCCAGCCTCGCACAGACCTTTCTAGGGGGCCCAGGGGACTTTATTCTTCAGACCTGTTTAGTCTCCCACACCATTGTGAAGACGGATAATAATAATTATGGTATCTGTCAAGTGCTTACTATGTGTTGGGCACTGTACTAAGCACTGTGGTGGATACAAGCACATGGAGTTGGACACAGTCCCTGTCCCACATGGGGCTCACAATCTCGATCCCTAATTGACAGACGAGATGACTGAGGAACAGAGAAGTGACTTGCTCAAGGTCACCCAGCAGACAAGTGGCGGAGCTGGGATTAGAACCCATGACCTTCTGACTCTCAGGCAGGCCTGTGCTCTATTCGCTACACCACGCTGCTTCCCATCCGCTATAGCGCTTTTATTACAAAGTGCCCTCACGTTCGTATCAACCCTCATACCCACCCTGTGAGGTAGGGAGACAAGGCAGGTATGATTATCCCCATTTTACCTATGGGGAAACTGAGGTACAGAGAAGTTAAGTGACTCGCCCACGGGCACATGGCAGGCCAACAGCAGAGCTTGGACTCAAACCCGGGCCCTCCAGCTTCTAGACCGGCACCCTGCCGCAGATGAGCTTTGGAGTCAGAGGTCATGGGTTCAAATCCCGGCTCCGCCACTTGTCAGCTGTGTGACTTTGGGCAAGTCACTTAACTTCTCTGGGCCTCAGTTCCCTCATCTGTAAAATGGGGATGAAGACTGTGAGCCCCAAGTGGGACAACCTGATCACCTTGCATCCCCCCCAGCGCTTAGAACAGTGCTTTGCACATAGTAAGCGCTTGATAAATGCCATCATTATTATTATTATGAGTGTGAGGGATCAGACAGGGAAATGAGAGCGGAGAAGAGAAGGATGAAGAAAGAATGAGAGTGAAAGGAAGGCATGGCAGGGCCATGTACGGAGAGAGAGTAGAGAGGAACGAAGAGATCTGGGACTGGGGGAAGGGATCCAAAAAATGGATAAAAACGCTGAGACTAAACAGAAGGCGGCCAGGACAGATGGATGAGCAGAAAGAAAAGAACAGATAAATAAAGGGGTGAGTAAACACAGAGGCCCTCCCGGCGGACGCATGTGGATTTATTTGGGGAAAAGACGCGTGTGTGGGACACACAGCTGACGGTGCCAGGGCCACTGAAGGATCTCAATGACTCAAAGCCTCATGCTCCCGGCCCGCCCCCCAAGTCCTGATTCAACTCTGTTCTTTAGGCCCGGGAATGCCGTGCTCAAACACCCCCGCATGTGCTGCTCTCTGAGCCAGCCTGCCCTGACTCAGCAGCGCCCGCCAGTCTCCTCCTTCCCCTGCCCCCTCACCCACACCCTCAACCCCACATTTGGATTTGTTTGGCTTTGAAAAGATCCTCCTCCCTCCTTCCCCCACCCCTCAGTGCCAATAAGACTGCAGTAGTTTTACAGAGGATACGTAATGTGAGCCTCACGAGCCCCCACAGATCAGGAAACTGAGGCCCGGAGGAGATTAAATGAGTAGCCGCAGGTCACGCTGCAGCTCACTCCTGATCCCAGCCCCCACCACGACTCTTTCCTCCAGTTCAGGCAGACTTCCTGGGGCAGGAGCTAGTGGAGGAGGGATTCTGGCATCAGTATTTTTGCAGCTCAGTTCTCGCCCTGGGAGAGAAGTTCCCCCTGGTTATGTGGCAGCCCAAGTCCTGGATCCCCTGGTCCTGCATTGATTTCCAGCAGATCATCATCATCATCAATCGTATTTATTGAGCGCTTACTATGTGCAGAGCACTGTACTAAGCGCTTGGGAAGTACAAATTGGCAACATATAGAGACAGTCCCTACCCAACAGTGGGCTCACAGATCCTCCATTACCCGGGTCCATGGGAGGCCTGAGGAAGAGGAGCAGCCACTTGTGTTGCCCAGGGAAGGAAGGGGCAAGGATAGAGGCAGATTAGGGGCAGGGCAAGATTCCCAGACGTGGGCCCTCACCATTAGACTACACTGCCTCCTCATCAAAAAGGAGGGTTTTTTTTTTCTGGTGGAGGCACTGGGAGGGGGAGTTTCCTGTAGAGAAGCCCAGAGGCTGCCAGCACTCTTTACTGTTGTCAACAGAATTTATTGAGCATACTGTGTTTAGTGCACTGTACTAAGTTGGGCGACCCATATATAAAGGAGTAGGTATAGAAGATTCCTGCACACCAGGAGTTTACGGACTTCTACCATTTACCCCTCTCTGAGGGTTGCACACAGTAAGCGCTCGATAAATATGACCCATTAATTGATTGCCACCCTCCATCGTCACGGTCTGAGAGTCAGAAGGTGGGTTCCCGCTGTTATTATTATCATGGTGGTATTTATTAGGTGCTTACTATGTGCCAGGCACTGTACTGGGCGCCGGGGTATACAAGCAAATTGGGTTGGACACGGTCCCTGCCCCACATGGGGTCCACGGTCTCAATCCCCATTTTACAGACGAGGTAACTGAGGCCCAGAGAAGTGAAGTGACTTGCCCAAGGTCACAAAGCAGACAAGCGGACAAGGTCACAAAGCAGACAAGTGCCAGGCACTGTACTGGGCACTGGGTATACAAGCAAATTGGGTTGGACACGGTCCCTGTCCCACATGGGGTCCACGGTCTCAATCCCCATTTTACAGATGAGGTAACTGAGGCCCAGAGAAGTGAAGTGACTTGCCCAGGGTCACAAAGCAGACGAGCAGACAAGGTCACACAGCAGACAAGTGGTGGAGCTGGGATCAGTGAAGCAGCGTGGCTCAGTGGAAAGAGCCCGGGCTTTGGAGTCACAGGTTATGGGTTCAAATCCTGGCTCCACCAACTGTCGGCTGTGTGACTTTGGGCAAGTCACTTAACTTATCTGTTCATTCATTCAATCGTATTTATTGAGTGCTTACTGTGTGCAGAGCACTGTACTAAGCGCTTGGGAAATACAAGTCGGCAACATACGGTCCCTACCCAACAATGGGCTCACAGCCTAGAAGGGGAAGACAGACAGACAACAAAACAAAACATGTAGACAGGTGTAACTTGGGTTTGTGCCTCAGTTACCACATCTGTAAAATGGGGATTAAGACTGAGAGCCCCCCCGTGGGACAACCTGAGAACCTTGTAACCACCCCAGTGCTTAGAACAGTGCTTTGCACATAGTAAGTGCTTAATAAATGCCATTATTATTATTCTCTGGGCCTCAGTGACCTCATCTGGAAAATGGGGATGAAGACTGTGAGCCCCGCGTGGGACAGCCTGACAACCTTGTATCCACCCCAGTGCTCAGAACAGTGCCCTGAGTCACACAGCTGGCTAGAGAAACAGCGTGGCTCAGTGGAAAGAGCCCGGGCTTTGAAGTCAGAGGTCATGGGTTCAAACCTCGGCTCCACCAGTTGTCAGCTGGGTGACTTTGGGCAAGTCATTTCACTTCTCTGGGCCTCAGTCCCCTCATCTGTAAAATGGGGATTTAGACTGTGAGCCCCCTGTGGGACAACCTGATCACCTTGTAACCTCCCCAGCGCTTAGAACAGTGCTTTGCACATAGTAAGCGCTTAATAAATGCCATTATTATTATTATTAAGTGGCAGAGCCGGGATTTGAACCCATGACCTCTGACCTCTTCTAGACTGTGAACCCACTGTTAGGTAGGGACCGTCTCTATGTACTTCCCAAGCGTTTAGTCCACTGTTCTGCACACAGTAAGTGCTCAATAGATATGATTGAATGAATGAATGAATGACTCCAAAGCCTGGGCTCTTTCCACTGAGCCACGCTGCTTCTCTCCTGCCAACGGGCCTGTACCAGGGCCAACGAGGATGGCGGGGTGAGGGTGGGGGGCTCCCCATCCCCCCCCCCCCAGACTGTGAAGTCCTTGAATCCCACAAGCGCTTAGTACAGTGCTCTGCACAGAGTAAGCGCTCAATAAATACGGTTGAATGAATGAATCCCACATTTCCCAGCTCATTAAACCGAGCGGGCTGCGGGCAGGGTGGTGTCATTCCCTCCGCGGGGGCGAGGCCTGGGCTGGCAAAACGGAGGAAGCAAATGCAAGAAGAAGAAGAAAGAAGAAAGAAGAAGAAAGAAAGAAGAAGAAGAAGAAAGAAAGAAAAAAGAAGAAAGAAAGAAAGAAGAAGAAGAAGAAGAAGAAGAAGAAGAAGAAGAAGAAGAAGAAGAAGAAGAAGAAGAAGAAGGAAGAAGGAAGAAGGAAGAAGAAGTAGAAGAGAGAAGGAGGAGGAGGAGGAGCAGCCGCCTTATTCCCAGCTTCGAGCATGTTCCTGGGGGTGTGGAGGACGCCCCACCACTCTGGGGGCCCCCGCCCGCTCCCCGGGGCCCTCATTCATTCATTCGTTCATTCATTCAATCGTATTTATTGAGCACTGACTGTGTGCAGAGCACTGGACTGAGCGCTTGTGAAGGACAAGCTGGCAACATCTAGAGACGGTCCCTATCCAACAGTGGGCTCACAGCCTATAATAATAATAATAATAATAATGGCATTTGTTAAGCGCTTACTATGTGCAAAGCACTGTTCTAAGCACTGGGGAGGGGAAACAAGGTAATGAGGTTGTCCCATGTGGGGCTCACAGTCTTAATCCCTATTTTACAGATGAGGTAACTGAGGCTCAGAGAAGTTAAGTGACTTACCCAAGGTCACACAGCAGACATGTGGCGGAGCCGGGATTCGAACCTATGATCTCTGACTCCAAAGCCCGGGCTCTTTCCACTAAGCCACGCTGCTTCTCAGCGCTTGGGAAGGACCAGTTGGCAACATCTAGAGACAGTCCTTACCCAACAGCGGGCTCACAGCCTAGAAGGGGGAGATAGACGACAAAACAAAACATATTAACAAAATAAAAGACATAGAATAAATATGTACAAGTAAAATAAATAAATAGAGTAATAAATACGTACGAACATATATACATATATACAGGTGCTGTGGGGAGGGGAAGGAGGGGGAGAGGGAGGATTCATTCATTCAATCGTATTTATTGAGCGCTTACTGTGTGTGGAGCACTGGACTGAGCGCTTGGGAAAGACAAGTCATTCATTCATTCAATCGTATTTATTGAGCGCTTACTGTGTGCAGAGCACTGGAATGAGCGCTTGGGGAAGGACAAGTCATTCATTCATTCATTCAATCATATTTATTGAGAGCTTACTGTGTGCAGAGCACTGTACTGAGCGCTTGGGAAGGACGTCATTCATTCATTCAATCGTATTTATTGAGTGCTTACTGTGTGCAGAGCACTGGACTGAGCGCTTGGGAAGGACAAGTCATTCATTCATTCAATCGTATTTATTGAGCGCTGACCGCGGGCGGAGCACTGAATGGAGCACTTGGGAAGGACAAGTCATTCATTCATTCAATCATATTTATTGAGCGCTGTGTGCAGAGCACTGTACTGAGCGCTTGGGAAGGACAAGTCATTCATTCATTCAATCGCATTTATTGAGCGCTGACTGTGGGCGGAGCACTGGACTGAGAGCTTGGGAAGGACAAGTCATTCATTCATTCAATCATATTTATTGAGCGCTGTGTGCAGAGCACTGTACTGAGTGCTTGGGAAAGACAAGTCATTCATTCAATCGTATTTATTGAACGCTGACTGTGTGCGGAGCGCTGGACTGAGCGCTTGGGAAGGACAAGTCATTCTTTCATTCAATCGTATTTATTGAGCGCTTACTGCGGGCGGAGCACTGTACTAAGCGCTTGGGAAGGGCAAGTTGGCAACATATAGAGACGGTCCCTCGTAGGCTCCATCCAAATGGAAAGGCAGCGGGCCCCTGCCGTAGCCCCCGCCTTGGTCTTGGCTCTGAGGGATGCAGCTCAGGACCCAGGGCTCCCGGCTGGGGGGTCGTTAGTCCCGACACTAATGGGATTCAGGCCCCCAGACTCCCTCGCAGCCTTATTTCTCCAGCGGCAGTAGTCTGGACGCCGTTGAAACCCCCTGAATGGGCTGGCTATGCCCCTGCCAAGATCCCTGGCCTGCACAACCCCAGTCGGTCTGTGCCAAATCCCTCCCTCCCTCGCCCCAACCCATCAATCCAGGCGACGGATTTCTAGACTGTGAGCCCACCGCTGGGTAGGGACCGTCTCTATATGTTGCCAACTTGGACTTCCCAAGTGTTTAGTACAGTGCTCTGCATACAGTAAGCGCTCAGTAAATACGATTGATTGATTGATTGATTGATTGACGGGGGCCCTGAATCGTCCCGATCATGTCGGCGCCGTGGTCACTCTGGTGGTTGCCTGGGGCAACCCGCATCACGGCCCGGGGAAGAGGGCCTCTCCCCAAATGAACACCTTATTTATTTTCTATTTATTTACTTATTTTATTTGTACATGTTTATTCTATTTATTTTATTTTGTTAATATGTTTTGCTTTGTTCTCCGTCTCCCCCTTCTAGACTGTGAGCCTGCTGTTGGGTAGGGACCGTCTCTATATGTTGCCAACTTGGACTTCCCAAGCGCTTAGTACAGTGCTCTGCACACAGTAAGCGCTCAATAAATACAATTGAATGAATGAATGAATGAATGAACAGGCCGGCAGAGACAACCAGTCACCCACCGGGGACTCCTTGGCAATTTCCCCAGCCCTTAGCAGGCCCCTGGCCTAAAAGGATAATAATAATGGCATTTATTAAGCGCTTACTATGTGCAAAGCACTGTTCTAAGCGCTGGGGAGGTTACAAGGTGATCGGGGACTCTCTGGCAATTTCCCCGGCCCTTAGCAGCCCCTTGGCCTAAAAGGATAATAATAATGGCTTTTCTTAAGTGCTATGTGCAAAGCACTGTTCTAAGCGCTGGGGAGGTTACAAGGTGATCAGGTTGTCCCACGGGGGGCTCACGGCCTTCATCCCCATTTTCCAGATGAGGTCACTGAGGCCCAGAGAAGTGAAGTGACTTGCCCAAAGTCACCCAGCTGACAAGTGGCGGAGCCGGGATTTCAACCCACACCCTTTGACTCCAAAGCCCGGGCTCTTTTCCACTGAGCCACGCCGCTTCTCCCAAAGGATGCATCCCTCAAAGGATGCATTTGTGCCAGGTGTGGGCAGTATGGATGGTGGTGCCAAGGGCCCGGGGACACGTGGATGCCCTCATGCCCAGGGCAGATGTCGTCTTACTCGGTCCACATCGGCCCAGGGGGTCTCAGAGATCCAGTGGGACTCAATTGCTCTGTTTTGAAGCTGGGACCTGGGTGACAGAGTCAAGGGGGTCGTGGGGATGGGCTTCTCTTTTTTTTCCCAGGCCAGGGCACACCCCTAGAGTGGCAGGGGTCTGTCGGAAAGACTCAAGTCCAGGAGATGCAGGATCTTTCTGTGTCGCCCCAGGGTTTTCCTTGGGACTTTCCCCCACCCCTCTGGAAAGGGAGTCAAAGGGGTCCAACGTGGGCAGGGGGTGAGAGGCTAGTAGATGCAGAATGGAGTGGCCATCAGGCTTTGAGGCGGACTAACACGTGTGCCCAGAAGGCGACATGTCCCGATTGAGTTGGAGAGCGAGGGGAGCACAATTAAATTCCAATTCCAATTAAATTAAATTCCAATTAAAGACCTTTTCCCGAGATCAGGTCTGCCCAGCCCTGATCTGCGGCTTTCCTGAACTGATCCCAGCCTTGCCTGCCCCTCCCCAGGCTTATTGGCAAGAACACAGAGTTCTTGTTAAACGCACCTAATGGCTGTCTTAAGGTGGGGCTATGGGATGCCCATCGCCCTGGCTGCTGCTTCGGTTCCCCGGAAAATCTCCCTCCTTTCCACCCTGTGATAACCCCGAGGGAGAGGTCAATGGAGTCACTGCAACGCGCTAAACTGCACATTTTCTGGACTCTAAACAGGATCCCTGATTCGGGGGGTTCCGATGCTTTGCTTGCCACATTCCCCGAAGCCCTGGGATCTCCCTCAACCCTGGGCTGTCCTGCTTTGAGGCGTTCAGTTGCATACCCAGGAAAAGCCTGCAGCAGCCAAGGCGATCAATTACAGCTAATAACATTCAAATTCCGGGGCTTGGAGAGAGAGGGAGAGACAGAAAAAAGTGGAATGGATTTCCTTGAGAAGACTCGGAGTCATCTGTTATCACTTGCGCTTGTTGCCCTGGCCTGTAAGACCCTTCTCCTTTAATAATAATGATGGCATTTGTTAAGCGCTTACTATGTGCAGAGCACTGTTCTAAGTGCCAGGGGGGATACAAGGTGATCAAGTTGCCCCACGTGGGGCTCACAATCTTAATCCCCATTTTACAGATGAGGTAACTGAGACTCGGAGAAGTCAAGTGACTTGCCCAAGGTCACACAGCAGTCATGTGGCAGAGGTGGGATTCGAACCCATGCCCTCTGACTCCAAAACACTGTGCTCTTTCCACTGAGCCACGCTGCTACTCCTTTCTTACAGAACCGATGCCCCAGCCCAAAACGCGTGTGGGCTGTGCCCGGGCACGGTCCTTTGGCTTCTCCTTCGGTCCGCAAGGGCCTAAAGCTGGGGTTTGACCCATTCGTGCTCCCTAGGAGAAAGGCCAGGGAGCAGTATGGGGGCTGCCAGGGTGGGGTTTATCTGGGACTCCTCACAAGGTGCCCACGGCTCAGTGGATCCTCGTTCTGCCCCTCTCCTCTCCAGGGACAACACAGCAATTGTGCTTGTTTCCTTGGCAGAGCTGCATGGCTCAGTGGAAAGAGCCTGCGCTTGGGAGTCAAAGGTCACTGGTCATCCCAGCTCCACCGCTTGCCAGCTGTGTGACTTTGGGTAAGTCACTTTACTTCTCTGTGCCTCAGTTCGTTCGCCTGTAAAATGGGGATGAAGACCGTGAGCCCCAAGTGGGACAACCAGATTGCCTTGTATCCCCCTCCGCAGTGCTTAGAACAATGCTCGGCACATAGTAGCGCTTAACAAATGCCATCACTATCAAGCGCTTAGTGCAGTGCTTCTGCACACAGTAAGCGTTCAATAAATACGACTGAATGAATGAATGTGCTGGACAGGTCCATGAATTTCTTGCAGGGGCTTCCTCACAGGTGACGTACACCGGAGGCTGTCAGGCACATACACATTCAGGTTGAGAGACATGTCCACAGGGAGGATGCTCATACACGAAAGGGAAAAACCTCAGCCTACCAAGAAGATAGTGTTCCCCACCCACCACACCAGGGATGCACTAAAGGCAGGAGCCCCACGTCATCTTGGGGACCCTTGGGGGTTTTAGACTAGATCCTTCCCCCGTCCTTCCCTCGCCCAACCCCCATCCGCCTACCACGAGTCCCGCTTCGCTTCCAGATCCAGATATTTGGGCACTGCAGAGTGCGGTCCTGCCCTCTCCAGAGGAATGGTGATTTATATGGCTATAACCTACGTCAGGAGGCAGAGGAGGAACCGCACTTCGGATGCCATCACTGCAAAGGATGGTAAGTGTGAGCATCCCTTCCCGCTTGCAGAGCTGCTCAGAGGTGGGGCCTGGGTGTGCCGAGGGTTGTCTGAGACACAGGGTCCCCTGGGCCGAATAGGAAGGGCCCACAGCATCGGGAGCTAGACAGCTGAAGATCCTGAAGGGGCGAGAGGGGTAGGGACTGTCTCTATATGTTGCCAACCTGTACTTCCCAAGCCCTTCTTACAGTGCTCTGCACACAGTAAGCGCCCAGTAAATACAATTGAATGAAAAGGTGGTGGGAGATGGGTGAGGACCCTGGCTCAGATGATGTCATATTCTGGCAGCTCCAGGCAGGGCATCACCCAATTGTAAAAAATAATCCATTCAGAGGGGTGTTTTGGGGTTTTTTTTTAATATCTCAATCAGTCAGTCAAGAGTATTTAGTGAGTGCATACTGTGTGCAGAGCAGTGTGCTAAGCACTTGCGATAACTCACAAGAGCTGGTAGACATGATCCCTGACCTCAAGTAGCTTACAATCTAATGAGGGAGACATATTAAAATAAGTTACAGATAAGGGAAGTAACAGAGTGCTAGAATCGGTACGTAAGTGCCCTAGAGCTGAGTTTCAGGTGCCGTAGGGGGCACAGACCCAAGTTCGTAGATAATGTAGAGCGAGGGAAAGTAGGGTGGTGAGATGAGAGGTAAGGCACGGAAGGCTTCCTGGAGGGGATAAGATTTCAGTCGGGCTTTGAAGATGGGGAGAATCACGTAGGAAGCAGGAGTGACTCTCACAGTCCTCTCGTCTCAAAAACCTCTAGTGACTTTCCATTTTCCCCCACATTAACCAAAACTCCACCCTATCAGTTTCATCCTTCACCAACTCTCCCCTGGACACAGAGTAGCCCTCCTCCCCAGCCTCTCCCCAAATCCTCCCAGCTTCTTCCTAGCTCCTCCCTAGCTGTTCCCCAACTTCCCCGGTTCCTGCTCACTGTACCTCCTGCTCTCTGTAACTCACTTTCCACCCTCCCAGCTCCAGGCTGAGGCTCGGACTAGAACCCTAGAACCCCTAGAAACCTAGAACCCCTTTCCCACCCACTCTCACTGCCAATCCAATACACCACAGATTCATTCATTCAATCGTATTTATTGAGCGCTTACTGCGCGCAGGGCACTGTACTAAGCACTTGGGAAGTACAAGTCGGCAACATATAGAGACAGTCCCTACCCCACAACCGGCTCACAGTCTAGAAGGGGGAGACAGACAACAAAACAAAACATGTAGACAGATCTCTCCACCAGTCAAAGCCCTCCTGATAGCCTCCTTAACGTCCTCCAATAAACCTTCCGTCATAATAATAATGATGGCATTTATTAAGCACTTACTGTGTGCAAAGCACTGTTCTAAGCGCTGGGGAGGTTACAGGGTGATCAGGTTGTCCCACGGTGGGGCTCACAGTCTCAATCCCCATTGGGGTGCAGTCTGAGGCTGGCTCTCACCTACCTAGGACTCCCCCTTCTAGACTGTGAGCCCGCTGTTGGGTAGGGACCGTCTCTATATGTTGCCAACTTGTACTTCCCAAGCGCTTAGTACAGTGCTCTGCACACAGTAAGCGCTCAATAAATACGATTGACTGAATTTTACAGATGAGGTAACTGAGGCAAAGAGAAGTTAAGTGACTTGCCCAAAGTCACACAGCTGGCAATTGGCGGAGCTGGGATTTGAACCCATGACCTCTGACTCCAAAACCCGTGCTCTTTCCACTGAACCACGCTGCTGATCGGCTCCCAGTCTCCAGAGCCATCAGCCACCTCTTCCACTGACATATTTATTTGTGTATACCCTCCCGCAGTACAAATGTATAGTTGTATGACCAACTGAACAGTCAATGTATTTATTCTGATTATCCCATTTACAGATACGTTTCAATCTGTCTCTCCCATGAGAACGTAAGCTAGTTGTGGGTAGGGCTTCCTTTGCACATTCCCAGGCATTTATTTCAGTTCACTGCACCTAGTGGGTGTTCAGTAAATACCTTTACTACTATCACTACGACTGCGGCTGCTACTACTACTCCTGACCATTCCAGGAGATGCCATGTGGGCTGTGGGTTGTGTTGGAAGCAGATTTCATGCCTCCAGACAAGACCCATTCAGCCTTCTGGTTCCCTCAGCCTCATCTCCAGAGAGACCGGCTTCGGCAGTGTTTATCTACACAGCCATCAACTAATTAGAACATTGATTCGTACTGCTTAGCTGGTGAGACTGAAGTTACCTAGCTACCACTTCCCTAATAACCTCTTTTGGAACCCTGAGCAAAGAAAAATAAAAAGACTAATTTCCAATAATTATGATTTCGAGTAATGAGCCTGATTCTCCCTCTGCATCCCGGGGTTGTGAACAATGCTCTTTAGAGAAGAAGCCCCGCCCCTTGACCCCTCCAGAATGTGCTACTGGAGCCAGTCAATGACAAATCAGTTTCCCTGCTAGCAGGAAATACAAGAAAGTGAGGAAAGGGGGAGGCGATTTCCTGCCCCCATGGAATCTGTGGGGGTAACTTCTCCCCCTCCTCACATTCAAACCCCTGGGTAACCCCGCTCTGCCCACCCAAATCAGCTCCCTCCTCCTCTCACCAGCTTCATTCACACAAACAGCACAGAAATCAAAAGATCCATCAGTCTGTGCAGAGAGCATGGCATCCATGCTAGAGAATAGACGCAGTGCCTTCAAGAGCTTGAGCGTATAATGAGGGTCTCAAGACAGACATTCAGCACAGACCAATGAGGTCATTTTAAGAGCCAGTTGAGGGGGAATATTGGAGTGGAGGTAAGGTTCATGTGGGAGGGCTTCCTGGAAGAGGCAGTCTTGGGTTGGGATTAAATGATGGTCTGTGGTTTGAGAGCAGGGCAGCTGGTTGGCCAAATGAAGCCCCAGGCTGGGCCCAGTGGCCTATCCCAGGAAAATGTACACTGGGGACCCAACGTCTGCCCTAGGAAGCTGCTCACTGGAGAACGAATATCTGCCCTGCCCTACCTGATGATGATGATGATGATGCCATTTATTAAGCGCCTACTATGTGCAAAGCACTGTTCTAAGCGCTGGGGAGGTTACAAGGTGATCAGGTGGTCCCACGGGGGGCTCACAATCTTGATCCCCATTTTACAGGTGAGGTAACTGAGGCCCAAAGAAGTTAAGTGACTTGACCAAAGTCACACAGCTGACGATTGGCGGAGCCGGAATTCGAACCCGTAAACTCTGAACTCCTCTATCAGAAAGTTTGATTAGTTAGCTAGTTCTGATCATGAATCCGATTGGCCTTTCC